>NW_028318014.1:9191020-9498224 GCF_062004578.1 Staurois parvus | reverse complement strand
AACAAATGGATCTAGCTTTTTGCCAATTATTTCATGAAATGGCTTAGTTACAGCAACTGAAGTGTACGAACTTTAAAAACAAAAAAATTGATTCTTTTGGCGTTCCAAAATCTTACGGTCCTCAAAGGGTTAAACCATGTCTCCTGTAGATCTGCCACTATATCTACTGTATGAGAGATTTTTCTACCTCTAACAACAGACATGATGCATATTCTACATATTCACATAACAATGTAGTCCTTACATTGTTGAAAAAGTCACCACATTCCATTGTGCTATGTTATTAGTTCCTTAATAATACCCTGAACATTTATATAGCAGGATGCCTTGCAGACCGTTTCCTAAAAGGCTCCTGAGCCTAATTCTTTAATCCATTTTCCCAAAAGCTGATGCTCAGACTTCTCCCTTTTGGTTAATCTTGCTTCCTTCTCAGGCTTTTTCCTCTAACCTTGTCCAGGGTTCCCTAGATCTATTACTGACTTGATTCTTATTCACATACTCCTTCAGCCTGGAATTTTTGTCTATGTCTGGTCCCATGTTCAGGACTATGCTCTCATAAATTTCTCTTAGGTTATACAGGTGGACTCTTTCGAACCAGCTTGCACACCGTTTTCTCCACTCCTAGTCATGGAGAATCTCCTCCTCACCAAGTGGGGAGGTAAGCTCCACTACCTCAAGACTCTTTTCCTCATTATGATAACATTTCTTCCTGGCTTACAACCCTAAGCCACCCTTCCACTATGCCCTTCTTTCCCCAGTATAGGGTTGTATATTACTAAATCACCCATTTTCTGGTCTGAGATAGCCATACTGCCTTTTCAAAAGCCTGGTCTTTTGTACCAGTTGACCCTATTCACCAGTTTATTACTGGTAAAGGTGGCATTGCCCCTGTTTTCAGTACTTCCCTTATACTTTGCTTCCCTCTCCACATGCAGTCTTTAGGTACCGGGCACATGTCTGCCTCTGTCACCAAATATCTCCAGATATTTGACTGTTGTACAGATATTCGTCCTGAGCTCTCCCAGCATCTCTAATTGACTGATATTCTTCATTTAGGCAACCTCTAGGTTGGGTTGCTCTCATTTGCTGGGGCATGTAGAATGCTCTCCTCATACTCTGCAATCTATTATGTGAGCTAGTTCTGACCTAGTGTGATGAAAGGGAACCACATCCCCAGAATTTGTTCCTATTTCGTGTCCTGCAACTTTTTTTGTTTGGAATCACCAAAGACCTAGCCCTTTGTACCCTACAGGTCTTGGTTTGGCCTTTATATATCCATTCCTAACAAAGGCGTTGCCCCTAGCAGCTGTAGTTTTGCCTTTGCTTCCCCATTTTCTTCTTGGGAACCCTTTCTTTTTCTTACAAAACCCTACTGCTCTTCCCTGGTGCTCCCCTAATCACTTTGTGGGAATGTTATTCATGTCATTCCTTGAAGGCATATCAAACAATTTGTGATTCATCTTATGGGTGGGGTCAGGACTATCGTCTATGGCTACCTTCCATGCCTTTCCTCACAGGACATGGCTTAAGATGAATAAAGGTTCACACTACCCTGTAAACCTCATGGCAGGAAGATGTACTGATGGACTTAAGATAGTATTACTATTTTTTTATTCACATAATGTTTTCTAGAGAAGTACAGCCTTTCTGTACATATAAAGGATGTCCTTTTGAGTTCTGACATCTAAGCTCATACTAGATCACTGAACTCTGTGGGGGTTTAATGTCTCATTAATTGCAAGGCTACCAAACAGAAGATAAAAGATAGTATAGTCACTCCTTTATATCCAAAGGCAGTTTGTACATCAATGACCAGATGTTTATATTTATAATTTTTAAGCTCTGTTATCAATCAGATTTGTTAAAAATATATGCAGAACAGTTTCATTTTGTGTTTTATTCTAGCAAGCTGCAAATTTGCACTTGCATGTCATCAGGTATGTTTGTTTGTAATGTACTCACTAAATTATATTTGTCTTTGTTCTTAAAAAGATATTAATGGTTCACCTTTTTTATTTTAAATAACAAACATGTCGTACTACCTGCCTTACAAAACCATTGCACCCCTTCTCGGGTCTCCCGCTGGTGCTCCTGGCCCTTCCACCCTGCTGAGTGCCCCCAGAGCAACCTGCTTCCTCTTGGGGCACTCATGCATGCTCGCTCCCAAGCAGTCTCTGTGTGTCCATAAGAAACAAAGAACGTGGCTCGCCCCCCACCCCACCCCCCTGCTCCATCCTCACTGGCTGTGATTGACATCATCTGGTCTCCCTCTGGTGTGTCTCAGCCAGTGAGAATCGAGAAACTCAGGAGAGCCACTGCTCTTGTGCACATCACTGGATCAAGGTCAGGCTTTTTTTATTATGATCCCAAAACTCTGTGGAACATTATTTATGTATCATCAAGTGAGGAACAAAGGACATTAGGAATGCTATTATAGTTGGGTTATATTGTAACCAGCTGCAGGTTTGGGAAACTAGCAAACAAAAACAATAAAGCCCAGCACCCATTTCACCCCTCCTCTACCCAGCATTCCTCAATTTTGTGCTAGAGGCCTAGGAGATTACATGCTGTTTTCAGCTCTGCTGGAAAAAGGCCTCATATATGTTTTTGTAGGTGTGTCTTTATTATTGACTTCATTCAATATCCTTGATACACCACTGATAATTTCTCCTTGGTGACTTCCGCAGTGCTGCTTGAGCTAGTCCCAGATAGCAGTTATCAGCGCTGGCATATCCATATATCTGGACCACACTGGACCAAAGATCATGGAGTTAGCCTGAAAAGTAACCTTTGTGCACTGGCTTCTGAAATGGTGCTTTAAAGACCTGTTTGTATTGTGTTAAATAGCTGAGAAGCTCTTTCCAAGTCCAGAGCCATGGAACAGGCTCTATCGTGATCCAGTTTCTAAAGAGTCTGGGGGACCAGTTTAAAAATTTCCTCCACCATCATCTTACCTGTGGAAACAGTTAGGATTGAAGAAAGTGAGCACGGATGTCATTTGCTAGGTGGGGTGTTGAGCTTGCTCTGTGCTCTTTCTCCTGCCATTGAGCCTAGAGAAAGCGTTATCTTGCTGCTGCTGCTGCTGCTGCTGCTGCTGCTGCTGCTCCTGCTCCTAAAGTACCACAGGGATCATCTGGTCTTATTCCACTGTGGGCTTACTTTGTCACCTAAGGCCATTTACCACCCACATTAGCACTAGATACCAGGTTTTGTGAGCACAAAAGGTCTTGCCTCACTTTGAGCCTCATTGTTCTCTGCTACAAAGATAAACAAAGGACAGTCCTGCAACAGGTGGCTTCAGCCCATTCTGTCCTACTAGTTCAGAGGGAATTTATCCTGATTCCCAGGAATGAATCTAGAACCTGGATCCCCTAATATTAAAAGGTTGCCTGTATTCAGTGGCTTTTTCAGCTCTGTCAGGTGGGGTAGAGGCCTCTCTTCATGAGTCCACTTTGGATTTTTTTGTTTATTTGTGATCAATACTAGGGCAATCTGCCTAGAGAGACTGAAAGTGCTCTCCAGCACCATCCCAGGACAAGTCTAGGTACCTTTCTGGATCTCTGACTCAAACCACAAGGCCTTTGGTATCGTCTCTGATTTAGCTTCAGTGTTCTTATAATCTTCTACTACATTGGCTATTTTTGTGTCACCTGCAGGTGACTCAGATTTACAAGGGATTTTTTCTAACGTAGTTATTGTGGTACATGTTACCCTGAATTTGCAGGATCAGCATGCTATTTCAGGTCTATGGTCCTTTAGAGCTTCCACAGCTCAAAAGACCTTTCCATTACACTCAGTGTTTTAGTAATTTTCTTATCAGGACTGGGAGCACCGTGTAGCATCTTGTGCCTTTCCAGATAATATGGTTGAGCTTTTCTCATTTGAAACAGAATTTGCTGTTTGGTCTTTTTCCTCTTTAGATGCTCCAGTAATCCACATTAACAGACATGCTGCCAAAAAGGTTGATGGTGTGCTTACCTTTCAGGATTTCACTGACACACCATTGGTTTCTCTACTTAAATTCTAGTTCAATTTTACTGGAATGACTGTGCATTATGTATGGTCCTTAAAGAGGACTTGCCATCATGAGAGTAGTAGCATTTGGAACAAATGCCTAGAGCCTTACAAGTAAACTGTGATGGCCTGTCACAAGCATCTAGGCTTTATTTCTTGCATGGTGCTGATGGTCATTGCCATGCATAAGGCACTTTGGCTACATGTCTGGCACACCAAGGATACATGTCATCACTGTTGTTAGCAATGCCACTGGGGGTCAGTGCAGACTTCTGGTCTGATCCCCTTTTGAACTCCCACCTTTCCTTCCTTCCTTCCCTTGCATACTATGGAGCCCTTTGTAGTAATTACTAAAGTTAAATCCTCCTGCTGTTAATGCCTTGTCTTTTGGATCTCCTCAGCTTAGGAGTGATGGTTTAGTAGCCAAGCGTTTGTCCTTTCCTGTTTGGGTGGCCAAATAATATATTCCTCTGGATGTGTAACAGTCAAATCAAGTTATCCCCCGTACAGGGTGGTATAAATCCTGAAGCCTACCTGGAACCTGAAAACATAAACTGGGACTTTCATGTACAGCTGCTCTGCAACCGCTTTAGAAAATTCCTTTCTTTTGTTCTTCCTGCTCCCAACCAGAAGGGTGGTCCTTATAGTGAGTTGGACATGCCTATCCTTCATTCCATGGCAGAGAATGAGCTAGGAATTTGGGGAAGGTGGGCTGATTCCTAGATCATGTGTTGCAGAGCTCATTAAGCAGGTGTGCAGTGTTAGCACTATCTCCTTGGGTACACTCTAGATGTTGGGTGAAAGAATCTCTGTACCTCTTTCAGGTACGGTGCTTATGTTCTACTTGAGTTATGAGGTACCCTCTGTTTTAAGGGTTCAGCTCACCCAATATACCTTTATATTCAGAATTGCTTCAGGGCTTGTTATCCTTGGGCTTCTCCAGGCCTGCAAAGTTATTCTTTGTCTATCCATTGGTATGATATGTTGTGAGAGCTCTCCAGATCAATTGTCTGGAACATGTAACATATTGCAGCTGCTGCACCATCTCCCCCTCTCTTCTCCACCCACACAGCCACAGTATTCATTCATAGATTCCTGTGAACCAATAAACTACAAGTACCGTCTGCCACCGTGGCATTTGGAATTGTAGTTTCAATGGGCTGAGGGGATGCTGATGAGCACTCTCGTAGTCTGCTGACATGGCCTCTGACTTGCAAATGGAAAGCCTGTGTAGTGGTCTGCGCTGAAAGCTGAAAGCCATGTCTGCAAGAGCCCGCATTGCTCCTGTGATCTACTGATCACATGTGTAATGCTTTCCAGGCTCCTGTAGGAAAAAATAATAAATGCACATTTTTTTCTGCAAAAATATGTGCATTTATTATTTTTTTTCTGTAAAGGTTAACTTAGCCTTTCAAAGATGTTGGTTTGGTTTACTCACTTCTTGTGTTTCTTCCACCTGTTATCTTGTTGGATTGCTGGTCGACTCTCCAGTCTCGCTGCCAGGGGCCTATTGCACCTTCAGTAAGAAGTTCTGCTTGACGGCATACCTATTCTACTCTGAAGCACCAAGGTAATCATCGGTCCTTCAATTTATCATGACAATTCTTCTGCCCCAGTGTCCTCCTTATCTAGTTTGATTCCTTCACATACCTCTGACATGCAGTATTTTTTCACTTTTTTAGACCTTTCAGTGTACAGTCTCAGTCTGATTACTTTTGGATGTCCCAGTTGTGATAGAATTCCTAAATTCCTGTGTCTCTAAAGAAGACAAGATTTTTGAATTTGACATTAAATATTTTTTCTTTAGGTCCATTGAGGATAACAGGTACTGCCCTTCTGTATTTTTAACCCTAAGTACTGCTTGCTTAAGAAACCAAGGTATACTTGGTTAAGAAGTATAAAAGTGGTCTGCTTTCAACGTTTTTTTGTTTGCCAAAGTCCCCACCTTCTGTATTATTATTGTAATATTGTCTGACTGTCGTCGAGTTCCTAAATTCCTGTGTCCCTAAATGGCCCTAAAAAAAACAATGTTGAGGTAAGTACAAAAATCTTGTTTTTCTTACTTTACATGGCACATGAAAAAAGAAGCTATTTAAATTTTGTATGTATATCTTGCTGAAATTTATGGAATGCATGTGGTAGGGAATCTTAAGATCAATCCTTGTGACCCTGTAAGACCCTCGAACCCTAGGGCCAGTCTGTATGCCAGGCCCAAAATTCTGTTTAAATTGAAGCCCACCCTTTCCTGGTGTCAAGCACGTTTTGCTTTCACTGTCAAATATAAAAACATTTAATGATCACTGTGGCTTTAGCATTTGGGAGCTGACTGACAGAGGATGAGGCTTACAGCCAGGAGAAGGTGGGGATTAATTTCTATTTGGAATCAAGACCATTAGTGTACCTCATGAAGGCTGACCAGAAAACTTCCAGGATACTGCTAAGAGAGGCCCAGCTATAAGGGCTCGTTTACATCATGGTGCAGAGACTTCAGTTTTTCTTCACATTCTGCAAGGGCACAACAAAAGCAATTGTTCTCTATATGCCCTGTTCACACCACAACACTAGTATTGTGCACAGGAATCTGCCAAATGTATAAAACTCATTGAGGTGCGCATGAAAACTGATGTAAACTGATGTCTCAGCAAGTGAAATTTGAGCCTCAGTTTCTATTCGTGTTTCTGTACATATGGTGTGAACAAGGCCTTACTGTTCACCTTCACCTTAAGGCTACGTTCAAACTAGCGTTGTGTGCAGGCGGCAGAGAGGCATTTGTGAAGCGTTTTTACCGCTTCCCAAATGCCTCTGCCAATTCTGCACATTACAGCACATGGTGCTGTTCTAACGGGAGCGTTTGCGTCGTGTCGCGTTGCGTCGCGGCAAAACGGACGCCTCTGCTTGAGTCAGGAGGCGTTGAAGCCTCCTATTCTCGTCTATGGTGCCGCTCCGCAAACGCCCGGCCAGCGTTTGCGGTGCAGTTGCTACGCGGTTGCGTTTGTGGTGAGTTTGCGGAGCGGTAACACCACTCAAACTGCATTATAGGCAAACACCGCCGCTAAACCGCGCATGCGGTGTTTGCGGAGCGTTTGCCGAGCGTTAAAAAACGCTCCGCAAACGCCGGACCAACGCTTGCCAAACGCTATAGGGGAGTTTGGCAAGCGTTGGTAAAACAGCCAAGTGTGAACGAGCCCTAACAGGAGTGGGCTCTTTCTCTGATTCCCACTACCTCACATGCACGTTCTCTTCTCTGATGCTGTAGTTCTAAGCTCAGAGTTTGAGAGCTCACTTCTGTGATGGTTATGGTAAATAGTAATAGCTGGGCCTCTCATAACCCGTTGAGGACCAAGGGACGTATTTGTCCCATGTTTTTAATTGCCTGTATCATCTGATTAAGAACTTAAAATACTTTTTTTTTTTGGTTTGAGACAAAATATTAGTTCTTATCAACAAATGGATTTAGCTTTTTGCCAATTATTTCATGAAATGGCTTAGTTACAGCAACTGAAGTGTACAAACTTTAAAAACAAAAAATTGATTCTTTTGGCGTTCCAAAATCTTACGGTCCTCAACCTCCTAAAAATGTCCTGGGAGTTTTCCCATCAGGCTTCATGAGGTACATAAATGCTCTCCACCTATAGCAAGGGCATTAATCAACTGTAGTCAAAGCTGCAGTTTGTTTTTATCTACAGACACCCCTTATCTGCATAGGCAATTTTTTGGTAAGGGTGAATTAACTCTTTAAGCATTGTTGCAACTCGAGCACTTTTTAGGTCAGTTTGGATTGACTAATTAGCTAACTATGATAGATAATTTAATGTGCAAGGCAGTTTAGAGGTTCAAATTTGGCAGGATTTTTCACTGACCAAGGAAACAAACCTACTATCACAATGCTGAGCCAAAAGGCCTGTCATCGTTCACTTGAATTGAAAGCCTCTACATATGTTCCTTTACCTGATGTGGTTTCCAATCAAGATTGGTAGACAAAAAAAACAACTTTCTGATAGAAGACAGTCCCAAATAACATTTTTAACTAAAAAAATTGAGTTTATTAACATTGCTTAGAAACTTACCAGCCTAGTCAACCTGCTTCTTATGATCTTGCAGTCAGAGCGGGAGTTATTGAAAGGCTTCATAGTAATATTATGAGGAGGTTTCTGGACTTTCAGCCACAGTGATATGATAATGGCACACGAGGCTATATGCAATTTTACAGGTTAGGGAGAAGCTAAACCCTCCTTCCCATATACCAATGTACTTTCAGCAGTGATTCTGCAGTGCCAAAGTTAAAAATGATACCCACCCATATGTAACAAACTTTGTAAAAGTGATGTATTTTTATACTTTATAAGAAGTTTTTTCCACATTTACTTTAAGTAGATGACTGCTCAGCCAGAGTCAAGAATATAGGGGTGGAAGCAATTGCAATGGCAAGGAGTATGCTGTACTTAATCTAGAATATTTAATATCCACAATACCCTACTCTGTAGAGTGTGATAACATTAACTTATATTGTGCTTTTCTGAGACAGTAACTGTTAGGAGACTGGAAAGAGCAAGCCCATTCAATTAAAAAACCCCAACCTGGTGGTTTTATGCAATGCAAAATTAATGGGCTGGTTTAAAATCCATAAAATAGTGGATTTCTTCTAATCTGAAATGGTTCATGTATTTCATGTGAACATACCTAATGTTTCTCCGACATTACAGTCTTTCGAGGTATAATCACAATGTGCATCAACAGAGATTAAAAGATGAACGCTAGTGATCTGAAAAGGAATAGATGACTAAATCACTGTGTTATTCCTAAAACACTTAAAGCATGCAGAATAAAGGTGTTTTTGAGGATTGTGTTTATATTTACGTTAACAGAATAACCTAAATGTTCTATTATAACAGAACTCCAGACAAACATTTTTATTAAAATATGCTGTGTAAAAAATTTTACTTTATTGAGATATATACCGCTTTTAATTCAGGCCGCAGTGTCATTTATTCATCCACCTCTCCCATTTCACAGAACTGCACAGCATTTTTAACACACTGGGGCCCATGAACTGCATAGTGAAAAGGTGAACTTAGTCTTTAAAGCAATATTAAACCCAAAAGTATCAATTTAATATGTGACAGACTGCCTGGCACTGCACCTGGGCACTTCCATCAGAGAACTGCTTCCTAGTCACTGGACCACAGGAAGAAGATAATATAGCTGGACATTGCACCCAAGAACTAGATGACACTATCTTAGGTGCAGGGGCGGACTGACCATTAGAGCTCTCGGGCACTGCCCGAGTGCCCAGGGTCAGTAGGGGGCCCCATGAAATCCCCTGGTACCTTTTTATAGGCTTTTTTGGGTGTGCTTGAGTGTGGTCAAGGACACAGGGGCCCCATGATCCCCTATTGCCCGGGGGCCCCATGAGCTGTCAGTCCTCCCCTGCTTAGGTGCAAAAAGGATCTGACCTTTATTGAAAATTTACACAGAGTTTATACCACACAAAATCAGATAAGAGCTTGATCACATATCCTAAACAATGCAAACTTTAAACAGTAATGTCATCAGTACATCTAATGAACATCTAGCAGCTAACAATAGCCTTATTAAACAGTGATCTAATTAACAATAAGCTAATCAACAGCCAGGTACCCAGACAAGGCAGGGAGCCTACCCCAGACAGTCTGGCAACCACAACCCTGGATACAAAGTACATTACACATGCTGTCTTTCAGGTGTTTGGCTTTCAATTGTGTAATCTGTACAATAGAAACATTATCATAAGACAAAACTCATACAATATTCTGAAAAAGTGGAATTAATTTATCTTTATATATTTCTTGAGGGAGATTGTTGATAAATATGTTTGTCCCAAGTGGAGGAGCTTCACCCTTTCTGCAGCAGGGCCACCATACTTCCTTTATTTTCTTTATTCAGAGAATTAATCAAAGCCTCACTCTCAGCGTTCATCACATTGTTGTCCATTAGAGATGAGCGAATCGAACCTGGCGAAGTGGAATTCATTTCGAATATCAGGAAAAATTCGATTCGCATTGAATCCGAATTTTAGCAAACTTCGGGTGCACGAATCGAATTTTTCCCGATCAGCCGGCAAAAGTGTCACTGCAGAGAGCTCCGCTATTTCTGACAGTTCTGACAGTTCATTTACAGCGGTTGAAACATTGTATCTATTTGTTTCCATTTAGGATACAGATGTTTTTATTCGGAAATAAATAGATACAATGTTTCAACCGCTGTAAATGTGAAGGAACTGTCAGAGAACTGTCAGAAATAGCGGAGCTCTCTGCAGATACACTTTTTGCTGTACTGGAATACTTCTTCTTTTCATTCTTCTTCTTCTTTTCATTCTTCTTCTTCTTTTCATTCTTCTTCTTCTTCTTTTCATTCTTCTTTTCATTCTTCTTCTTCTTCTTTTCATTCTTCTTCTTCTTCTTTTCATTCTTCTTTTCATTCTTCTTCTTCTTTTCATTCTTCTTCTTCTTCTTTTCATTCTTCTTTTCATTCTTCTTCTTTTCATTCTTCTTTTCATTCTTCTTCTTCTTCTTTTCATTCTTCTTCTTCTTCTTTTCATTCTTCTTTTCATTCTTCTTCTTCTTCTTTTCATTCTTCTTTTCATTCTTCTTTTCATTCTTCTTCTCATTCTTCTTTTCATTCTTCTTCTTCTTCTTTTCATTCTTCTTCTTCTTCTTTTCATTCTTCTTTTCATTCTTCTCATTCTTCTTCTCATTCTTCTTTTCATTCTTCTTCTTCTTCTTTTCATTCTTCTTTTCATTCTTCTCATTCTTCTTTTCATTATTCTTTTCATTCTTCTTCTCATTCTTCTTTTCATTCTTCTTCTTCTTTTCATTCTTCTTCTTCTTCTTTTCATTCTTCTTCTTCTTCTTTTCATTCTTCTTTTCATTATTCTTCTTCTTCTTCTTTTCATTCTTCTTCTTCTTTTCATTCTTCTTTTCATTCTTCTTCTTCTTCTTCTTTTCATTCTTCTTCTTCTTCTTTTCATTCTTCTTTTCATTCTTCTTCTTCTTCTTTTCATTCTTCTTCTTCTTCTTCTTTTCATTCTTCTTCTTCTTCTTCTGCGTCGTGCCCCGTGACTGCCCAAATGAGTGAAGTGTGCGGTGATTCTAAGATCGACGGCACTCATCTGCATGTCATACTGACTGACAGTATTATTTCTCTTCCCCAGCAGACTCCAAGGGCATTTAAATTAAAGGTACAGTGTTCTGCACTAATATAAAGGCTCTCTGAAGCCTAGAAACCCTTTTAATAAGTTAAATTCGCGGCGAATAAATTCGCATCAAATCGAATTTCTCCCGCAAATTCGGCGAATCAGCCGAATCGAATTTTTGAATAATTCGCTCATCTCTATTGTCCATCATTAGAGAATGATCTACTCTCTCCATGGAATCAGAGGCTGAACTGAGCTCTTTTCCATGCTCTTACTGGGAGAAGCAAACAAAATCCCCGGTCTCCTCCATGGGCTATAATCAGTGGGTAGAAGGCTAGCCCCTAGTCCCTTCCAAAAACCCCTGAAGGCTGAAATAAGCTCTTTCCCATGCTCTGACTGGGAGAAACAGACAAAATCCAAGGTCTCCTTCATGGGCCATAATCAGTGTGTAGAAGCCTAGCCCCTAGTCCCCTCCAAAAGCCCCTGTCCTGGTTGGGTCTGTCACATAATATATTACAGCTTACCAATCAATAGATGTGGTGGCTGCTTCAGTTTTCTTTTCTTTGGCTTTTTTCCCTGTGTTTTCACCTGGTGATCTGAGCAGTAACACACCTCCTGTATTAGTGAGACACCATTTTGAAGGACTAAGTACAGGACACAGAAACACAGCAGCATTGTCACTCTGGGGGCCAGTGGCACTTCATCCATGGGTGACCACTGTGGACACAACGGATTACTGGTAATTGGTAACCGGGCATCTTGTGATCGCTATGATTGGGTATAGTGACCACATGATAACAATGTAAACAACCTGTCATGAATGGCTTTCCATTCATGAACAGCTTGCTTACTGTTGTGATCTGTGATTGGCCCACAGCAATCAGATGGTGCTTGGCTACCTGTACCAATCACAAATCACAACCATATGCAATCTGTTCATGATTAGGAAACCGATTCATAAAAGCTAAAACTATTGCTTATACAGGGTGCCCCTAAAGTCTGGATACATAGGTAAATGCATATTGAGAAAAAAAGACAGATAGTTAGTGATATTTCCTATGTGTCCAGATTTTAGGGACACCCTGTATAGTGATCATCACTGTATAAGTAATAACAATGTAGAAAAAAAAATCCCTGATCACCCTCCAGAGTAGTACAGTATCACTATAGTGACACTGGGCTGTTCTGATGATAGGATGTTAAAAAAAATAGTATTGAAAAAAATAAAGTAAATTAAAAAAAGAGAAAAATGTTTTAAAAAATTGAATAAAAAAGTATTTATTTATTTATTTGTTTCTTTTACATACTGTCATCAGTCAGTATCCCTGATCACCACCACACCAGTCATATGGTGACACTGTACTGCAAGAGTGACAATATGTAAAAAAAAATTGTGAACATTTTGTTCAATTTAATTTATTAATTTTTCCAAAAAAAGTGACAAACAAATTAAAACTTCTAAAAACTCACCATACCTCTTACTAAACACCTCAGATTGTCTACTTTCCAAAACGGGGTCATTTGGGGGGGGTATGTGTACTGTCCTGGCATGTTATCGCCTCAAAAAATGAGATCGGCCGTCAGTACATCAGGACTGATCAATTTTCAAATGCATACCGAAGACGTGTAGAAGAATACATACGTTTTATTTATTTATTGTTTATTGGATATGTTTTATAAAAGAAAGTAGAAAATATTTTTTTTTCTTTCAAAATGTTTGTTTGCTTTCAAAAACCAGTGGTGATAAAATACCATAAAAAAGCTCTATTTATGTGGAAAAATGATATAAATTTAATTTGGGTACAGTATTGCATGGCCATGCCATTGCCAGTTAAACTAGCAGAGTGCTGAATAGCAAAAAAAAGGCCTGGAAGAGGTAAAACATTCTTGAGGCAAGTGGTTATCCTCAATGCCCTTGTTTCTAATAAAGAACTAGAAGCTCTTCCTAACAACAGTTATGCTTGTAGGGTGGCTCCTTTGCCTTGATGGGTCTTCATGGAGCCACCTTTATGTGTGTGCTCTCAAGAGAACAGTTATACACAAAAGCCGACACAGAAAGCCTTCTCTATAAATCACAGCACTGTTCCGATGTGGGTCTCCGTGCTTACTGATACCATGCGTATGGAGGAAATGCTGGCGTTTACCAATGATACCTATGATAAACATAAGTTACTGTGGTCGATCTGGCTCCATTTCTCCTCCTCTGCGACTCTCCGAGATATATTTTCCCCTGTTGCACAATAGTTGAGCCTTGCTCCCATGACTAATTTTCATTTTGCTTACTGACAAATTGACCCTGTGGCCCGTGCCGGGATGCGGGCAGCGGGAGCGCTTAGGTGAGATTCGGTTGAGGACCCACCCTACTGTGGCTTTCTAATGTCCCCGTATCCCAACCCCCTCTCTTCTCTCTCTTCTCCTCTTTTGATTTCCTTTCCGCTGGCTTTTTTCTCCCCCCCCTTCTTTTTTTTTTTCTCTCCCTCTTTCTTTTTTTTTTTTTAGTTTACATTTTTGGTTGTATGGAGTTCTCTCATATTGTTTCAGACATCTCACCCGGGGATACCCCCCTGATACTTTATTATGTTATACCTCCTTAATATAAGATATTGATCCTTTCCTATGGGCAGTTTTACTGCATCATTTTCTTACATCCATATGGATCATAACCTCATCTGTGATGTTTTTTTTGTTGTTTATCTACTTGTACATGTTCTTTATGCTTCTCATGCTATGTCTGTTAAATTTATGCAAAATAATAAAGACAAATTTGCCTTTAAATCACAGCACTGTCTACCCACCAATTCTTAGACTGGCAGCCCCTTCTGTAAATGGCAGCACTGCTGTTAAATTGATAGCTGTGTTTTCTCCTACATGTGTGATGTGCACAGTTGTACATTGGCAGTCATGTTTTCTAAAGAAAAGATCATTTAAAATATTCTTGGAAGCAAAATAGGGTAAAAAAAAACCTTGGAAGTGGAGCAATTAAATATGAGCTAGAAGGAAACATGAAATAGTAGTTGAGGTTTTAATAAGTACTTATAAGTTTGGAAAATGAATTCACTTTCCCTCATGTATTGTATGTCACAGTAGTAACAACCCTACAACTGCCGAATGACATCAGAAAGTCCAAGCAGCATTGTATTGGAAGGGACAAGACTTTATTGCTCAGCATTTATAAAATAATACTTGAAACAATATTTTAAGTTTTTAAAGTTAGAAGCTTCACCATGGTAGATGAGCAATGACTTGCAGGCTCAGCAGTCACAAAACATTTCTCTAAAATGGCATCTGTATCTACGGGAGTCGGGCCACCCCATAAACATGATCATTGATTGATCTTAATTTTAATATGTTTGAACAGTGATTGACTACTCAAAATATTTCCTAAAGGGAACCTGCAATGGTAACGAAGCTGGGAAAACATCAATGCTATGCACCTGCTCCTCCAGGTGTCTACATATCAGGTTATTGTACGCCCCAAAGCCTATGTTAAAGGATACTTTACAATGTAAACTTGAGCAACCTGCTATGGTTGAGAGCTTGACTTCACCAACTCCTCCTGTTTGCACCCTTCTATAGGCCTGTGACGGTGATGGCTGGCTTCACTCATCAATAAAGCAGCTCAGAAGGTAGTAGGTGAAGGGTGCTCTTGAAATAGAGCAGTTGCAATTGTATCACAGCTTTTATTACCGTAGCAATGTTGAGTCAAATTGGACAAGCTGCTGCATCAATATTTGGCATTCTGAGCAATATTAGCACATGTGATCATATAGACTGGCTGAGAAAGTTTTGCACATTAGTAAGGTATGTAATTAAGTAATTACATTAAGTCCTCATGCACTCTGGACATTTTGATAATGCTGGTAACGTTAGCTGTGTAAAACGTGAGTTTTCAGCTTTTTTTTAGAGGTTTTGCATCACCGTTTAGATGCATTTTGCTGCGTTTAGCAGCGTTTTCCCACATTTTTCTGCATTTGTATTTGTTAGAGGTTTTTTTCAGTCAAACTAAGTCTAAAAATGGTGGTTTGCTGCATTTTACCGCGTTCTTCAGCGTTAGATCGTTTTTACAGCTAAAAAACGCCTCTAAAAATCCACTAGTCCTGGGTTTTTTTCCAGCCAAAAAACATCCCAGCCAAAAACTTTGATTACAGTCTATGTGTGCATGGACACATAGGATAACATGCTGGGGGATTTACTAGCTGTAGAAAAAAACATTACAAAAAAACATCAAACGCCAAAAACAGCAGCTGTAAAAATGTCAAGTGTACATGAGGACTAAAAAAGGCCTCATGTAGAATAAAAAGTACAGTTTAGGGAACTATAGAAAGAAAATAGGAGATTTGCAAAGGTGAACAAGACTCGTTTAATGGATGTAAAGGGGTTTATTTACTAAAGCTGGAGAGTCCAAAATCAGACTCCCTTCTGCATAGAAACCAATCAGTTTCCAGGTTTCATTGCCAAAGCTTCATTGAACAAGCTGAGGTTAGAAGCTGATTGGTTTCTATGCAGAAGGGAGTCTGATTTTGGACTCTCCAGCTTTAGTAAATAAACCCCAAAGTGTCAAGTTTACAAAATGGACAATAGATACAGAGATACAAGCTGTAGAACTTACAACTCAAATCTTTGCAGGAAAAGTTAAAATATGTATGTAACTTCAACTGCTTTTTTTCTGGATACATGGAACATATTATATGGAATTTTTCGTTAAGGTAACTTCTTATGCTTTTGAATTGCATACATTGGGACAAGTTTTTTCAGGTTTTTGGCAGACTAGCTTCACAAAGGACAAATGGTTCTAAGGTAGATGACAGACAATTTTACCATTAACACGCAGTTCCTTACGGGAAGAATGATCAAATGTTCTACCATAGAAAGTACGTATGGAGAAAATTGATAATGGAATTTAAAAACAAGACTATTTGCTATTCCCTATTGATTTGTGTGTTTTTCTGCAGCTAAAGTATTCGAAGTTATCATAATATCCAGTTCCATCAAAAGTTTATTTTTTTATAAAAAAAGGCGTATAATGAAGAACAGTGGGTGGTGCCATGCAAATCATTCCTTTATACAATTGGGCAGGAACTGCTAGTTTAGAGGATGAACACAGCGAAATATTACAAATTATTACAAATTATAACTGCATACAGCTCTTTTAGGCCAACCGTCCATCATCAGTGCAGCATAAGGAAACCACTGCTTCTGTGGAGTAGGGTTTAGGGGAGTGAAATTATAACCTGACAGCTAAGTAACTGTGAGGTGGGCTTTAAAGGAATAAAACAGCCCTCCATTATTCTACTCTGACTAACAAAATAAAAGATTAAAAGTTAGTTCTTAACAGTTATTTTGTACATTTCATCATTCCAATGTTAAAAATAAGGGTTTTTATTTTCAATCGAAGACTTGTTTGTTGAAAAAAAAAATCCCCTCTGGGTGATCTGTACACATGGTTGCAGATTCCTACCTGTTTCTGATCTGAAGAAAAGAGCTGTATGTTTGATTATTATGATTATATTATTATACAGGATTTATATAGCGCCAACAGTTTTTTCAGTGCTTTACAATATAAAGGGAGACAATACAGCACAATACAGTTCAATACAAGAGGGTTAGAAAGGCCCTGCTACTTGGAGCTTACAATCTAAGAGATTATGTCAATATGCAGAGTGAATCTGGATGGGAGTGACTTTTTAATATTAATCAACTGATGTACTTGAATTGTTCAAATAAGGAGAGTTCTAGGGTCAGCACCCCTTTAGAAGTGATTAACCCTTTTTGGAGAATCTAAAAAAAATTTAAATTTATGTTGCAAAGGGTGCCTAAAATCTGATTTGTATCTTAGTGCATACTTCTAGGAAAATCAGTGAGCCAATTACATGAGCAGGAAATTACATTTCTTGGGGTGTTCACTCTACCAACTTTATACAGAACTCCTCTATATTACCATTGACTTTTACAGAAAATTACTGCACTGCATTCAATTACAATATAGCTTGTGTTGAAATTGTATATGCTATGTTATTATTTATTTTATTTGCTGTTTTTTTCCATGAAAGTGGAGTTACCTTTTAAGTGTAGTTGGTATAACCAACAAATCAGTTGCACTTGTTTTAAAGATGTATTCTTGTTAACACACTAACATAACAAAACATTAAACTATTACCGGTACTTTTAAAAGAACTTATAATTTTAAAAGGTAAACAATTTAGTATTTAAACTTAAATTGTTATTCATAACATACAAATGTCAGTTCCTTTCAAATTGGCTTGGCGTTTTAATCTCTTTAAATATGTAGTATTCTTTAAGTTATGCTTTCTGTAAATATGCTATGCACATACAGTAGTACAACTGCAAAGGAAGCACAGACTCGGTGTTCATGGCATGTGCCCGAGGGGTTGCTCTTTATAAGCTTGTGGCTGGAGGGCTGTGATTTATTATGTGCTGATGTAACAGAAGGGGCATTAAATACTTAACTTGTATTCCACTTATTACTTTTTTTTTTTTACACTGACCTGAATTTTTCTCACACTTCATATGTATATATTTATGTTAGAGCCCTGAAAGAAGAGGATGAAAATAAATTGACATAACTGTTGTGACACGTTACTGTTTCTTTATCATTTTTGTCAAATGCAATTTCAACGCAGGCAATTTTCTCTCTCTGTCTCTCTCTCTGCCTCTCTCTCTATATATGTACTGTATATATAGGGTGATATTGTACGGTGTCCACTTTAAAAATGGCAAGTAAAAAATAAGATAGCATATACACTCGCTACAGAATCCATATTGTAATTGGATGTTATTACAATGATTTATTCCTTTGCAATTTTCGGTAAAATTAAATGCAGTATGCCAACCTGTTGGTGTACAGAACACCCCAGAAATATCATTTCTTGCTTTTGTGATTGGTTCACAGATTTCCCTAGATGTCTGTATTATGATACAAGTCAGATTTAGACATTTTTGGTGAGAAACTCCCAAAGGCTTAATCACTTCAATAAGGAATGCAGACACGGCAACTTTACTCAATAGAACCCTGCACGTGCATCCGATCAATAATGGAAAAGTCACTCCCATTCAGATTCACTTTGCAGGCAACTAACAGTTTTTTCATCATAGCAAAGACAGGTTGGAGTCTGCGACAATTTAGCTAAAAATAGGTTTGTACATAGATCACCCAAGAAGGATTATTTTTTCAACATCAGCCCAGTGCTCTGTGGGGAATTTTTTAAAACATGCGGAACCCCAAAATATATGCACATTTACATTGTATAGTGTGCATGAGTATAGTGTAGTACGGAAGGCTCCCAATTTTGCCACACTGTAATTGGCAGCACAGTGCTGACGTAATTAGTAGCCCCACCTATCAGCTCCTGGACGCGAACAGTTGACCGTGGGTGACAGTTTGGTTATATTTCTGGGGACACTGATGGAGCAAGCCCCTTAAAAAGACAGAGATGCATATATGTGGTGGCTGGGCATAAAGGCCCACCTGCTCTACAGCAATATACTGTGTATTCATAACACTGTCATAAAGGAGTTAGGTGAGCTCATATTTTGAGTCTTTTTTGCAGCCTATATCATTAATTCATTTTGAATGTGAACTTAACATTTTACCTGCTTAAACAGTGTATATTTGCTATGATAAGGACTCTAAATGGTACATGATACAATCTGATTGTACAATCTCCTTTGGATTTCTTGTGACAAATACGAATTGAAATGGTATACAAATGTATTTATTTAGATTAGTTAGGCCCTCATATCACATAGGTTTGGTTGATCTGAAGTTGATTGTACAGAGGTTGTATGGTCAGACTGTACTGTACACGGCGAACTTAAGTCAACCTATTCAGGAATAGATTCTTCCATTCCATCTTCATTGCCAGCTATTGTATTCAAGCAGCGATAACAATTGCAGCTGTCTGCATACCCAAACAGTGACTGTGTCTGATAGGATTTCTATTTCTACTTTTACTTTTATTTTATTTTATTTCTATTTTGATTTTTTGTTCTGATTATTTTGATCATTGTCAGGAACTCTTGATATATATATATATATATATATATATATATATATCTTTTTTTTGTAATTTTAAGACCTATTTTACCTTGGTATTTTTGCCTCTGCATAATCTACATAATGTTCTCATTTCTGGGAGTCTTTTCTCCCGAAATGCATTGCTTGATATACTTGCCGTTACTCTCAATAAATGCCTCTTAGTCTACCATCAAAAGTGCATTCTTTTGTACATCAGGCGCTCCTTCTTTTCTATTATTCCATATATATCTGATAGGATGCAGTCAATGTATAACATACAATTTTCTACCTCAGTCGATTTTCAATCAACTTTTGTAAAACCGGGTGGGGCCAACAGAGGCATCCACAGCTCACATTTTGGTTGATTCAGCAGATATCTGCCAAAATTCAAGCCATGTGTGACTCTCTTAACAAATGTTGAGATGAGATATCAGCCACACAGAGAGTATGTCACTTTCAGTATGGTGGATGGCTCATAAACTTGCATAGTGAAATGGACAGTAAAGCTGACCATAAGTTATATATTTTTTTTTTTTACAAAAAAAAATGTGCCGATTCCCCCATCTACATCAAATCACTCCTGCAGCACTATTGTGTTCAACCATACATGGATCAAAATTTGGCCAGTCCCTGCTGAACCATCTGAATTTCGATCCATGTATGGCTGGCTTAAAGCACAACCATCATGCAGAGCTCACTACAAAGCTGGAAGTAAAGCCGATTTTTGTAATGAGAAAATATGACTGCCTCACTGTACATGCATACAGTAATTGCAAACTATACATAGAAATACAGTGTATACATTAACCTCATAACAAAACAGTAACACATATATGTGGCGTCCAGGAGGTGGGCTTTAAACCTATTTGCCACACAGCATATATGTGTTCTTATGTTTGTGCTTGGACTCTGCTCTGCAGCCTGCTCCCAGCACAGAGACCAGGCTCTCACTGAAATCCGTGGGTCTCGTACTAATGAACAAGACTCCCAGGCAGGGGCGGACTGACAACTCATGGGGCCCCCGGGCAATAGGGGATCATGGGGCCCCTGTGTCCTTGACCAAACTCAAAAAAGCCTATGAAAAAGGTACCACGGGCATCCCATTGGGGCCCCCTACTGACCCCGGGGCCCTCTACTGACCCCGGGGCCTCGGGCAGTGCCCGAGTTTCCAAATGGTCAGTCCGCCCCTGCTCCCAGGACTCTCAGTTCCCAATTACCTGATAGCTGTGATAGCCTTTGATTGGCTATCACAATGATCAGACACAGCATTGATGTACATTTATTAAGCAGAGATAATTTATCTTATTTCAGTTCTCTGCAGTTCTCAGGGATTTATCTTCTCCCCCATCCCCCTGTGCATGAAGCAGAGAACATTTGTTCTCAGAAGGAGAAGAGAGGAGACTTTTTCCTCTGAGAACAGCTGAGATCTGTGTAGAAGGGAGAGGGTCTGCATGTGATCTGACATAATTGTGTGATTACAAATCACCAGATTATAACCGCTTCCGCGCCACCCTATAATAGCAGAAATACTGCTACAGGGTTACATGGGTGCGCAAAATCAATATATATATATATGTACTGTACACTATATATAAAATATTCATATATACATGCATAAACATATATATAGTTATAATGAAGGAAGCCTTCTTCCTCACATCACAGCAGCTTCTCACCAAAATTCTCCAGCTCTGGGCTGGAGAATCTGAGACGAAAATGTTTTAAGGAGATAGCCAATGAGATCTTCAGATCTCACCTTCATAAACTGGCCATCTCTGGAAAAGTGAATGACAGAGGAGTGTGTCCTGTGATGAGAAGTGAAGAAAATGTTCTCTGCTCCTCACCTCAGCTTCATAAACTGGCACACCTAAGAGATCAGCTGTGATCATCAGGATCTTGGCTTTTCTCTCTTTCTAAAATGGACACCATTGTGTTTTCTTTCTCTTTTGAAAGGAGAGAAAGATACATAGTATAGTTTTCTCCTTTCAGGAAAGAAAGAGGCAAAACATACAAAATTGTGTAAAAGATGTAAAAAAAATAAAGAAAAAATAGCTAGATACAGTAAAGGCTTGATCTAGATTGGTGTCAGAGTTAGTGTTAGGGTCAAGATAAGCATCCAAAGGTCAAGGCTGAGATCAAAAGTCGGGGTCAGTATATTTTAGGTAGGATTTTCAAAACACACCTTTTTAAAATTAGTATCAGTGTCAGTTAGTATCAGTGTCAGTTAGTATCAGTGTGTTTTAGGTATGATAGCGTATAAGCCAGTGGTCTACAAACTGTGGCAGGGGCCGGATGAGTCCCTTTGCTTGCTTTTATACAGCCCTTGAGGCATTATACCCCTCACCAGCAGCAACAGTGGGGCATAGTTCCTGCCACTGACACCAACAATGGGGCACTATTCCCCCCACTGACACCAATGATGGGGCACTATTCCTTCCACTGACAACAATAATGGGGCATTATTCATCCCACTGAAACCAATGACAGGGCACTATTGCTCCTACTGACACCAATGATGGGGCACTATTCCTAACACCGACACCAATGATGGGGCACTATTCCTTCCATTGACACCAAAAATGGGGTATTATTCCTCCCACTGAAACCAATGATAGGGCACTACTCCTCCTACTGACACCAATGATGGGCACTATTCCTCCCACTGACACCAATGATGGGCACTATTCCTCCCACTGACTCCAACAATGGGACACTATTCCTCCCACTGATACCAACAATGGTAAACTATTCCTCCCATTGATACTAGGGATGGGGCACTATATCTCCCATTAATGCCAATAATGAGACATTGTTTACTCCCACTGATTCCAGGACATTTTCTTCTCCCACTGGCCACAGCCACCCTAAAGTCTGAAGGACAGTAAACTGGCCCTTCGTTTATAAAGTTTGGAGACCCCTGGTATAAGCAAAATGCACCCTATAGTTTCTGGGCCCTACTATGGATATAAACAACAAATAACATATGGATAGGCAATATTTATTTTGGGTTGTTTTTTGGTGGAAGGCTATGGTGGTAGCAAGAAATATCCATTACACTTTAACACCAAATGAAAGCCACATTTTTCTTGAAAGATAAAAAAAACAAGGTATAAGGCTCCTGGATACACAATGTAGCTGCAATGAGATGAACAGTTTTACCAACACATGTAAATTTAGCAAAATTGGGCCTGGGCATTAAGGTTTGCTTTACCAGTCATGAAGGGGTTAAACAAATGACAAGAGAATAGCAGAAGCAGGTCAATATTACCTATCACCCACATATCATTCTAATAATTTTTCCTCCATGCTCATTTTCCTGTCACCACCACCATTCTCAGCCAAGGTAGCCACAGACAGAGAGAGGAGACAAACATATCTCTTGTGCCATCTTGCAACACAGCTGGAAGGCAGCTCAGTTTCCAAACATCCAAGGATCCAGATTTTGACCTCAGTAGAAGCTGCTGTGTGCTTAGGCTGGCTATAAATAGTTCAGTGAAAGCAGGAGATGTCCCTAATTCTGATCCTTTCCTATAATTGTCAGGGAGTTAAAGAGTGCTTGCCATCTCTCTCCCATTTTGATTTAGAATATAGGAGGAAGAAAGACAAGACTGGCAGTAAATCATTTCATTTCATCTGGATATTTGACGTGAACACAAGTTTCCATCACGTTATTGAACTTCTCTCAAAAAAGCTTGTTCACACTTCTGTGCATATGATTACCTGTATTTTTCTGCACAGCACAATGCCAGGTCTCTGCTAAGGCACATAGAAAACTATTGTTTCTTATGTTCCACATTCACACCACAATCCTGCAGGGATATTGCAGTGCAGATAAATGCAGACATACTGCATTTTTCTGCAGAGCATCAGCCAGCACTGCAGTTCACTGCACCACAGTGCAGCTGCAGTCTGGAGACCTAAATGGGGTGCAATTTTGTACACACTCAATAAATGGAAATGAAATGCAAATAGCAATAGTCTGGTTGCAGCAAAACTTGAAACTTGTATTAAGCAGAATGCTAATGTTCAAAACACCCTAGCAGGAGAGCACCTCTTAGGGAAATAACTCTCAGTTCAATGAACGACAGCGTCTGTTTAGACGGTGAAGTGTGGCCTGGCCAGTGCGGTCCCAAGAGCAGAGACTTCCTTCCAGGTTAACAAAGCCCTAGTCTTTCTCTCCTCATCAGGAACCTTTCCCTACTGCTGGTTGCTGTCCCTGACAAGTGGGGTCACTCTCTCTACACTAGCTACTCACAAAACCTGGGGCAGGGACTTAAATAGACCTTGCTGACCCAAGATGGCCACCAAACATCACATGGCCACAGCGTAACCAACCAGAACACTGCTCCATTGTCCCAGAAAACCACAGAGAAACTATGTTTCCCTTTGACTTCCTCTCCAGGCTGTGGTACCGCTTGATTGAATGCCGACTACAGAGGAGCAAAAAGACTCCACCTGCCTATACGCAAGTGTGAACGGGCCCTTACTTAACAAATGAGTAAATTGTGTTCAAAGAGTCATGCAATTTTTTGTGAGGATAAATATATGTAGGTGTGTTGACAGGGCTTGGGCTTGGCTTATTAGACCAGATGTCTTCTCAGAGAAATAGGGATAATTAAAACTACACTCTGCAATCTTACGATCTAAAACAAATGAGAGCTAACACTGTTCACATGTGCTAATGTAAGTTTCAAAGAGTTTTAAAATTGCCAGGCCCTATAAGGATTACATTGTAGACTGCCTAATCAAATAACTCTCATTGATGGTTTAGGTAAGCCTGTCTTCTATCTGGTATTTCTGGACAACTCAAGACACCTACATGGATGACCATATCTGTTTTCTGCTCATCACATTCATTAACAGGGTGTTTCACATGTAAAATCAAATACATATAATCGTTCTGTAAACCCAAATATAAATCCTAATATATTGTATATGGAAATAATCAGGATCACAGTTATTCCTTGTACAAGTAATATCTGTTTTATCTTACTATTTTCTCATAGTTTATGCTTTATTAAACACTTAGTGAAGAATGTATTTTACAGAAAAAAATGGTTACAATTTTAGCAATGTTTGAATTTTGTATTTATCACATCATATGCTTTACATCTGGTATGTAATTCCTTGCTCTGAAATTGCTTATGTAGAGAACAGTGGTGACAGTAAATAGAACAATCCCCTAAACAGCTGCAAATTTATAAAATGATTTGCAGATTTAATCTGTGGATGCAGTTCCCATCAGAAACTGTACAAGCTAAAGATTGTGCATCACATAAGTTATTTTAAAAGATTTAAGAAATTAGATTTATTTAACGTATACACAGTCAGTCATAGTAGACCAGCAATGTTTATTAAAAAGCATCATTTGTTGTTGTCCTAAAGAGATCAGTTAAAGCAGTATTAAACCTAAAACCAAAAATGTAATACATTGCAGCTTACCAATCATTAGTTGTGGTAGCTGCATCAATTTTCTTTTTTTAGGCTTTTTCCCCTCTGTTTTCACCTGGTGATCTGGCCAGTAACACAGCTCATGCATTAGAGTGTTGGAAGACACAACATGTTTTTTAACCTCCCTAGCAGTCTGATTATGTCAATATTTCTGTGCTCAAAGTGGTACATATTTTTGCATGGAAATATGTTGTTTTTTTGTTGTAGGCCTGTAATTCTTAGGAATAACTCACTGAAATCTGTTCGAACAAGAGTCTAGTAAACATCCCGGGTATGATAAAGTTTGAAACACGAAATCATAAATTATAATATAATTAATAATCATAAAAATAATAATATAATAATACAGTGGGGATCGAAAGTTTGGGCACCCCAGCTAAACATTTGTATTAATGTGCATAAAGAAGCCAAGGAAAGATGGAAAAATCTCCAAAAGGCATCAAATTACAGATTAGACATTCTTATAATATGTCAACAAAAGTTAGATTTTATTTCCATCATTTACACTTTCAAAATAACAGAAAACAAAAAATGGCGTCTGCAAAAGTTTGGGCACCCTGCAGAGTTAATATCTTGTACTGCCCCCTTTGGCAAGTATCACAGCTTGTAAACGCTTTTTGTAGCCAGCCAAGAGTCTTTCAATTCTTGTTTGAGGTATCTTTGCCCATTCTTCCTTACAAAAGTCTTCCAGTTCTTTGAGATTTCTGGGCTGTCTGTCACGCACTGCTCTTTTAAGGTCTATTCTTAGATTTTCAATTATGTTGAGGTCAGGAGATTGTGAAGGCCATGGCAAAACCTTCAGTTTACGCCTCTTGATGTAATCCCCCGTGGATTTCGAGGTGTGTTTAGGATCATTATCCATTTGTAGAAGCCATCCTCTCTTTAACTTCAGCTTTTTCACAGATGGCATCAAGTTACCATCCAAAATTTGCTGAAATTTTATTGAATCCATTTTTCCTTCTACTCGTGAGATGTTCCCTGTGCCACTGGCTGCAACACAACCCCAAAGCATGATTGATCCAACCCCATGCTTAACAGTTGGACAGAGGTTCTTTTCATTAAATTCTGTGCCCCTTCTTCTCCAAACGTACCTTTGCTCATTCCGGCCAAAAAGTTCAATTTTAACCTCATCGGTCCACAGAACTTGTTTCCAAAATGCATCAGGCTTGTCTATATGTTCATTTGCAAAGTTCAAACGATGATTTTTGTGGTGAGGACGTAGAAGAGGTTTTCTTCTAATGACTCTTCCATGAAGACCATATTTGTACAAGTATCTCTTTATAGTGGAATAGTGTACCACAACTCCAGTGTCTGCCAGATCTTTCTGGAGGGATCGTGCAGTCAAACGGGGGTTTTGAATTGTTTTTCTCACAATCCTGCGAGCTGTTCTGTCTGATATTTTTCTTGGTCTTCCAGATCTTGCTTTAACTTCCACTGTTCCTGATGACTGCCATTTCTTAATTACATTCCGAACAGAGGATATTGACATCTGAAAACGCTTTGCTATCTTCTTATAGCCTTCTCAAGCTTTGTGAGCGTCAACTATTTTCAGTTTCAGTTTTCTAGACAACTGCTTAGAAGAACCCATGGTGCTGATTGTTGGGGCTAGGTCAGATGAGTCTGGGCATTTAAAACCTTTGAGATTGACATCACTTGGTCTTCCCAGACGATGATTGAGAACAATCCATGACACTGGCAGGTCTCAGCTTGGCAAAGGAGGCAGTGCATGCTATAAATTCTGCAGGGTGCCCAAACTTTTGCAGACACAATTTTTTTGTTTTCTGTTATTTTGAAAGTGTAAATGATGGAAATAAAATCTAACTTTTGTTGACATATTATAAGAATGTCTAATCTGTAATTTAATGCCTTTTGGAGATTTTTCCATCTTTCCTTGGCTTCTTTATGCACATTAATACAAATTTGTAGCTGGGGTGCCCAAACTTTCGATCCCCACTGTACATTTAATCCAATAATGTAATCAAACCACAAACACTGAAATTTGAAATAGAGCGCCAAGTTCGCACATCGCTGAGCTCAGTCGGAGAATCGTTTTCAGTGTCTGATGACGAACTTCCCCACGAATCATTATCACTCAATTCTGCAAGTGGTTCTGATATACTATCGCTGTTCTCTAGCTGGTCTAAAATTGCTTTTGACCTAAAGGGACGCTTTTTGGATGCCATGGACGTTTCTCAGTTTCCAGGCAGAAAGAACAGTAAAAATGCAGGCAGGGCACAGGACAAAGCACTAGGGAGAAAATGTATGTGAAATGGTTTGATACAGTAATGTTATACTATCAGAATTTAGTGTATTGAGTGAATGTCAGATTTTTTAATTTTTTAATTTCCCGCCGGTTTCATCCCCCGTACGTCCCGCACGTCCCGACGCACGCAGGGAATAGAACCCGGAAGACGGATGTCGGCATCAGCCAGAGGTGATGCAGGGGGGACATCGCGGGAGCGCAGTGCAAGATAAGTGCTAGAGGGAATCCCTGAGCAATGCTGCAGGGTAATCCCGAGTGTAGCTCGGGGTTACCGCTTCTGATACTGAAAGTTAACCCCAAGCTATACTCGGTAATACCGCCAGGGGGGTTAATATCACATAGACTTCTGGACTGTTGAGACCTGGTTACATCTAAGCCATCTGGAGACTGATGAGGGTAGTCTAGGGAGACCAGGTGAGCAGAATTACCCAGCGGGTGAGACAGAGCCATTACATGATGGGGAAAGCGGACCGGAAGGTCTCCGGCTCCCGTTCCCGCTTCCCAACGGGCACATAACCCCCAGCAGTCCAGACATATTCAGGAGCTGTTCAGTTCCCAGCAGAGGGAGAGGCCACATGCAGCATCCCCCTCTCCCTCCCCTCCTCCCTCCACTACAGCAACATGTGCTCAGGGTGTACAGAGCACAGACACTGGGGCTGGCATGGAATCTGTCCCACAGCATGATCTCTCTTCAGATACTCATACACTTTCTTTAAGAGATCTGCAGGCAGTTGCAGCTGACATTAAAGCTACTTTTACCACAGTCCTCAGTGACCTAAGAGAAGACTGTCACGGTCGCCGGATCGCCACCCTCAACATGCGATAATCGCACGACTGCGACCAACAATAATATGTCACGCCCGCGGCGTCAGACCCCAGACCTTCTCACCAAACTCATGACCAAAGGACGGGACAACCTAAAACCGCGATGTGACGTGCGTAACCATGCCACACTCAGCTGCGCCCTGCACAACAATTGTCCAGCTAATGGAACACAATCGACGCAGCGGCAGCCTGAATGCGCTTGTTACTGGGTCAGGTTAATCACGCAACTAACCCTTCACTGCCACCACCCCTTTTTTGTACAGAGAAAGGGGAAACTCTCTTTATCCAATATACACTGTAATGGTTGAAAAGTCGCCTGTCCAATACGGTCACCGCAGGCCGATTGGGCAGAGGATTAAACAAACACAGTAGCATCTCTTCAAAAGGCAGGAATTTGTGAATTGCAAGTAAGCGCTTAGAAACAGTTTAACACTTTCAGAAAGAAAGATTTATTACTAAAAGAGTCAAACAGGTGCAATAAAATATTTACAAAGAAAATGTAACTAGATATATATATTTATATATAAAAACAGCATATCACAGCCAAGAGATAACAGGGAGAAGTTAAAAGGTTAAGTTACTTGCCATGTTAAGCCTTGAGGTAGCAGATCCAAGTTGCAGAGCGAAGGGTCTTTGATCTCCTGCTATTACGATGGTAAAATTAGGAGATCTCTTTAGCTCAACCTCAGGCCTACAGCCTGTGCTTTTTTTTAAAGTCCCCCAGCAGGGGGGTGCCTTTGAGTAACTGGCCAATACTCTGTTTAGGGAGGGATCTCAGGCGGACTCTGAATTAAAACCAATATCTTCATAATCCATGATATGAAACGCAGGGGACAAACTGACTTGAGGAATGTTCATTTCATTCTGTCACCTTAAGCTGTTAGGTTTTATGAGGTTACAATCTCTTTCAATTCCTGGGAGAAGCTGCCTTATCTGTTTTATGATGTGTGAGCCTACACAGGTTCTTGGGTCAGTGCTTCCCAATTCTCTGAGGAACACTGGCCTTATCATGACTTAGGTGAGGAAGGCTACACTTTCGCAGACTGCTCGGCACCGAACTAGGGATGCCTTGCCCTGCTGTTGACCCATAACCAGCACACACCATCTGTCACTGTGCCTCTCAGGAAGGGAGGGGGAAGGAGAATAAAGGATTGAGGAATACTTCTAATAGAAAAAAGGGGAACTCCGCGTCCATCTCTGATGAGCAAGTTTGCTAAAAAGACCTTCATTTGTTAAGTACAAGAATAGAGGAGGTGGAATTCACAAGCAGATCTAATGCTGATGCCATAGAGGAGATACAGCAGTTGTCAGTATCGCACACATCTCATATTCGTGATTTTTATAGACAGATTGAAGATCTGGATAATAGAGGTCGCAGACATAATATCAGATTGTGTGGCTTGCCTGAATCTGTAGAGCCGAGCAACATCGCCAAAACAGTAATTGCGATCTTCAATGATCTGCTGGGCCGTCCACCTGCTGCACCCATTGATCTGGAACGTGCACACAGAGCGCTTCGCTCCAGAGGCAGAGATTCTGACCCCCCAAGAGATGTGGTGTGTTGCTTGGTCAGCTTTCCAATCAAAGAAGACATTCTCAGAAGGCCCAGAGAAAGAAGACGCCTTTTATTTCAGGGTAATGAGATACACCTGTTCCAGGACCTCTCCTCCATAACCTTGCAACAAAGGCAAGAACTTCGCCCCCTGCTGGACACACTTCGCTCTCATAACATACCATACAGGTGTCGATTTCCATTCTGACTCTCCGCTCAAGTTCAGGGGCGCACAGCCTACCTGCGAGTTCCAGAGGATCTCCCCAGTTTCTGTTCCGCACTGGACATTCCTCTAGTTGAGCTTCCAGATTGGTACAGATCTTTGCGTCTTCCAAATGCTACTGAATCTGGTCGAGTACCAAGTGACACAGATTGGCAAGGCCCTCATCTCCGCCACCGCTGATCAGTCCCTTCCACTCCTCCGAGACTTCCTGCCAGAGGCTCCACCACCAACAACAGCCCGATGGCCTCTCCTGCACATCGCAGACCCCGCCATGATGCCTAAAGGCCTTTATTCGATCTTTTCCCTGACTTTCTCTCATCAGCAATACTTATCCAGATTATGATCTTACCGGATCCCTCCCATCCGACTCCAGGACCATGCCGGTAGCACCTCGGGTCCTATTTGGCCCCTTAACTGGACACTTTCACCCTTTCATTTTCTGCTCTCTAACCCATCCGCCCTGGTCCAGGTCTTTTGATGCCCCTGCAGATGTTGCCAGATTCACCTCATCGATCATGAAGACCTTTTCCCTCTCTGTCTCAGCTTCTCCAATGGACCGTCAGTCCTGATGTACCTCCGCAGGCACCCTCCATGTCACCGGCCTTTTTATTGCTGCATTTTCACTACCTCTGATGGAAGCCTGGGGGATGGTCATACAGTCTTTCTCTAGCCCTGTTTGTAATGCATATGCTGATTTGTCCGCTGCATAGAATCTCTGGAGAGTATGGATCTCCAGACCCTCTATGCCCGGCCCCTGTTTGGTTGTATGGCCTCCCAGGGGTCTTTTGATGATCTTGCAGTGGTCAGAGGTGAATTCCATGCCCTCCATTACATATTGTCTGTATTTCCCTGACCATGATCCCCACTATTCTTCATTAGAGTTTACTGTGAGAGGCTTCATACTCCAGCTCGCCTTTATACCTTTTCCAGGGGTAGTGTGGGATGGTGGGGGGAGACTGGGTTGGGGGGAGGAGGGGATCCGGGCTATCATTTCCATACTATTATTATTTTACATATCAGTCTGAAATCAAGCATTACCTCGTTACACTCTCCAGGTGTTGTTCCCTGCGGGGTCTGGCCCCCTCCTTCACCTCATGTCATAACACCCATCTAAACCACATTTACTGCTTACAGGTTTTGAAAACATCATTCGGAGTTTCTGCTGAGCTCCCCCCCAGTCCCGTCCTCTCCCCTCTCCCCTTGCCTAGCTACCGCTATTTTTTCTTTTTAGACACGAGGTGCTACTTGATTTTTAGAATGTCGTGGAGTCCTGCGGGAGCAGGGTGGGAGATGGATGGTTTGAGTTTTTGAGAGGGAGCCGGGAGGAGAAGAGTTAGGACAGATGAGAGATACCTTAGGTTTCCAAAAAGAAATGGTGCACTATGTCTCATTTTTCCCAATTGTTTCCTTTGATGGTTGCTTTTTTTTAAATAGTTCCCCTGCTGTTTCTGTGATGTTGCAATGTTTTTGCCCTAAACAGATTATGATACGATTTGCTTTTCATCTTAATGATATGCAGGTTTTCCATCTGGCTTTCACTGATGTTTTATTTTCAGCATGGACTCGCACACTGGCCCTACCATGGCACACCTACGATACCACAACTCTTCCCATAACTTTAGGATTATGCTATGACTGCATTCCACTTAGATGTGCATTTTCTCATTTCCCTACATACAATGCTTCCACCACTATATGCCCTAATGATATATATTCGGTCTCCTTGCCCTCATGACATTTATTACATTTTCCTTCTGATATCCCTAAGCTTGTTGCTGCGTTTTACCTCACCCATTATGTCGAACGATGGCGGTTGTGCCCCCATCTATATCTTCATTCAAACGAATTGTGCTCACCCTCCCTCCCCTATTCTTGCATTTTTTAAGGTCCATGGCCCGGCGGACTCTTTCATTTTGGGTATAAGTCCACCGCGTTTCCCACACAGCGAACTTTGAGAGCTCTCGCTGAACTTTTTCCGGCCATCTTTACTCCCTTGTCCTCTGCCTCTCATCTCCTTTCATTCCTTGTTCCTCTTTCTGCTATTTCCCTCCTACCCCTTCTTCTTTCTTCTTTCTTGTTCTTCTTTCCTCCTTCCCGTATCTTGGTGGGTCAGCTGGTCTACCCCAACTGCCGGATATCTCTCTCTCTCTCTCTTTTCTCCCCTCATTTCCCTCTTCCTTTTCATTTCTTTTCCTTCCCCTCTCCCTCCTTCTTCTCCCCCCCCCTTTTTTTTTTCTTTCCTCTCTTCTCCATACCCCCTTTCTTATCCCTTTAGGTTCCCTTTACTCTCCCGGACATGCCTTCTCTCAACATTCTGTCAGGACATCTTTTGCTGAAAGTTCTGTCTATTAATGTGAAGGGTCTGAATACCCCTGAAAAGTGCTCTCTCCTGCTTTCGCACCTTTTTAAACAGAGAGAGGATATTGTCTTTCCTCAGGAAATGCACTTCTGTCACGATGCCATACCCAGGCTTACTAACTCCCGTTTTATGACAGTTTATCATGCTCCTAACCCTCATGCTAAATCTAAAGGCGTTTCCATTTTGATTGCAAAGCACCTCCCTCTGGTTATCTCGGAGTCACTTCCGGATGCGGATGGTAGATTCTTGTTTCTAAAAGGTAATTTTGCAGATAGGCCCATCACTTTAGCAAATCTTTACGCACCCAACACTAGAAAGGTGTCCTTTTTCCGCTCCATTACCTCTTCACTCTCCTCCTTCCAGACGGGTATCCTAATCTTGGGAGGTGATCTTAACGTTCCCCTATGCCCTTTATTGGACTCTTCGGGAAGCTCTTTTTTGCCATATAAGTCCATTAGACAGATTCACACTCAACTTCAAGATCCGCAACTTCACGACTCTTGGCGAGTCCTCCACCTGAATGTCAAAGACTATACTTTTTTCTCCCCTCCACACAACAAATATTCCAGAATCAATTACCTCTTTATCACGCAAGCTGACCTCTCTTTCCTCCATGATTCTTCCATCGAATCGATGATCCTCTCTGATCATCACCCTATCACTATGACATTACGATTTCCGGAGAAACATTCCCGTTCTAAGATATGGCGTTTGGATACCTCTCTTCTTTCTGACTTGGCCAATGAAGCAGAGGTTCGCTCCCAATTAACGGACTACTTTTCGAACAACCAAACTCCAGATACCTCTTCGTTAACTCAATGGGAGGCACATAAATGCGTCATTCGAGGAGTCCTAATAGCTATGGCCACAAAACGTAAAAAAGAGAGACAGACTCGCTTACAACAACTCTTAGATCGCATAAAATTCCTGGAAAAAGCGCACAAACATAATCAGGCCGCCTCGACTTTATCTGATCTTACGGACACCCGCACACACCTCTTAAATCTACTAGGCAAGGCAGCTAAGCGCAGATTAATTTTGTCGCAAAAACTTTTTTATGAGTTTGCTAACAAAAGCGGGAGATTCTTAGTCAGATCCCTCCAGACAAAAAAGTCGAGTTTAATGGTTCACAAGATTAGTGGCTCGGATGGCTCTTTGGCCACCTAAAATGCGGATAGAGCATCTCACTTCGAGCAATACTACAAAACTTTATACAATCTCCCTCCAGAACATCGCCCTTCTGAGGCCAATAAGCCTAGAGACACCCTAATCTCTAACTTTCTTCGCCTCTATAGTCCTTCCACTGTACCTGATGATACTGTTCAGGATTTGGAACATCATATCACGGTGGAGGAACTCGTCCAGCAAATGAAACCTGGTGAAAGCCCGGGCCTTGATGGTCTTTCTGTGGCATATTACAAGGAGTTTCTAGATATTTTGAGTGGACCCTTCCTCTCCGCCTTCAACATTTTCTCTTCACCCTCCATCATCGCCTCCTGGAAGCTCATATCACTGTCATCCCCAAAGAAGGTAAAGATGTCACTTTGGTTACCAATTATAGACCCATCTCTCTTTTGAACGTAGACATCAAAATCTACGCAAAGATCCTAGCCAACCGTCTCCTTCCCTTGTTACCCTCCCTGATTGACCTTGACCAAGTGGGCTTCATCCCGGGAAGGGAAGCAAGGGATAACACCATCAAGGCTCTTAACCCTCTCCACCGACTTCACGATTCTCGCAGTCCAGAATTTATTCTTTCCCTAGATGCCGAGAAGGCTTTTGATAGGGTGTCCTGGGATTACTTAAAGGCATCCCTACAGATGATTGGTTTAGGGGACACCATGCTCAATTTCATTATGGCACTATATTCTGGTCCAACGGCTCAGGTCCGTGTGAATGGGCATCTATCTCATCCATTCCCTCTTGGAAATGGTACACGTCAAGGTTGCCCCCTATCCCCACATCTTTTTGTGATATCACTAGAACCATTGTTACGCAAACTCCGCTTAAACCCTGATATCAGGGGTATTTCCGTGGCGAACAAGGAATACAAACTCGCTGCCTACGCAGACGACATTCTTTTGTTTTTGATGGAGCCCTGGATCACCTTGGCCAACCTACTTTAGGATTTTTCCTTTTTTCAATATATCTCAAACTTCAAAATTAATCATTCCAAATCCTATGCCTTAAACATTACTCTTCCTCCAGACCTGGTTTCCTTTTGTCAGTCACAGTTCCCGTTTCAATGGGAAAGGGACTCCCTTACCTATCTGGGAATACAGCTTACGAGTAGCCTCTCTGATCTTTATGACAAAAACTTTCTTCCAACCCTTGGTGCCATCCGAGCAGAGCTAACTAGGTGGCATTGCCCATGCTTCTCCTGGTTTGGTAGGGCTGCTATACTAAAAATGAATATCCTCCCACACCTCCTCTATCTATTTCAAACCTTACCTATCCATTTATTATTATTATTATTATTATACAGTATTTATAAAGCGCCAATAGTTCGCTCAGCGCTGTACATTACAGAGGGGAACAGAACATGTGACAGAACAATACCAATACAGAACAATACCAATACAATGCAGAACATGAGGGGATCGAGGACCCTGCTCTTTTGAGCTTACAATCTAGGAGGGAGGGGATGGTGGCACAGGAGGAGATAGCTGTGAAGGATGGAGTGGTAGGAAGAGTAGAAGAGGTCGGCAAGTTAGCAGGGGGCGGGGTAGGCTTCCCTGAAGAGATGGGTTTTCAGGGTGCGCCTAAAGGAGAGGAGAGTAGGTGATAATCTGATGGGTTGGGGCAGGGAGTTCCAGAGGATGGGTGACACCCTGGATCACCCGCCTTTTTCATTTCATGCAGAAGAATGTGCTCTCTTTTTCTCTGGAATCATAAACGGCCATGTATTTCCTTCTCCCAACTTGTGCTCCCCAAATCCAAAGGGGGGATTGGACTACCTGACCTGCAACTTTACCATCCGGCCTGCCATCTTACTAGGATAATCGATTGAAATATTCACTTTACCACCATAGCGTGGGTCCAGCTGGAACACTCTTGTTCCACTTCCCCCTTGGCATCGATCCCGTGGCTTCTGACCAAACACATTCCTCAAGACCTCCTCCTACATCCAATAATTGGTCCTTCCCTTAAAACCTTTCGCTTAGCCTGTAAATCAGCCTCCATTTCGGATGCCCCCAACCCACTAACTGTTCTCCGCCTCAATTCGGACTTCCCTCCCGGTATGCATAAGTCCTTTCCATCAGCACATTGGCCACACAGTCAAGTTTTGGCAAACCATTTTTTTCACAAAGGTCAGCTGAAGTCTTGTTCTTCCCTGGCAAGTACTATGGGTGATCTCACCTTTCCCTTTTGAGCCTATCTTCAAATCTGACATTTTCTTCTCTCTCCTGCATATCGCCATAAATGGGTCTGCCCTCTCACTTCCTTTGAGTCACTCTGTTCAAAGGCTGAACCACGGAGGCATTTAGTATCATTTATCTATCTGCTTCTTCTTGGTGACAGAACCTCTGATTCACTTTCCGCCTGCAAAGCTTGGAAAAGAGACTTAAACATTGACTTTTCTTCCTCTGATTGGGACCAAATCTTTACCTTTTCTCATAAGTGCTCCTTGAATGTTTCGGCACAAGAAAACGGATACAAGTTGGTGACACGTTGGTACAATACACCTTCTAGAATCCATCATTTTAATCCATCCAGACCCAGTATTTGTTGGCGATGTAGGGCTCCTGTTGGATCTCTTCTTCATATCTGGTGGGACTGCCCTATGGTTCAACCCTTTTGGCAGGAGGTACATCGGATTATTTCTTCGGTGTCTACTCTTGATATTGAGTTCTCTCCGGCCCAACTCCTCCACCACACTCCGCTTCCCAAACGTCTATATTTCAAATCTCTGGCTATGTATATGCTTAACGTGGCTAAACTCTGCTTACCGGTTCTCTGGGGGTCTGTTCAGCCCCCCAAAGTGCGAGATTGGTTTATACGCTTGAACAGAATTGCTGAAATGGAAGAGCTCATTGCTTCTTCTCTGGATAACCCTACAAAATTTTCTCATACGTGGTCCTGTTGGATTCATTCCGAACAACCCCTGAATATCTTTCTTTCATGGGCCTTACTGATTGATTTTGAATCTCTCTGATACCCCGTAGTGTTTCTGACGATATATCGGCTCTCTGTTTTTTTAAGGTTGTGATTTAGGTCCTTTGTCTTGATGTCCTGTGCTGCTTGGAGCAAGCTACACTTGGCACCCTGATACGCCTGCAACTGTCCCCAACTCGCTTCTCTGCCAGGGTTGCACGTATCTTTCATGTCCTGGGAGTCTTGAGTAAAGGTGACTTACCTACCCTCCTACTCCTCCACACCTCCTCCCTGTCCGACCCTTCCCCAACCCCACCCCCTCCCCCCCCCTTTTTTTTTTCTTTTTTTTCTTCTCCTCTCTTCCCTTCTTTTTCATGCTTATTTTTAAATTCTTAATCCCCATTTCCCTGCTTTCTTACTCAGAGTTTAGCTTTCATTCTCCCCTTTCTATTTTGGTACACTTCTCTACTCATAGGAGCCCTACTCCCTATCTGCAATCCAGCTGCGCATATGTTTTACTTTTACATATCACCTTTCCCGAACCCTTTACCCACATGCTGGCAACCTGTAGTGGGTTACCTCAGTTTCATCAAAAGTACAAGGTCATATCCTACAAGCCCTTGCACACACACCCCCCCTCCACACCTACTGTATACATTTCTAACGCATGCCTTTGACTCACTGGCCCTGCTTTTTACTGCTGCTCGATAACTGAGGTTATATATCATCGACCCTGCCAGTGCTGTGATTCCAATAAGCTGAATAAGGGCTTGAGACCAGATATGCCTGTAATGTTCCTGCGCTCGCATGTTCTCATTTTTCCCCTGTTTTCTTTTCCCTGGGATGACTAACGTCTGATTCTTTGTCTATGTATTGCTATGTATCTTTTTGTTTGCTGTATGTGTATTACCTCCTAATGTATTTCCGACTGATACCTTGTATTACCTGTACTTATTGTATGCTCTGAGTTTATTAATAAACTTTATGGAAAAAAAATAAATAAAGTGCCTAATTGCCTTGCCTGCAACCAGAACAATAAAGGGCCAGCTGTCGCTGGAATGCTGGCCTGGGCCAAGGTAGTTGCCTACAGCAGGATTTCAGGATAGCAACAAATGTCCTGATAGTTTACTGCTTTTTGCTCATTGGATGGAGGACTCCACAGGGCGGGCAGTGGATGCTTGTGTGGGTTTTATGCTTGTGAGTGCTTTAAAAATGTGAGGGCCAGTGATGAACAGTCTCTCTTTCTTCCTAGCCAAGATACTTAACTTCGAGGGCAAACTTAAATAACTTATCATCTATGCTTTTTTGTTTCTATACTGTATATACAGTACTATGTAATATTCAGTTATATTTCTATGTTGGTGTTTTAGTTTTTGTGTAAATAAATAAGACCGTTGCTTCTTTTAGCATTGTTTTTATTATTATAGCTAATATTGTCAGCATATTATTACCGTCAATATTGTCAGAGCTTAGATATACTAGCTAATTATAGGGACCGACACGATAGTACAAATTTATAATTTAAGTAAGGGGAAATGAGAAAAAAAAAACCCTATTTATTTTAGGTGTTCGCACTCTGGATGAAGGAGCACAGGGGGCACCTTTGGACAGCAGCATTTTAAATCTGGGGAGAGGGGAGTGTTAGATGTAGCAGCTGATTTAAATACACTAATAAACTGAAGCAAAACTCCAGCTCACACTCTATAAGCTGTTACATCATTTTTTTCTCTTTTGGGATAAAGGTTTTACATAAATAAATAAAAGCTGATTATTGTAAGCAACCCTATCAGTGGTAAATGGTTTGTCTCATCTCTGTAACTTATTTATCTGCAGAAGAACTTGTTCTTTTGAAAAACAACAGACTTACTGGATGGATCACCAGGTGAAAATAAAACACAGAAGAAAGAAGATCTGTCAAAACTATTTAATAGTAGTAACTCCATGCTGGAGTGTAGTGTGTCCCCAAAGCCTGGGAAGAAGGCTAGGTACTGCAGGGAGAACCCTGAGGGACTTGAGCACTGTCCAGAAAATGTTTGCTGCCAAAAGAACAAGGGGAAGGGGGGGGGCATGCTCTTCTGTGTGCTCATGAAGAGTTGTTAGGTCAAATGTCAGGAGCCCTGGTACTTTGCTGTTGAGAGCCACATGCTGGGTAAGCTGTGCTGCTTCTGAGGATTCTCAACTGTGCAACTGATCCTGTTTGGCTGTATAGGACCATATGCAGCTGGAACTGAACTTCTATGCTGCAAGGCAGGAACAGACCATGGAGAGTCCAAGTTGTGAAGGCTCAAAGAGTACAGTATATACCACTCAGCTGCCACATCCATGGATAATTGTATATACATAAAAATGGATGATTGCACTTTACTGGCATCGAAAGGGAACAATGTTTGTTTATAAAAAATATAAAACTTTCTAACAATGAATTAAAAAGTACTGCAGGCTTAAAGCCACATTAAAATCAAAGAATCTACACAGTGCCTAGCTTGCTAGACCACAAAAATTAGTCTATTACAAACTTACATCTAACTTCAAACTTACATTTTACATTTGTAAAATTGTATATTGTTGTTGTGAGTCCTCATGAATCAACGCATTTCTCTTAATTCGCTAACTCGGGATGCATGAGAATTCAGCAGTGATGTCTTTTTTAAGCATATGCAGATGACGGGGTGGACATTCGAAGAAGGTAGGAGGCAGGCAGGCAACAAAAGGCAGTAAGGTTTATCCCAGGAATAAGAAGAAAGAAAAAAAAGTACGGTCAATTCCCAAGTACAGTATAGAAAAAGAACATCAGCAGAAGAGATATCTCGCTGTAACCTTCTCATATTCTATCTGTTCACACCCTATGCTGATTCTAAGGAAAGTATGTTTCATCCACCTTCACATGAGCGAAAACCCTCTGGCAGGATCAAGGTAAAGCCAATAGCATATGGGTAGACCCAAGCAATAGAAATGAAGAGGGACGAAAGGGATCACACCACCACATCAGTCCATGTGTTCTGTACTGAAAAGCACCAGCCACAGATAAAACATGCCATACAAGTACTCCCCATCTGTGCAGGCCCAAGAGTAGTCCCAAGGTCTGATGGGTTACCTTTCATCTGATCCCATTCAGAGGAATGGTGAGAGGTCAAATGGTTACTTTGATGCTTTACATGGATGTGATTGCCCTTTCTGCTGTTTGTAAGGAATTCTGACAAAGGGGACGTCTTCATTTTGCTCCACAAATTACAAATCTACAAATCTGGCAGGATGAGCTGCGAATCCCACTGGCCAGTGGCCCGTTTGTCAGCCTAAGCATATTGTTGCATTGCTTTATCTACTGAGCCTTCCCCTACATGCAGGAGCGGACTGACAACTCATGGGGCCCCCAGGCAATAGGGGATCATGGGGCCCCTGTGTCCTTGCCCAAACTCAAAAAAGCCTATGAAAAAGGTACCAGGGGCATCTCATGGGTCCCCCTACTGACCCCGGGCCCTCGGGCAGTGCTCGAGTTTCCAAATGGCCAGTCCGCCCCTGCCTACATGGCTTTTCCTGTTAATAAAGCCCATTCTAACTGTCAGGTGTGTCAGTGTTTCTCAGGTCCTGGTAGAGGGTGGGTCATCACCAGAGCAGGGCAGGAAGACCCAAGAGATACATTGTTTCCTCTAGAGATAGCACTACATCAATAAATATTATCACTATATCAAGGTGTGTTGGTGAAAATGCCTATTTCCTGGTGTTCTCAAAGAGAGACTGTGACGGACCGCCTGGCACCCTGCTTGGGTCTTCCGTTAGAGAACTGCTTCCTCACCGCTGGGACACAGAATCACAGTATTATGGCTGGGTATTACGCCCAAGACTAGGTGATACTAGCTTAGGTGTAAAACTGGAACTTTTTATTGAACAGAAAGACAAAACAAATACAATATTCCAACAGTCTGAAAAAGTGGAATAAATGTATCTTTATAGATTTCATGAGGGGTATTGTTGATAAATATTTCTGTCTCAAATGGAGGAGCTTCTCCAACCTATCTCGCAGGAGGGCCACCATATTTTCTCTGACCATTAACCTGTATAAGATTAATATTACATCTTTCCCTCCACTCCAGAAGGGAAGCTGTATTGTCTTTACTAAGAGAATTAATCCAAGCTTCGCTCTCAGCCTTCATCACGTTGTTGTCCACCATTAGAGAATGATCTGCTCTCTCCATGGACCATAATCTGTAGGTAGAAGACTAACCCTTAGTCTCCTCCAAAAGCCTCTTTCCCGGTTGGGTCTGTCACAGAGACTTTCATGATAAAGAGACTGCCCTGTCAGAATGTGAGAGCTTTGTGAGAAACACCACCCTGTGACAGAGAGTGCCATATAGCAGAATGTTTTTGAATTGAGACTTCCATATGAAAGAAAGTGCCCAATCACTAAGGTACTTTTCCTGTGAGAGGGAATACAATATAAAAGACAGCTTTTTCACCTCACATAAAGATTATATTACAGCACAGGAAAAAAAGTCAATACAGTCCCAGCAGCTGGAAAACTAAGCTCCCCCGACCTCCATCCTAGGCAGATGGGCAGGTGAAAACATATACTGAAAAAATAACCAGTACTTTTCTTAAAGATCCCAATGTCCAATGCAGTCCATAAAGATTTGTTTACACTCTCAGCAGAAAAACAGACCCATAATAATACGTCAAATAAAGTCTGTGAACCGTCATCTAAATGTGTTTTGCATTTTTTCTCCAAATTCCCTTTCTCCTCAGGACATGCATTCTATCCAGGGACCAAATAAAGCAAATAAAAACCTCAAAAATATAGTGTAGTACATCCCAAAAAAGTTTCTAAATGCAAAAAGTATTATTTATGTGCTCACATTATTTTAAAACGTAATGTGCTTGATACAAAAAACACAGGGGGTTATTTACTAAAACTGGAGGGTGCAAAATCTGGCACAGTTCTGCACAGAAACCAATCAGCTTCCAGGTTTAATTGTCAAAGCTTAATTGAACAAGCTGAAGTTAGAAGCTGATTGGCTACTATGCACAGCTGCATCAGATTCTGAGTGCACCAGTTTTAGTAAATCCCCACAGTGTTCATCCGTGCAGTGATCTCCCCCATGTACAAACTACCTCACTAGGTATTACGTCCAATTTGGCATATATCACAATTCTCAGGCTTCCCCTTTTCCAATATTCAGATGATTTTCAATCAACAATAGTATCGTACTAAAAAATGGGTCACATCAATAAAAAAAACTAAATCATATTTGCTCATATGTTCCTCTCTTAAAAACATCCACTCCTCAAAGCACAATAAACCTTACCAGACCCTCAGCCCCCTGGATAAGGAGTTGTATCAATGCTACCCCTGAAAGGCTTTCTCTGCTGTACCGTTATCCATAATAACCTCTCAAGCTTTTTCCTCTGCCTCTGTTACTTTTTCTGCTATGCTCCCAAGTACTGTTACTACTTTTCTGTCAGCAATAGACTCTGGCCAGCACCATGCAACTACTCGCAGGACTCTGGTTTCTAAGCCCAAAAAGAAACAGAATTTTTCTCCTGGTCATAAAACTCTGCCACTATCAATGCTGCTTACTGTTGGGGTCCAATCCTCCTCCATGCTGCCTATTAACGGGGTCCAATCCTCCTCTATGCTGCTTGCTGATGGGGGTCCAGTCCCCCTCCATGCTGCCTACTGATGGGGGTCTAATCCTCCTCCTTGCTGCCTGCTGATGAGGTCCAGTTCTCCTCTGTGTTGCCTGCCGATGGTGTCCAGACTGCTTCTGGTGACCTGCTGTCCTCTGCCAAACCTGCCTCTGGTGACCTGCTGTCCTCTGCCCAGCCAGACTATGCTGATTCCAGAGCTGCTGCTAATCCGGACTATTCTGTTTCCCGGGCTACTGTCCAACCAGAATATGCTGATTCCTGGGCTGCTGCCCAGCCAGGCAAGTTGACTGGGTTAAGCCCCTGCCCAGTGATATGTCTGGCTTCTGAATTTCCCTTGTCATGTGGCTTAAATGGGTTGTCTTCTTGACTGTGTGCATTTGGGGACCCATGTTGGGTAACCTATGCCTTGGGTAGACCTGAGTGGCAGGTAAAAAGTGGAGCAGTCTCTAGCAACAGAGCAACAGTGATGGAAAAAGTCCAGTTATGATGGGAAATCCTGGCATCAGGGTACCTGCATGGACTTAGGACTCCAGTGTTAAGCTTTCAGGTTGCTTTCAGAGTCTCAGAATTGGGGTGCACGCTGCTCCACAGTGCCATGGTAGTTAATTCAAAACTACAACCCAACTGCTGTTAAGGCTGTTGGGACTTGTAGGCACTCATTCACAGAACTCTGTGGATGAGTGATACAGCCTAATCTATCTGTCAAATCTGACAGACAGTGAGGGGAAACATCTCCCCTTACTATCTGTCAGAGGAAGGCTGCAGCTACGGGAACATGTTACAGTTACTAAAAATAGGTGGAACATGTAACATGATCCCAAAGGTGAAATTATCCTTTAAAGAATTGTAAGCTTTTGGTGTTCCTCCTCCTTAGGGATCTGACCATCAGGGATCCCAGCTAGTTTTGGACCCTGTGGTCGGGGTAATCAGTCAGCTTCCAGACCCTGGCAGCAGTGAACTCAGTCAGCCTCCAGACCCTGGCAGTGGGATACTCAGTCAGCTTCTAGGCCCCATTGGTGGAGCACAGTGGATCATCCGGAGGCCACTCCTCAAGGCAGGGGAACTGTCATGACTTGGTTCACCTGCTGGTGGGGCTATGGATCTCTGGGCAGAAAGCTGTAGTTTCAGTGTCCACCAGCAGGTGTCTCCCAGCAGCCAGCTGGTTCCTGCAATCAGCTCCACCTGGCCACACCTGCTGTGAGGATATTTAGGTTCCACCTCTGCTATTGCTTCTTGCGCCAATGTTTTGATTGCCATGCTTACTGCCAGATTCTTATGCCTGTTATCCTGCTCCTAAGATAGCCTTGTATCCTAAATCCTGCTGCTTTATTTCTGCTCTCCTTGTTCCAGTACCCAGCTCTGATTCCCCCTGTCCTTGCCCCTGGTATTTCCCTGTTATGCTTGCTTCCAATCTTATATATATATTGTATTTACTTGTGTATATAGTTAGTTGTCAGGTTTCTGCATTTTTTGCATTAGTTTTGATTTTCATGCATTCTCATGTTTATTGCTGCTGGTGTGTGGTCACCTTTCACTGTAAATAGATCTCACTTTAAAGCGGAGTTCCAGCTGAAAAAAAAAATCAGCAGCTACAAAAGCTGTAGCTGCTGACTTTTAAAATACAGCCACTTACCTGTCCCTCAGTTGAGCGGCGTCCTCACCACGGCTGGTTTCACTGGCCGTCTTCTCTTCTCTATGCCAACATCTTCAGAGTGGGCACCCGGCTGTGACAGCTTGAGGCTTCACAGCCGGGGCCCACTGCACATGCCCTAAAAGCGCTGAGCTTTCTGAATGGCACCATAGTCTTCTGGGACCTGTCACATGTCCCAGAGGACTACGGGGAGAGGGGGGGGACAACTTTCACTTCCGATCGCCTAGTCAGACTTACTTCAGCCTTTGTATAGGACACAAGAGATGGGTCCTGGACAGGAGATATATTTCTTAACCATTTGGGTTATGATCCCTTTAAGGGACAGTTATAATACTCATGGGTTCTCACCCATGCAGGGTGAGGGGTTACAGGGTAGTCCAGACAGAGAGGAGAGGATTGATTTCAGTACTCTTTGGATTTTTAAGTCCCCATTTGGCACCAGGAATTTGGATGTTCAAAAAGATACTGGATGGGAAAGAGCCTGCAAAGACTTTGATCATGGAAGGATTAACCACCAGCAAGGGAAGCTTGATAAGCTGCGGGAAGGAGTCCACACATGTCTATAAGTGGAGTAGTTCACAGCTATGAATAAAAATATAGACTTTAGAGACTGAGACTCTGCTTTACCAAGCTTCCGTGGTTTTTCCTGTACCCCAAAGCATGCAAAACCCTAAACCCAAGTGTGGGACTGGTATATTGGCAGTGATCCATACCAGGATTATAAAGTGTTTGCTTTAGATTTGATGAAGAAAGTTGCTCTTTTGTTTGTTTATTATGTCCAAAAAACCCTGTTACTTCTACAAGTAGCTGGCTGGATATCTTTAGGCTCTCCAGATAACACCCTTTTAATGCTGGACGTTTATTTGAAGTGAATATCTTGGTGCCGGATTCTTACAGTCCTACATCAAATGCAACAACATTTATTCATTGCTCACTTGTCAGTAACTTTTACATCAAATTAAAATTTACTTTTTAACTACCTTTTTAAAAAAATATTAACATATTTGGTTATTCCTGTCCTATAGTTTATTAGTATGTCCTTGCATAATTGCATATGTGAACGTTTGCATCTTTCCTGTATTATTTTAAAAGTATTTTCATTTTACACTTTGTAATTATTTAACACTATAAAAACGTGTGGCCTGTTACTAAACATGTGTCGGTAGTGCGATAGATTTAGAGAAGTTTCACAGAACATTTTGTTAAAGTTCAGCTACTCTATCTGTGATTACATGACAGTAGTTTAGGGACTCTCTCTCAGGTAGATATTGCATCACAGAACTGACAGAAGAGATAGAGAATGGCCCTTGTGCCTGATCCATAACAGTCATTGCCTGTTACATACATTTCAAGATTCATTCCAACTATGAAGATAATCGAGGCAGCCGACAGTTACCCTGCAGCTGCATGGATTTATGATGCCACTGTCAAGGAAATGAGCCGAAATGACACAGTAGCTGGCTTTAGCTGCAAATAATGTGATAGGCTGTACAGAAGTACTGTAGCAGCTGCTGTCATTGCAGGTAATAGGCTATAAAGAAGGCTGATAGCAATACCTGTCATTTTTTAATGGCTGACTTCACTGAAGAGCTTTTGTGGCCTTTAACATGGAGATAATATAAGATACAACAAATTTTACAGCTTTCATGTTGCATTCATAATTTATCTTCAGAGTACAACCCAACAAGGACAGTATTTGCCAACACAAGAAACTGCAGGACTGCTCCATAACTGTCTATTCGGAATATACGCTTGGTGGTTATTAAGTCTTTATCTTACTATTACTCATGCCTAATCATAAATTCATGCTATTTTTATATGTGCTTTGCAGGAACAAATGCTATGCTGTTGCAATCTCATCAAGTTTATCAAAAACTGGAAGCAAAGAAATTATTACTGTTGTTACATAAACTTCAATAGCAGTGTCCAACACCTAATTTTTAATTTTCTAATACGTATGGACCTATTTAAACACAAAGAGCAAGTCAGAAAGTACAATAACAGCAGCCAATCAGCAATTGCTGAATAGTGTAAAGCCAATATACACTGCTCAAAAAATTAAAGGAACACTTTGAAAACACATCAGATCTCAATGGGGAAAAATATCATGCTGGATATCTATACTGATATAGATTGGGTATTAGGAACATAAGTATGCCCCATCATTTGATGGAAATGAAAATTATCAATCTACAGAGGACTGAATTCAAAGACACCCTGAAATCAAAGTGAAAAAAATAATGCAGCAGGCTAGTCCATTTTGCTGAAATTTCATTGCAGAAACTCAAAATGGTACTCAGTAGTTTGTATGCCCCCCACGTGCTTGTATGCATGCCTGACAATGTCGGGGCTTGCTCCTAATGAGACGATGGATGGTATCCTGGGGTATTTCCTCCCAGATCTGGACCAGGGAATCACTGAGCTCCTGGACAATCTGATGTGCAACCTAGCAGCTTCGGCTAGACCGAAATATGATAGAAGAGGTGTTCTATTGGATTTAGGTAAGGCGAGCATGGGGGTCATTCAATGGTATCAATTCCTTCATCCTCCAGGAACTGCCTGCATACTCTCGCCACATGAGGCCAGGCATTGTTGTGCACCAGGAGGAACCCAGGACCCACTGCACCAGCGTATGGTCTGACAATGGTCCAAGGATTTCATCTTGATACCAAATGGCAGTCAGGGTGCCATTGTCCAGCCTGTAGAGGTTTGGGCGTCCCTCTGTGGATATGCCTCCCCAGACCATCACTAACCCACCACCAAAACAGTCATGCTGAAAGATGTTAGAGACAGCATAACATTCTCCATTGTTTCCCCAGACCCTTTCACATCTGTCTCATGTGCTCAGTGTGAAACTGCTCTCATCTGTGAAAAATACAGGGCACAAGTAGTGGACCTGCCAATTCTGGTGTTCAATGGCGAATGCCAATCGAGCTCTTTGGTGCCTGGCAGTGAGCACAGGGCCCACTAGAGGATGTTAGGCACTCAGGCCACCCTCATGAAGTCAGTTTCTGATTGTTTGGTCAGAAACATTCTCACCAGTGGCCTGCTGGAGGTCATTTTGTAGGGCTCTGGCAGTGCTCATCCTGTTCCTCCATGCACAAATGCTCAAATACCAATCCTGCTGATGGGTAAGCAACCTTCTATGGCCCTTTCCAGCTCTCCTAGAGTACCTGCCTGTCTCCTGGAAACTCTTCCATGCTCTTGAGACTGTGCTGGGAGACACAGCAAACCTTCTGGCTATGCCACGTATTAATGTGCCATCCTGGAGGAGTTGGACTGCCTGTGCAATCTCTGTAGGGTCCAGATAGCCCCTCATGCTACCTGTAGTGACACTGACCCTAGCCAAATGCAAAACTAGTGAAAAACAGTATAAAAAGATGATTAAGGAAACAAATGTCAGTTGCCTTCACCTGTAAAACCATACCTGTTTCATTAACACCAAAGCAGCTGAAACTGATCAACAACCCCCTTTGCTACATAACCCCCATGGTGGTATTCCCGTGTGTAGCTCAGGGTAAAGTTTCGGCACCACAAGCGGTAACTCCGAGCTACACTCGGGAATACCTTGCAGCGCTGCTCCGGGATCCCTCACCTTGTCCTTCGCTCCCAAGATGTCCCCCCTGCAGAGTCCCTGGCCATCTCTTATGTCAGCATCCGTCTTCCAAGTTCCGGTCCATGCGAGCGTCGGGATGTACGGGACGTACAGGGGACGTAATCGGCGGGAAATGAAAAAATTTTAAAAACTGACATTCACTAAATACACTAAAATTACATAGTAAAACATTACTGTATCCAACCATTTCACATACATTTTGTCCCTAGTGCTTTGTCCTGTGCCCTGCCTGCATTTTTACTGTTCTTTCTGCCTGGAAACTGAGAAACGTCCATGGCGTCCAAAAAGCATCCCTTTAGGTTAAAAGCAGTTTTAGACCAGCTAGAGAACAGCGATAGTAAATTAGAACTACTTGCAGAATTGAGTGATAATGATTCGTGGGGAAATTCGTCATCAGTAGAGATGAGCGAATGGAACATGACGAAGTGGAATTCGTTCCGAAGATTTGGAAAAATTCTATTCGCGACGAATCCGAAGATTAGCAAAATTCGGATGCACGAATCGAATTTTCCCAAAAATGGCGGCGACATGTGTGGCGACGGAGAAAATGGACAGAGAAGATGGGGCGGGGATCTCTGGGAAGGCGCGCAGACAAGGCGCGCTGACCCATAATGCATTCATGACATGTGATCGCATTAGCCAATCAGCAGCCAGCCAGCACTGTGTAATGGTGGAGCTATAAATCGCGGCCATCTTAGAATTCTCCATTAGCCTCCGGTCATTCAAGAGAGACAGACCTGTGTGTATTAAGGGACAGAGTTGGGGCCACAGAGACTTTAGGGCCACAGAATCATTACTCAGGGACACAGAATCGTTACTCAGGGACACAGAATCGTTACTCAGGGACACAGAATCGTTACTTAGGGCCACAGCTATCAAAGAATCGAAAATTTAAAGTGACATACACCCTTTTTTTTTTTGGTGGCTGTCGTGCACAGTTGGTGCTGCAGTTTGCCGATTGTGCAAAATAAACTGACTTTCTGCTTCACAACCACTATTGTACGTTCAAAGAGTTAAATCCATTTACACGCCGGGTGGCGGTAATATTTTTTGGGTGATTAGTGCATTCCAGTGACATAAACGTACAGTTTCCAGCCAACGGCAAGCTGCAATTGACTGATTGTGCTAAATAAACTGACTTTCTGCTTCACAACCACTATTGTACGTTCAAAGAGTTAAATCCATTTACACGCCAGCTGGCGGTAATATTTTTTGGGTGATTAGTGCATTCCAGTGACAGAAACGTACAGTTTCCAGCCAACGGCAAGCTGCAATTGACCGATTGTGTACAATAAACTGACTTTCTGCTTCACAACCACTATTGTACGTTCAAAGAGTTAGATCCATTTACACGCCGGCTGGCGGTAATATTTTTTGGGTGATTAGTGCATTCCAGTGACCTAAACGTACAGTTTCCAGCCAACGGCAAGCTGCAATTGACCGATTGTGTACAATAAACTGACTTTCTGCTTCACAACCACTATTGTACGTTCAAAGAGTTAAATCCATATACACGCCGGGTGGCGGTAATATTTTTTGGGTGATTAGTGCATTCCAGTGACATAAACGTACAGTTTACAGCCAACGGCAAGCTGCAATTGACCGATTGTGCTAAATAAACTGACTTTCTGCTTCACAACCACTATTGTACGTTCAAAGAGTTAAATCCGGTTTTATTTTTGGGGTGCTTATTGAATTAAAGAGTATGTCAGACAACACGCAGAGGAGTGGCAGAGGAGGCAATGTTTCAGGAGCGAGCAGACGTGGCAGCAGAGGAAGGGGTCGAGGCAGCACTAGTCGCAGCCAGAGGCCAGTGCTCCCGGTGTCATCCAGCGGTCGTGTCTCCACCGACAACCCTGCCGTCATCGATTGGTTGGCTCGGTCGTCTTCCTCTTCCCAGGTCACCTCTGACACCTACAGCCAACGGTCGGTGGGTACGTCAGACACAACCGTTAGTTGGCATGGCCCGGGAGCAAGCCCACTGAAATCACGTGTCCTCGACCTGCCCCTGTCCTTTGGTGTTCCCTCACCAAGCGAAGTATCGCATGCTGTGGGCTCAGCCCCACTGTACAGTGAGGAAGAGCTAACAGAGGGCGGTCAGGAACGGGGGGAGACATCCGCCTCTTCAGCAGCCAGGCAAAGAAGTACTGGCGAGGAGAGTGGCTCGGTAGCCGGTCTAGAGACAGGTCTGTCTCCTGACCCACACGCAGCCGAGGGGGCTAGTAGTGACGCGGAGACCCTAATTGATGGTGATGAGGCTGATCGCACTTGGCAGCCTCGTCGTCATCAGGCTATTGCTTCCGCATCATCAGGAGAAGAGGGTGCCAGCTTGCCAGCGAGCAAAACAGTCGGTGGGTTGCCCAGGAGGCAGCAGGGTCGCAGCAGTGTCAGTGGAGCCAAACGGCCACGGAGTAGAGCACCAGCTCCACTGCAGCCTACCACCACGGCCAGTAGTGGTGCCGGTGTGCACGGAGGAAGTAGCAGTCAGCCAGTGAGGAGTAGCTGGGGCAAAGTTTCCTACTCGGCGGTGTGGCAATTTTTCGTCAAGCCGCCCGAGGAAGTAAACGTAGCCTTATGTCGACTATGTGGCCAGAAAGTCAAGCGTGGCCAGGGGGCCAATGTTGGGACTACAGCGTTGCGTCAGCATATGCAGCGTTGCCATTCGGTGGCCTGGGAAAACCGTGATAAAGATACGGCGGTTCTGCCTGCCCCAGCCCCCGCTCCATCACCCGCTCCGTTACTTGCTCCGTCACCCGATGTCAATCGCCCTCTATCAGCCAGTCAAGGCTCCAACACCTCTGCTGAGGGGAGTTGTCACTCGTTGGCATCTTCCGCTCGTTCAGATGCTCCTTCTCCTGCTACTCCCCTTCACGGATTCCGTCAGCAGTCTTTCTTGGAATCCGTTTCCAAGAGACAACAGTTTGCGAGCACGCACCCGACGGTGCAGAAGCTGAACGTCCTCCTGTCCAAGTTGCTGGTGCTGCAGTCCCTCCCTTTCCAAGTGGTGGACTCAGCACCTTTCCGAGAAATGATGGCTTGTGCCGAGCCGCGGTGGAGAGTGCCAAGCCGTCATTTCTTCGCCAAAAAGGCAGTGCCAGCCCTGCATTCACATGTAGAAGAGATGGTGGGCCAGTCTTTGAGCATGTCGGTCTCTGCCAAAGTGCACGGCAGCGCCGACGTGTGGAGCTGTAACTACGGTCAGGGACAATACATGTCATTTACGGCCCACTGGGTGAACGTGGTGCCGGCACAGCCGCACCAGCAACTTGGACAGGTCACGCCGCTTTTGCTTCCACGTTTGCACGTCCTTGGTCCACAAAAGATGTCCGCCTCTACCACCTCTTCTTCCGCCGTGTCCTCAGCCGCCACCCCCGTGCCAAGTCCCATTACCCGACCGGCATATCACATGTGCAGGGCGTAACGGTGTCACGCTGTGCTGCACCTGGTATGCCTTGGCGAACGTAGTCACACAGGGGAGGAACTTCTGAGTGTAATGAACAGAGAAATCGACAGATGGCTGTCTCCGCGCAAACTGAAAATCGGAACCATGTTGACCGACAACGGAAAGAACATGGTGTCTGCTCTGCGTCAAGGAAGGTTGTGCCATGCGCCATGCATGGCTCACGTGTTCAATCTGGTTGTCAAGCGGTTCCTAAAATCCACCATCCCACTGCAAGACATCCTTAAAATGTCACGTAAACTTTGCATGCATTTCAGCCATTCCTACACCGCAAAGCACACCCTCCTTGAGCTGCAGCGGCAGAACGGAATTCCACAGCATCGCCTGATCTGCGACGTTGCAACAAGGTGGAATTCAACCCTACATATGTTAGACCGCCTTTACGAACAGCGAAAGGCCATCACCGATTTCCTGATGTTACAAGCGGATAAAGGTACGCCCCTGTGTAACTTAGATGTCAGCCATTGGCAGCTCATGCGTGACACCTGCCGCTTGCTCAGGCCCTTTGAGGAGGCCACGCTATTCGTGAGTCGGCAGGACTATGGGATGAACGACGTCATTCCTCTGTTGCACGTCCTGGAACAAATGCTGTTAACAATGGCTGGTCAGGGTGCGGTAGACGTGGCGCACAGATCTCAACGCCACATGACCCCTGTGGGGGCAGGACAGGAAGAAGAGGAGGAGGTAGAGGAGGACATTGGTGCTCAGGAATTATTGAGTGAAATGGGTGGTTTTTCCACTCAGCGGACAGGAGTGGAGGAGCAGGAGCATCTGGTAGAGGAGGAGGAAGAGGAGACAGAGGACCCAGACGCACCGTGGCAGTATGCTGTGGAGATGGAGGCAGGGAGTCCCTCGCATTCCTTGGCACAAATGGCCCACAATGTCTCCTCACACTGCTGGTGGGTTCCATTTTGTCATAGGGTGCTGTATGGCCTCCCATTGCTGCTGCCTCCACCGCCACACTGTGGCTCCACACTCTGGTTTTGGCCCCGTGACTGCCCAAATGAGTGAAGTGTGCGGTGATTCTAAGATCGACGGCACTCAACTGCATGTCATACTGACTGACAGTATTATTTCTCTTCCCCAGCAGACTCCAAGGGCATTTAAATTAAAGGTACAGTGTTCTGCACTAATATAAAGGCTCTCTGAAGCCTAGAAACACCCTTTTTATAAGTTAAATTCGCAGCGAATATATTCGGCTCGAAGCGAATTTATTCCGCGAATTCGGCGAATCAGCCGAACCAAATTTTTGAATAATTCGCTCATCTCTAGTCATCAGACACTGAAAACGATTTTGCAACTAAGATCAGTCATGTGCGAACTTGGCGCTCTATTTCAAATTTCAGTGTTTTTGGTTTGATTACATTATTGAATTCAAATTATTATTATTATATTATTATTTTTTATGATTATTTATTAAATTATAATTTATGATTTCATGTTTCAAATTTTATCATACCCGGGATGTTTACTAGACTCTTGTTCGGACAGATTTCAGTGAGGTATTCGTAAGAATTACAGGCCTACAATAAAAAAAACAACATATTTCCATGCAAAAAAAGTACCACTTTGAGCACAGAAATACTGACATAATCAGACCGCTAGGGAGGTTAACTGGCCAGATCAATATCCCAGGAGTTTAATTGAATTGATGCTATTCTCTGATTAAAAAGCGTTCCTTTAATTTGTTTGAGCAGTGTTAATTAAATCTGTTTTTTTAAGAATTTAAGAATTGCGAAACTCGAGCATTTTAAAGCAAACCTTTCCATTCTCTATGTAATACCATCCTAATCTACTACATAAGCTGCAAATGCACTTTTTCTTTTCCCCAAAAAATGCAGTCTAAGCATACTAACTCTTAATGATATGCAAATTCTGATGTTCTAATCTTCATCCCTAACCAAACTCCTGGATGCTGATTTACTCAGAGTGCAGTGACACATGCCTGTCACAGGAAGGGCAGAGGTATCTTTAAAGTAGGGACTGTGATTGACAGTCTGGCTTCAACTTTTACATTCTGCAAGAGAGGCAAGATTGCAGAATCCAATGGGGAAATAAATAGGTTTTGGTGGACTGAGTTTTTGTTTAATGACAGTGCACCAGTGAGGTTTTATAATTCAGTGAGGTTCATATTTGGCAGCAATGCTTAAAAACATGTACAAATATGAGGGTATTTATAGTCTTACATCTAATTTCATTGTGTAGGGCTAAATATGATTGCAGTGCCTAATAGGCACTAGAGGTAAGCTGGCCATATGTGACTCAATTCTCATCAGGTTCCTGAGAATCAGCCAAAATTCAAGCCACTGATGGCACTACCTACACCACCAGTTCCATAAGCTTCAATTGCAGCCACTGCAGCCAATCAGCTGCAGGCACTGTTTGGGTATACTGCCAGCTGTGTCAGAAAGGAAAATCCAGCAGTGGGAGCTTCATCCATCCACACTGTTTAGCGTGCATGGAAGAATTGAGTTGTTTTCCTGTTAAAAGCCAGCTTTGGACCTACTGCATTCACAGACATTGAGGCGGAAGCAGGGGGTGGGGCTGAGCCATGCTGAGTGTGTTTCATAGACACAGAGGCTGCTCGGGTGCAAGCATGCACTACTGCCCCCAGAGCAAGCAGCTTGCCCTGGAGGCACTCAGCAGGGGGAGGGTCAGGGCTGCTCTGTGCAAAACCATTGCACAGAGCATGTAAGTATAACATATTTGTTATTTAAAAAAAACAGGAATCTTTAGAATCACTTTGAGGCATTTTGAAGGTATGTGGGTGGATATGAGCTCAAAAGCAGGTGGCATATTGTCGTGTTTCACATGACTGTCATATGCCTTTAAGTGTTTTCTATATTCTGTCTCTGCTCTTCCCTTTCCTTTGGTTTAGTTAATGCTGTATAGATAGCCCATCCCTTTTCCAAGTAATGCATTTCAGCAAGCCTCATGTCTCAGGAAGCAGAGCACATTATGATCTTTTGACCTATCAGATGTTCATTGTTGTAAGATTCTCTCAGTTTATGGAATAAACTTCACAAGATCTAAAAGATATCATATCGATTGAGTCACTGGCTGCAGTATCCAACTGAGATTGGAGTTATCGATATCTCATCACAACTGTACGTTACAGAGATCACACTTTCAATGCTTAGATTGGAGAGACAGAACACATATTCATTGTCCCATTCCTCAAGGATGGCAAACTTCATGCCTGGTGTGCTGTATGGGGAAAGTCTTGTGCAGTGTGGGGGGTGCATTTTTCATTGACTAATGAAGAACAGATTGTGAGGAACATTACCTGACCTGATTAATCTATGTTTGTGTAAATATGCTCTTAATGCTTTGGAACCAGACAGCATATTTAGGGCTCATGCATACACACAGGCCTGAAAAGGCATTTTAGATGCCTGGCATAATTTCTGGTGCTTTCGCACACCCAGAGAGCCGCATGTGCCATGAAACTTTAGTGTTCAGAGAAAACATTGGATGCACATGTGCGGATTAATGCCAATGCAAAGAAGTATCAGAGTTTACAAGATCACAGCCATGTAGAGACACTCACTTGTATGGAAGGCTGTACACAGCATGTGCAGTTCTCAGGGTGCTGGAAAGTGCAAGGAAATAACCCCAGGTTTCTAAATTGCCTGTGTAAGTCCCATGTGCATAAGCCCTTAATCCTAACACCCCCAACACATAATCTTTTATCCCTCTTATCTGAAGTGCTGTGTTCTCTTCAAAACACATACTCACCTACACAGACAATCCAGTGTTGTCTTGGTCCACCCTGCAGTCTTGGTCCTCTTCAGCTGACTGTCCTTTCTGGGTGCAGGTAACCAGCTCCCATGATGCACCAGACTTGCCCTTTTCCCCCATTGACAGGCCATACTGTGTGCAGCCTCCTAGAAGATATGCTGTATCCTGGGAGGTTGGAGAATGGAACTAACTCCCTTCTGGGAGTTAATTTTCACCTAACATAAGGCATGCATAGGCTATGTAAAGGAAAATAATTTTTTAATGAATTAAGCAAACAGTCTTTACTCGCTAAGTACAAAACTGCTGAGATACAATGCATTCCAACTACCTAAAACAAATAATTGGTTTAAAATGTACCTATGATAAAAACATGTAGCCCTGCTGACATCTCCATATGAGAATGTTAGTTGCCTGGCTGTCATGGTGATGTATTGGCATCAGTGCCTTCTAAACTGATGCCATGAAACAGATTTAGAAATATGGAGTTCTGACATGTTTCAGATTTCTCATTTGTAGCATACAAGTTATGGATCTCTGACAAAAAAGAATTGAAACCAGAAACAGATAGGCAACAAAGGATGCCAGCAATGGCAGACTTCTTTTCATGCTAAGATGTACTTTAAATGCACCACAAACTGTAGTTCAGACACAGTGGTTAGAAATGATTTATATCACTCAACAATTATTGTACAAATTGTTCTTAATTCCTATATATGCATTTGTTTAAATGCTTTTATCACTTTGAAAAATTTTATTAATGTCTCATGTAGATTGCAAGTTGATGTGGTCACATTATCTGACATTTGAATTTTTTTTAATCTTTTCTTCTAAATATTTGAATTTCCTAGTTTTGATAATGCAATTTGTTTTCAAATGCTGTCTCAACATTTTTGTAAATAAAGAGCATATCAAGATAAAATGAGCTAGTTAGCTAGCAGAGTATCTTAGTGTTGCCTCAATTTGATCTTTACGAACGGCAGTTCACATTCTGTTTAATCGTTTTTTTCCCAAGTCATTCTTTATAATCACATTTTTATAAAACGCAATAACTTTAAGTTTCTCATTACTTTCTCTACGATGTGCACTATAACATTCACTTTGCAAGGATTTAAAGTGTGTACATTTACTCCTAAGAGAATGTACAGACATATAAAGGCATTGCAATTCTGAGAATTGACAGAATGATTTTGTTGCAGTTATTCAGGCTGTATACAGCCATTACAAATGTACACATTTGGCAGAATCTACAATTGCTACTGAGGGAGCAGTGACTTTAAAATCAGATAACAGTCTTTGATTCACATCAAGGAAAATTATCTTCCTATCTGCATTGCTGATAAAGTATCTAGACCAGTGTTTTATCATTTTCTGGTCACTATTTTTAATGAAACTATTTACAAATTGGAATATATTTTATTGCAACAAAACAAATATGTTAATTTCTAGGTGTAAAAGTGGATCTTTACTGTATTGTAAAAGTGGCCATAAATTGTCAGATATTCTTCAGAAAATGGTAGGTGGAGAGACCTCAGCCCATCCTAGAACACACTGGCACCCTGTACTATGATTTGCAATGTATCAGACAGAAGTTCTCATATGTATCATTTAAATACAAAAGCATTGCTAGGGTTTTAAAGTAGATGCTAAATATAACTGTATGGACTTTACAGGTAGCAGGAATGGGCTCCAAGCAAGAAAAACCAATGCATTTTTGGGTTCAAAGACTGTGACCTCTGGTATTATGTTTACTAAAGTTTACTGTGTATCATCAACATTTACCATTTTTTTCATAAAGTACTTGCTTTCATCTTTTTCATCCATTGTTGCATCTCACCAATGCTAAACCCTTGCAGCCTACATGCAGCCACTTCCTATCTACAGTCAAGCACTCCAGTGCTTTTTGCATGGCATTTGCCGGCGCTGGTTTCCTGATCGTTACAATAGTGGACACTTGTTATAGTAACCAAGCAAAGCATAGCAGGGAGCAGAGAGAGGTATCCATTCTCTGTTACAAATGACCCACTATAAGTTTCTTATCAGTTCTTCATAACTTAAGGAAACAGTATATAATGAATGACTTTGTGGAAGCAATGATCCACTGTTAGATGGAACTGTATACATGTCATGAATAGTTAGTGTCTTAAGACCACTGAATCAGTATGTTGCTCATGGGTGTTGCTAGCGCCTGTCGCCTGTCAGACATATAGCACAGAACTGAGGGAAGTTTTACAAAACTCATTTGTAGCTTTGAGCTTGAGCTATACCTTGTTCACCCGTGCCTAGCATCAATCCCAGCTTCCTGTACTCATAATTGATAGTGGTCATGTAGTGCAGAAGTGATCACTGACCACAGAGTAATGTACTGCTACCCACCTCTTCTACATGTCACTTTACCTCCAAAAGGCCACTCACAACTCAACCTCCTAAAAAAATTACAGGTTCATCTCCCTTACAGGGAGCAGGAGTGGGCTCCAAGCAAGAAAAACTAATACGTTTTTTGGTTCAAGGACTTATACCTCTGGTATTATGTTTACTAAATCACTTTGTGTCATAAACAATAACCATTTTTTTTAAATCCTAGCCATTGCATCCTACCCTGCCTTTTCAATTTCTATGTCAACTTACGTAGTATACCCAGACTACCTGACTACTTTGGTCCATCTTTCTTGAGGCCTGTCCTCTTATGTCAAATTCTGTGAATATGCATGGTTGTCTCCATGCTTGCTGCCTCTTTGTTATACTATATTTGTTGATGGCTTGCAATTGCCATTATTTTTTCTTTATCTCTGTATTATACTCTAATAATAATAATAATAATTTCTAATAAAATATTTAAACAAGAAACAATTACCATTTTTTAATACAATACTTGCTTTGATCTTTTTCTTTCTATTTTGCATTTCACCAATGCCCAACCCCTGCAGCCTATATGCAGCCACTTCCTATCTACATTCACGCACTCCAGTACTTTTTGCATGGCATTTGCCAATTTTGGGTCCAAGAACTGTGCCATATGTGAGCATGCATACAATGAATAGGCTTAGGGTATATTTAACCATACCCTTTTAAGACCCTCCAACTGTTAGTGGATTTTGGTTAAAAGCATCATTCGCTAAGGTGCACTACACACACACTGCATCGGTTCTCCACGCAGGGTGACCCAGGTCTCTCACAATCCTAGCAACGACCCTGATATTGTTGAAGGCTTGGCTTTATTCATTTCACAGGAGCAAAAATTTATAGAACATTACTTTTGTTCAAATAGTGCTAAAAAAGATTCAGATATATACCTGTATAATAAATTAGCGAATCTGTACTAGCATGTTTGGCCCAGAGTTCTGCTTTAAAGAAGCCAATTCATCTTGATGATGGATTTTCTCCTAGGAGTCTAGGAAGAGAGGGAACATATTTCATACTGACCCTACAGAACCTGTAAGCAAGAAAGAAATCATCACCAAACTAGAAATACACATTCTACAGGTAAATTAAGTTTTCATTTAAATAGTCTTTTAGCTGATAAATGCAAATTGAAATTGCTTTGTAGATTACGCTAGAAGAATTAAGACTGAGCAGTAAGCAAATTGACAAAAAGAGAAAGCCTACTCAGTGTAAAGGATTAATTGAGCAGAAACTGAACAGCGAAAGTAGTAAACACAATCCTGACAGTGTTGTGTGTCAAATCGTTTATATCTTTTGGATTGCTTTGTCAATAACCTGATTTGCCTGTGAGCTACACATTCATGATTACAGAGGTGACTGACAGAGCAAAGATACTGGTAATTCTTAGGAATTTGTAGCATCTCTGTAAATAGCACCTTTGCATATAGGAATTAATACACCTACGCTGCTACCTAATGTGTGGAAAGCACTCACTAAGAAATTTGTTCATCAAATCTAGTTATTAAATCAATTAGAAAAATGGCACAACAGACAATCTGCTACAATCTCTTGCCCATGTCTTGAGAAAGGTGGGCTGTGCCCTGTCGATATGTTGGCATTGATTAAACTACGTTGATATATTCCGCCTGCTTTAAGTCCAGTTGTGTGTACCTAATGCCTGCTACATATTCTATGTACTTTTTGTCATGGATTGCACCCGGGCCAATATCCCTACAAGTGTGCAGTGGCCCATCTCTGCACTACCTGTTACTTCTACAATCTCTCATACAGTCAATATAAAAACCATAGTGCACGCATCTTCAATTGTTGCTTGGTGAAATTTTGTAGAACCTTTGAAAGCACAGTCACATTCCACTCTACAGCACTTAGTTGTTAACTCTTTGAAGTGCCCTGCAACCTCAGGAACCTGTACTATCCTGCTACTAATGTCAGTGTGGGAGCTAGTTGGAGAACTAACTTATTTGTGATACAATATTGATATCTAGAGTTCCCACCATATTGATACCAGGTGGTATGACTTTAAGGACCTTGCAAAGAGCAAGGTCTAAAAATATGGTTCCCCTCATCTCAAAACACCAGCTCCTATTTACGTAGGTGATGGGGGCAGGTAGTTTGTATCTCCAGTGATCTAATTAAGATGCTTTGGATGCTTTACCCATTAAGCACTGGGATCACTATACTAAGAGTATGTTCACTTTGCAAAGTGAAATTTCAGGTAGCGAATAAGGTTAAGAGAGGTGAAAATTCACCTTGCAAAAAAATACCCAATCACGCACAAGGAAAATTAATAAAAACATGATAATTGCTTGCACATGATTATCTAATTGTCAACAGAACAATATTCAGTAAGCTAAGTGAACATTTACTTTGTAAAATAAACATGATCTACTCCTTTAGTAAATCAACCCCAGTGTGAGTAAACTTAAATATGTAAAATAAAACAAAACTCCCTTTATTTCCTAAAAAATACATCCATGCGTTATTTTATTTGCATGCATCCTATATTGGGTCAATTTGGAAACTCCATCAATGGGTATATTATTATTATTATTATTACATCGAGTTTATATAGCGCCAAAGGGTTTGCTCAGCGCTGTACAATAGGGGGGACAATACATGGCACAGTACAACAAAAACAGACAGCATACGAGGGGTAAGAGGGCCCTACTCTTTCAAGCTTACAATCTAGGAGGGAGGGGGTAGTGGAACAATAGGAAGTGGCTGAGGGGAATGAAGTGGCTTAGGGGGATGAAGTGGTGGGAGGAATGAGGGAGGATGGCCGTTAGGTGAGGGTGGGGTAGGCTTCCCTGAAGAGATGGGTTTTGAGGGAGCGCCTGAATGTGGGGAGGGAAGGCGACAGTCGGATGGACTGGGGCAGTGAGTTCCAGAGGATAGGGGAGGACCTGGAGAAGTCCTGCAGTCGTGCATGGGAGGAGGAGACCAGGGAGCAGGATAGAAGGAGGTCCTGTGAGGAGCGCAGGGTACGGGAAGGGTGGTACTTGGGGATCAGGTTGGTGAGGTAGTCAGGGGCAGTGTTATGAACGGCTTTGTAGGTCAGGATTAGAAGTTTAAATTTGATGCATTGGGCAATCGGGAGCCAGTGGAGGGAGAGGCAGAGGGGGGTGGCAGAGGTGGAGCGGGTGGTGAGGTGGATGAGTCTGGCCGCTGAGTTCAGGATGGTCTGGAGCGGGGGAGCCTGCACTTGGGTAGGCCAATGAGAAGAGAGTTGCAGTAGTCAAGGCGTGAGATGATGAGGGAGTGTACAAGAAGTTTGGTGGTGTCTGGGGTGAGGAAGGCACGTATCTTGGAAATATTGCGGAGATGGGGCCTGCAGGTGTTTGCAAGTGATTTGACATGAGGGAGGAAGGAGAGGTTCGAGTCAAGAATGACGCCAAGGACTTTGGCTTGCGGGGCAGGAATGATAGTGGTGTTGGTGGTGGTGATGGATAGGCTGGGAGGGGGGGGGGGTGTGGGCAGGGGGAAAGACGAGGAGTTCGGTTTTGGAGAGGTATATTTTGGAAAGATGGATTGTGAAGTGAATCCATCTAGTAGATAAATTTCGGGATTATGGGAAATACCTATGGTCCAGGTCCCTCACTAAGTTCATTTATTCAGTGAGAACCGTTATGGCTACATTGTTTTTAATTTAATATTTCAATATGTATTTTTATTAAAATGTATGTATAGCCAAACCTTATTTGTTTTAGATAGAACAAGAATGATTTAGAACCTCTGTCAAGTTTTTATTGCTATCTGATTTCTTGCTGTCTCGGTGACCATTACCACCTAGACAGAATACAGCTGCTTTACTAAAGGACTTGAGAATGTTCGATCAATAAGCTGTGTGAAAAATTATGTCAATTATCCAATAATGGAAAAAAAAAATCCCTGTTTACTTGTGTCATCTGCACAAGATTAAATAATTGTTGTGAATAGTTACACAATTTATTGTGTGAACATTATTAAATCCTTCAGTAATTCAGGATGTTCCAAGAGCCATGTATTGCTGTCTTTTTATCTATGTGGAATGAATAATAAAGAGGTCTGCTGTTTGTACATTGGAGTGCAGACACCTTCTTTTCCTATGGCTTCAGCAAATCAACCTCACCTCAGAGTGTTGGGGAATCCAAAATGAGAATTTCAATCACTTTGTTTCACTTCATCTTAAACCTCTGGGACTGGTAGTAAATGGGACACAGCAGCAAATAAACTGAGAGGGATTAAATCCTTTCTAATTTGATACAAATTTAAAAAAAATCACTATACATGCACTACAGTATAAATGTATACTTTAAAGATTTGATTGATACTTCAAGTGAACCTTTGGCAGGGCTGAGGGCATTCAAGTGTTACAGATTCTTAAAAAAAAATACATTAGCTTTGAAACAAACTTTCACTGACCTCACTAACCTTTGTAGCTACAGCAACTGTGAATCAATTCATGTTCAAACTTCAAAGCAGAAGTACTAAAATCATTCAACTCATTCTCTGTGGCAGCCCAGCTACCCCTGCTCTTCCTCCAGCAGTGATTCAGTGGCCTTCTAGCCTTCTAGTTTGTAATGACAACACAGTAGCTCCGAGAGAGGGAAAAAGGTAAATTAATCTTCCCATAAAATGACTTTGATGATTTTAGTACTTCTGCTGTGAATTTTAAGGATGAATTGCTCCACAGTGCCTGTAGCTATAGGGATCAGTACAGGCTTGTTTTACATTGTTTTACATTGTTGCAGTCTGAGTACTGATTTAATATTTCCTTCTTCCTCCATTATTTCTTATAGAAAGCCTCCGGTCCGTTCTTATCATCAGCGTTAGCAGTCGGAATTCGGGGGCACTCTGGATTAGCAGGATTGGCGGACCATGAGCCAAGCATTATCTAAATGTTCTAGGAATGTTATTATTCTAGAAAATGCCTATAAGGATCTTTATAGATGGTATTACACACCTGCTGGTTTGGCTCGTTTTATCCCCACATACTCCCCGACTTGCTTTCAGGGTTATCAACAAATAGGCACCATGGTCCATATTTGGTGGACTTGCCCTAAGGTTTGCAGATTGTGGATCAGGGTTTATGCCATTCTCTGCACTATGTTTCACACAGATATTAAGTGCAACCCGTATGAAGCACTCTTATTTAAACCATTAGTGGGTCTACTTCATCCTGAACGGCAGCTGGCATCGCATCTATTCATGGCTGCCAAGCTGACGAACGTGAGGGCTTGGAAGACTCCCCTCTTCAGCTTCGAGGCTGTCAAAAATCAGATGAACTTTATAATGGTTAATGAAAAGCTGACAGCTATACTGTTAGACACCCATATAAAGTTGCTGCAGACCTGGCGTCCCTGGCTTGATATAGCCCAACCGTCGAGATTCGACCAGTCCCAGGCTCCTGTTGCTGTCAGTCAAATGCAGTGAGGAGGAAGTAGGGGGGTGGGGCTAAGTCACGTTGTGTGTGTTTATGGAGCACGACACCATAGACACACATCTTGGGAGCGAGCAGACACCATGTGCCTCCATAGCAAACGGCATGCTATGGGGACACAGGAAAAAGGAGAGGAGACAGAGAAGAGGAGAATTGGGGCCACTCTATGCAATACCACTGCACAGAGCAGGTGAGTATAACATGTTTGTTATTTTTAGTTTTTTTTAAATAGAGTTTAGTAACACTTTTAGATTTTCCTGCATATACTTTCATAATTGAATTTGCTCTGTGTGCTGCCAAGTATGACTGGATAGGTAATCCATTTTTGTGCCTATGATCTATAACACCCAGTTAAATTTAACAAAATGGGAATTCCTCATCACACCTATAAAATTAAAAATGTTTTTTTGTCCTACAAAAGTTTCCAACATCAAAATTGCAGCCACATTTTTACATAGGCTTTAACCTCCCTAGCGGTATGATTATTTCAGATTTTTGGTGCTGAAAGCGGTACCATTATATTGAATGGAAATATGTAGTTTTTTTATTGTAGGCTGTAATATTTAGGAATAACTCACTGAAATCTGTCCGAACAAGAGTCTAGTAAACATCCCGGGTATGATAAAATTTGAAACACAAAATCATAAATTATAATTTAATAAATAATCATAAAAAATAATAATATAATAATAATACATTTAATTCAATAATATAATCAAACCAAAAACACTGAAATTTGAAATATAGCGCCAAGTTCGCACATCACTGAGCAAAGTCGCAAAATTGTTTTCAGTGTCTGATGACGAATTTCCCCACGAATCATTATCACTCAATTCTGCAAGTGGTTCTGATTTACTATCGCTGTTCTCTAGCTGATCTAAACCCGCTTTTGACCTAAAGGGACGCTTTTTGGACGCCATGGACGTTTCTCAGTTTCCAGGCAGAGAGACATTCAAAATGCAGATGGGACAGGACAGAGCACTAGGGACAAAATGTATGTGAAATGGTTTGAAACAGCAATGTTTTACTATGTAAAATTTGTTTTTAAAAAAATGACATTTTTTTAAAAATTTTCAAATTTCCCTCCGCCGGCGGCGCCCGTACATCCCGACGTCACAGGGACCAGAACACAGAAGCCGGATGCCGGCATCAGCCGGAGGAGATGGCCGGGGACGCTGCAGGGGACACATCGCGGGAGCGAAGGACAAGGTAAGCTCTGCAGGGACTCCCTATGCAGCGCCGCATGGTAAGCCCGAGTGTAGCTCGGGGTTACCGCTTTTGGCACTGACATTTTACCCCCAGCTACACTCGGGAATACCGCTAGGGAGGTTAATGTGCACTGAAGTGCATTAACATGTTCTCTCGCGTCTGGTGTTAATGCATTCTATTGGCCAGAATTCTGGCTATTAGAATGCATTAACGTGGGGAACGCGCATTAACATGCTTAGTTTTTTCATGCTCAAAATCTCCTCTCCTGAACGCACAAATAATGTGTTTTTTTTCTGCATGTGAACTCCCCTGCCACTAAACTCCTGAAAACACCTATAGTGTGCATGGACACATAGGCTAACATAGAGGGCTTACAGAAAGAAAAAGCGCAGATGTTCAAAGAAGCAGTTTTTTTTTAGCTGCAGTTTTCATGAGGCCTTAGGAGGACAGATATAAGTTACTACAATTGTAAAAATTAGATTTCACAGAAAAAATATTACAGTTAAAAATGTATGAACTTGTGCTTCTAAGGGGTTGTCATTAAAAAAAAAAACATCTTTGTTAGTCAACTAACAAGGGAAAATACATGCTGGGGAATAAAAAAAAATAAAATAAAATGAAAACTATGCCATATTCCATGATGTCCAGGTATGCCTGGACTGACATTGGCTCCCTTCATTATCCTGGCAGAAAAGGAGACTAAGCACTGAGAACTAAGCTATATCTCTCATTGTGAATGGATGTCAGGAGAATGCTAATCACAGCAGTACCTGCTGCTGTATCTGAGAGATTGTGAAAGAGCATCCTCACCACCTCTTTTCGTACCCGTGTGCTATTATTGCAATTTTAAGCTGAAAGGTTCTACATATTTTTATCCTCTATATTTTGTATTTCTCATTTATATCTACCTCATTGACTTCTGTCTACATAATAAACATCTTAGTTTAAAAAATACAGCACAACTGCAAACATGATGGGGTTGACAAATTAAGCATGTAGCATCTGAGACTAAAATATAGACAATTAATTCATTTTAAGTTATGCAGAAGAAGAAAATAAAAACAATAATTTTTAACAATATAAGAACAATATAAGATTGTTGTCTTACCAAACTTAATCTGCTTAAACGTATAGATACCAGCATTTAAAAAAATTAACCAGGAACAGTGTGGTTAAGATACATTTTTTCCGGAGAACTCCAGTATTCTCATCATACCCAGTTATAACACTGTGATAATGCTCATTGCACACAATGAATCCTAAAGCTGGGTTAAACCCAATTAGTTTTTTTTTCATTCAGCCAGAAGGCTGAATGGAAAAATGTACAGATTCTGGCTTCCTGAGGTGGATGGAGGAATCCCCCAGCCGGAACATTGTATTCTGACAGAGGGGACTCTTTACTGTTAGAATACACTGATCAGTGCTGCAGCCAATTGGCTGCAGTCGCTGATCAAAAAAGTTTTCCAGTGGGTCCGCTCGACAGCAGGTGGATCAGCTTCTGTCGAACAGAGAAGGCTATATACAGATAGAATTTCAGCTGGTTCAGCAGGGACTGTGTGTACCCAGCTTAAGACTAACCAGTAAATCAAAGGGAAAAAAAAGGATCCTAACAAAACTAGCCATGCTACCAATAACAAATCTAATAAATAATCACTTTATTCTGCAACAAAATATTTATTGCAGTACAGGCTTCCCTTCAACTAGGTATGCTTGCTCCACTCTTTTTTTTATTTTTTGGATGTATTCATCCAGCTCTCTTAATTGAAGGGATGAGGTTCTATGCATTAAGGCAAAACACCGTTCAGTGCCTGTCCCCACCCCCTCCCTTAAATACTTACCTAGGTCCTGTATCAATCCAGTGTTGTGCTCATCTGCAGGTCATCTGCTGAGGCTGAGCCACACTGTGTGTGTTAACAGACGCACAAAGCCCAGCTCTGGGTCGAGCCCACACTTGTGCTACCATAGGAAGCAGCTTCTTATGGTGGCACACACAAGAAGAGGAGCCTAGAGCACTCACAAGAGACCCCAGAAAAGGAGCATCCAGGCTGCTCTCTGCAATACCATTGTATAGAGCAGAAACATGTTTTTTACTTTATTTATATTTTATACTTTACAATCACTTTAGGACATTGTTTATCATGTATCTATCATGAATGTGATAATATAAAGAATTATTGGACATTGGAAATTAACTACTTGCCCTCCATAGGATTTACCCCCCTTAATGACCAGGCCCCTTTTTGCTACTCGGCACTGCACTAATTCAACTGATAATTGCGCGGTCATGCAAAGCTGTACCCAAACGAAATTTATGTCCTTTTTTCACACAAACAGAGCTTTCTTTTGGTGGTATTTGACCACCTGTGCGCTTTTTATTTTTCACGCTATAAACAAAAAAAGACCAAAAAGTTTGAAGAAAAACTCTATTTTTTACTTTCGGTTATAAGAAATATATAGTAAACTCTAAGTTAGTTCTAAATTTAGGCCAAATTGTATTTTGCTACATGTTTTTGGTAAAAAAAAAATCCAAATAAGTGTATATTGATTGCTTTGTGTGCAAGTTATAGCGTCTACAAACTATCGTATAGATACTGCAATTTACGTAATTTTTTTTTCTATACAGCGCTGCGCTAGTTTAACTGACAATTGCACGGTCATGCAGTACAGTACATAAATCAAATGTATATCCTTTTTTTCACACAAATCAAGCTTTCTTTTGGTGGTATTTGATCACCTGTGTGCTTTTTATTTTTGGCGCTATAAACAAAATACGTTTTGCAAAAACATTTTTATTTTGAAAAAACAATATTTTCTCATTTCTGTCATAAAAAACATCCAAAAAAACTAAAATTTTGTCATAAATTTAGGCCAAAATGTATTCTGCTACATGTTTTTGGTAAAAAAAAATCCCAATAAGTGTATATTGGTTGCTTTGTGTGAAAGTTATAGCATCTACGAACTATGGTATAGATAATGGAATTTACACAGCTTTTTTTTTTTTTTTTTTTTACTCAAAGTTGTCATATAAATAATATATTTCTCACACAAGTCATGGGTATATGTGGAATTACACCCCAAAATATATTCTGCTACTTCTACCGAGTATGGGGATACCACATGTGTGAGACTTTTTGGGAGCCTGGCCACATACAGGAGCCTAAAATCCAATGACCACTTTGAAAGTCTGAAGGTGCGTAACTTCCTCATTTCACTTCCTCACTACCTATCACAGTTTTGGAGGCCCTGAAATGTCAGGATAGCAGGAACCCCCCCTCCCCAAATTTGGAAAGTAGACACCCCAAGGAATTTAAAAAGAGGCATGTGAGTATTTTGCAGATCTAATTTTTTCTCACAAGGCATCAAAATATAAAAAGAAAAAATATGTTTTTGTTTTTTTTCTTCATTTTCCAAAAACTTGTGGCAACAAACGAGATCTGCAAAATACTTACCATGCTTCTTATCAAATTCCTTGGGGTGTCTACTTTCCAAAAAGGGGTAATTTGGGGGGGTTTGGTGCTATCCTGGCATTTCAGGACCTCTGAAACTGTGATAGGTAGTCAGGAAGTGTAATGAGGAAATAAAGCCCTTTAAAAGCCTGAAGGTGCTTACTGGATTTTGGGGTCCTGTACTTGGCTAGACTGCCAAAACGTCTCTCACATGTGGTACCCCCATACTTGGGAAAAGTAGCAGAATTATTTTGAGGAGTAATTTCACATAAACCCATGGCATGTGTGAGCAATAAATTATTTAAATGACAATTTTGTGTAAAAAAAAAAAAATAATTTGTTTTGTCATTTTTCAAAAACTTGTGGTAAACAAATTCTTCTATTGATTCGGCATGCCTCTCAGCACATAGTTTGGGGTGTATACTTTCCAAAAAAGGGTCGTTTTGGGGTGTTTGGGCATTTTATGCCCAGCATTAGAAGTTTATGCCACATATCACTCACTCTTCTAACTACCTGAAGACCCAGCCTTTTCTGACACTTTTTTCTCTCATGAAAAAAATCTGTATTTTTTACTAGGAAATTAATAACCATTCAAAGTGCAGTGATGTAGCAGTATGGTCCTTGTTGGGTATATATGTTATGTTCTTTTTTTTTGTATGCAGCCTGTGGGCTAAATGAAAAAAAGAGAAGAAATCTCTGCCAGAAAAAGTGTGTGGTATGCCCACCATTAGAATATACCCTGCATCCACCCACTTCTAATGGTGGGTACACATTAGGTCACACAGTGCCACATGCGCCAGTTCCAAGATTGTACAAATGTCTAAATAGTGGCATGCTTGAATATCAATTGTCCACGTATAAGTGGTACCCTATATGGAAAAGGGATGACACCAAGTTCCAAACTATCTTGCCACTGCTCCCCATGTAGTCTGGGCTTCCGGGGGACTACACGTGACTATCTTTTCACTTGTAAATCCGAAACTTATAAGTATAGCCTATTACCTTCTCACAGGTTTTCTACATCTTGACCCATATGTGGCACGCTTGCTGGGGAGAAATTGTTTGAATGCAAAGCAGCCAGAAAAATTAATGAGGGAATCTTCAACGCAGATGTTTTGCTGGGGAGTATAGACATCTGCAAATTTTTGGTAAAGGTGAATTATGACGGGCTGAATTTTGTAGAGCCGGTCATAATTCAGGGTCACCCAGGGGACGACAGAGTGTATTGTCCTTGAAATGCATAAAACACATTATACTCTCATATCTATGCATGGCCATGGCAGCAGAGAACACGAGCATATTATGAATTGGGTTTGTGGACCAATACAACTTAATTTTTTTTAGTAATGCCCATGGTGAGGGTTAGGCCCCAAAAAAATTTTAATTCAGAAACTGTAATAGGTTTCCATGCGAATGGTCTGGCAAGGTTTGAATTTGGGTTGGCGGTGACAAACTGTTTTGCATATAAACTGCTTTGATCCACAATCAATACATACAGATATTCCGTGAAAAATAGCTCCAAAAAAATCAAAGGGAGTAGTTAAATTTGCTGTTTCCACCTGAATTTCAGTTTGGGCAGTGGATGGGGGAAGTACGGGTGCTGCAGAATTTTTGGGCTGCCAATCAGGATTTGCAAGCACATCCGGAAGGATACTAGGGGCTCTAGGGGCCTGTGTGCGAATTCTTGGTGGTTGCGAGACAATACTAGTGCTTGTGACTGCACCAGCTTGTACTACACTTGTGGGACTTGCTACATCACCAACTGATACTGCAGTGCTGGTATGTGAAAAACCAGGATGTACTAGGCCACTGGTGCTCACCAGTTCACCAAAAGGTAGCGTGGCACTAGTACTGTCACTCTGCTGCATATGAGAGTCATCAAAATGTACCCAAAAGTGCTAACAGAGATCAGGCCTGATTCTGCGAACACTGCGGTTTTGTGTGCAATGTATCAAGTGACAGTGACCTACTGACACTGCACTTGCTGGCGAAGAAGGGGGGGTAAGCGTAGGGGCTAACCACAGATGCTGAGGCTGATCCCGCTAACACTGCGTTTTTGGGGATGCTATACTAATGTGAACACTGGTATAGTGCTGATCTGATCAAAGATATTGATCCGTTCAGACACTATACTAGCAACGGAGATTTATTGTGTATGAGCGTGTTCCTGGCAATCCAGACGTTAAATGTGATGACTGGTGTAATGACGTTCAATCTGACGCTATCTGGGAGGGGCTTAAAAACCATGGGAGCGCGAATCACGTATATATACGTGATTTTGTGCACCCGTGCAGCCCTGTAGCAGTATTTCTGCTATAGGACAGTCAGGAAGTGGTCAGGAAGCAGTTTGTGATACTGCGCTGCATTACTTTAACTAAAAATTGTGCGGTCATGCAGCTCTGCACCCAAATTAAATTTATGTTCTTTTCTTCCCACGAATTGAGATTTCTTTCAGTGGTATTTGATCGCCTGTGCTTTTTTTATTTTTTGCGCTATCAAAAAAAAGACCAACAGTATTGAGAAAAAAACAATATTTTTGACATTTTGCTATAAAACATGTTCATTAAAAAAAATTGAAAAATCAAATTTCATCATAAATTTAGGACAAAATGTATTCTGCTACATGTCTTTGCTAAAAAAAAATCCCAATATGTGTAAATTAATTACATGAAAGTTATAGCATTTACGAATGATGGTATAGATACTGGAATTTTGTTTTTCACTAGGAATAGCGGCGATCAGCGACTTATAGCGGACTGCGGGACTGCAGCGGACATTCTGACTCTGGGGGAAACTGAATTAGTGTCACTGACATCCCCAGTGGCACCAATACAGTGATCAGTGCAAACAAAAACCCACTGACACTGTACAAATGGCACTGGGCAGGAAGGGGTTAACATGAGGGGAGATCAAAGGGTTAACTGTGTGCTGTGTGTGTTTTACTAGGGGGCTGTGTCAGTGTGCTTCACTGTAAACACACGTTTTTGGATAGCTGTGCTGTGTACAGCCATCCAAAGCTGACAGGGAGGAGAACTGTTAGTAAACAAAACAGTCCTCCTCTCCGTTGAAGATGCTCAGTAATCACCGGGTGTGGGCGGGCAATCGCCGGCCAGGACCCGGTGATTGACAGCTCGAGCGCGCCCCTACCCAGAAGTGCAAAATCAGTTATATATACGTGATTTTGCGCACCCTTGCCGCCCTGTAGCAGTATATCTGCTATAGTTTTGCGGGAAAGTGGTTAAAGGAGTTGTATGGCCAAAGTATTTTTTGACTTTACTTCTCCTGTGGGTCCCAGGAGTGCAGTTAGTTCTCTTGTGGGTCCAGGAGTTACCTGTTTTCAGCTTACAGTGGGCAAAAGCTGAATCAGGATCTGCCCAGAAGCCTGGACCAGCAACTGGCTCAGCCTCTCAGTGAGCTACTGAGAGCCTGAGCCAGCCACTTTTGCTCCCTTCACAGCACAGTGCTCCAGTGAATGCTGAAGGGGCAAATCTGAGAGCTGGTGACTAACAGTCACCAGGTCGCTACAGGTTGAGGACCAAAACCTGATCGATTGGCGGGGTTTGATCACTCAGTTTTCAGTCTTAGAGGCGGCTGGGCACTGCTGCAGCTGGGATCCATGCTGTGGCCATGTAGAATAATTATGTTTTTTTTTTCTTTCAATTTCCAAACTTCTCTTTTAACATAGTGTGATCCTTTTTGGGATTCTCCTGGTTCTATTAATATTACTGCTTATCCACTTACACTTACTGTATATCATTCTTTTAATAGCAGGCATACCATATTTTGTAGGGAGGGTTTGTTATTGGTGCATGTTTTTAATTGTTTCTATGGGTGATGATTTGTTATGCATCTTCTGTCCAAGTCAGTTATGTTGCAAAATAAACTGTAATTTTATTACACTTGCTACTGGTAGTGTAGCTATTTTTGTCTCTCTCTCTCATATATATATATATATATATATATATACAGAACTGTTCAGTTGTTATAACTTTTTATGTTTTTATGGTCAGAATGTTAAAATTAGTTAGTAAATAAAAAGAAACTGACCATGAATATAGTCACATGTTTGCAAGAGTAGTATACATATTTGCAGAAAAAATCCTGTATACAGAGCTTGGTACTTTACACTCAGAAAGCCAACAACTTCCATTATGTTCTCTGTTTAAAAAATTATATGTTTGTGACACCAGTGCCATAGGCAAGTAAAATGTATTTACTCCAATCCATTGTAGTTTTTCTTTAGATTTTTGATGTTGATGATCAGATGCATGTGCTCTTACAACAGTTTCTACTGATGATTCTCATGCCCATCTACAATAAAAATCCGTAATAATTTATTAATAACTTGCAATCTCAAAAGTGGAAAATTAGGTAGATGATGATGCAAGGGTAGGCAACAATCAGAACTTCATAGAACATACAAGGTTTTAATACAATTTTAATGTGCGAACGTTTCCTCATTATGACATGCAATACCCCCACCAAGATAGCACATAGCTGATTATTATGTCTTTACCTTGCCACAAAATAATTTTTCATGCATTGTTACACCTCTACTGCAACTTTAATGCAACATTACGTATACAAATGTGCATATTTCTCCTAGTCATGATAAAAATCACATTTTAAATTCCAGCTTGAATTAATGTAGGAGAGCACAGGATTCTGGGAAGAGTAATTGTGATACCATCAACAAAAATGAATGGTTTTGCATAACTCTCATTAGTGATGTGGATGTCATTGAAACACATTTTTGAAGTTCTGTGACTATGCCTCAGATATGAAATGTATTCTGATTCTGAGTGATTATGTAAACTTGAATGGGAAAAAACATGTCTTCCCCAATGACAAATCCTCCCCATTTCATTCTAATGAGTAAATGTTTCAAATTCAGGATCAGATCAGCAAAGGCTCACTCTGTAACCTTTAAGTCCATTTTAATTTGAAATACATGTAATAAATCAAGAGTAATATACCAAAGGTAAGCTTCTGCATTTTGCTTGTAAAGGAAGACCCATTATTCTTAACTAATTAACACCAATGTGATATATAGAGCCATATGAACAGTACGGTATAAGAGGAAATAAAAACATTTATGTTTCTAATAGTTTCCTTTCAATGACCTTAAGTATGTTAATTTGTCTTTGATGAAGTGAGGCTGTCAAGCAAAATAGTCAACAGCCTCATTATTTATGGGATTGCATTTTCCTAGTAACAATCCTTAATCTAGATGAGGCATAACCTTGTCCATTGCAGTGTTATACTTAGCATGTCTAGAATAATGTTGTCCCTGGTGTACTTTTTGCATTGTAATATTCTTCTATGGCAAAGAAAAAGAACCTGTTTGTGTCTTTTTGTGTGCTTGTCAATGTAAGAACACACGCACATATATAGCATACAGCACACAACTCCTTTAATTTTTGTAAGAAAAACAAGAATGTACATTTTTGTGCCTTTTATCTTAAGCCATAGGCATCAGTTAATTAGCTTATTGTTGTTCAGAATACATAGAAACAAACAACATGGCAGAGTTCTAAGATCATAACCAGCAATGTGTAAGATTCTCAGCAAATTACATATTTTAAATATTGCATATCACATTAGACACGCATTGCTCATTGACAGACCCTCAGGCATTATATAGTAATTCTCCTAGTTATAGATCTTAATATGTAAGGTGCAGCACAGAGCGTGTGAAGAAATACAAGTTTTGAGCGATCCATTGAAAGGATTCTGCCTCTTAGCAGATGCCACACAACCTTAATAGGGTGAGCTAGAGAGGGAGGTGCAGCTTTTATTGTTGGTTGAGGCATGGCAGATGTCTGGCAGTGGTCCTTCTAGGATTAACTGTTTATACATCATGCCTCTGCAAGGTGGCATAATAGCTTGAGCTCCTTTTACTGAGTGCTTCTTAAGAAAGCAGAGAAAAGCTTCACAAGTCATATATTAACATTAAGCACTGGTATTTAACTGGCTCTATATAATGTTTATAATTTAATAATTAGCTATAAAAATAAGTGGCAGATCATGGCTAATAGTTCGGTAAGCCAGATAGGCTGTATGTGAGAAACCTTTGTTGTGTTTTTAAACTTAAAATTGCTATTTTAAGTTGCTTTAACCTAAAGATTAATATAACTTTTGACTGTCTGGTACATTTCACATTTAGCCAATAGAATTTCTGTGCTCAGCATTTTAACTTACAAAGCTTTCCCATGTGCATATAAACCAAAACCAAAAGCCTAAACCTAACCATAAACAAATATACTATATATGTATATTTACTGCCAAATATACGCCTAATATCACATACTGATGTAAACTTCCTATTTCCTAGAGTATGGGATGCTATGGACTGAACTCTATCATTTGACTCTAATACTATTCATACTGAATCAGGAATAGCAATGTATGCAATAAGAATGCTGTGTGCTCAGAAAGGAGCTGTTCACACACATATGCACTTTTTTTAAAAATAATGCCACAGTATATTATATATATATATATATATATATATATATATATATAAAACAATATTTAATGAAATAAATATATATATATTATAGAGCCATGAATTTGACATTCACTGCAAACAAATCATACTGGTGTATATGTCTTAAATTACAGCAATGGATTCTATTTCAGTTTTGTGAATGTCACAATAACTGCTTTATAAATATGCCCCATCGTTAATATAAAGCTGAGCATTTATGACCATATACCAAAAAAATTTAAAGAAAAAAATATTTAAAGAAAAAATATTTTTGCAGCGCATACATCAATGTCACGTAATAAAAAAAAAAAAAATATATATATATAAAAGTCAAAATAATTCAGTCCATTCCAGTGATCACCACGTGATAAAAATCATACAAAAGTCATCAAAATAAATCCCTTCGATCATCCAATAATCACCACATGAATATTTGTGCCAAAAACGAAATATAAATCTGTGTGGTGCTCCCCTCTCAGGTGTGCACTCACCAAAATTTGCCTCCCACTCTCATGGTTGGCATACTGAGATTAAGGTACATATTGCTCCAGGGACCAGATCTCCCTTCAACCTGTAGTACTGGACTTCTAAAGTGACCGTTCTCGATCTGCAGCTTCATTCCAATACTTCACTCATATATCACATAGAAGATAAAAAATAAAAAATTAAAATTTATGACCATATACACTCACTGGCATCTTTATTACCGTAGGTACACCTGTTCAATTGCTTGGTAACACAAATTGCAAATCAGCCAATCACATGGCAGCAACTCAATGCATTTAGGCATCTAGACATGATGAAGACGACTTGCTGAAGTTCAAACTGAGTATCAGAATGGGGAAAAAAAGGGGATTTAAGTGACTTTGAACGTGGCATGGTTGTTGCTGGTCTGAGTGTTTCAAAAGCTGCTGATCTACTGGGATTTTCACGCACAACCATCTCTAGTGTTTACAGAGAATGGTCCGAAAAATAGTAAATATCCAGTGAGTGGCAGTTGTCAGGGTGAAAATGCTTTGTTGATGTCAGAGGAGAATGGGCAGACTGGTTCGAGATGATAGAAAGGCAACAGTAACTCAAATATGCACTCATTACAACCAAGGTATGCAGAATTCCATCTCTGAACACACAACACGTCGAAGCTTGAAGCAGATGAGCTACAGCAGCAGAAGGCCACTCCTGTTAGCTAAGAACAAGAGAAGGATGCTCCAAAAATGCATACAGGCTCACCAAAATTGAACCGTAGAATTGCCTAGTCTAATGAGTCTTAATTTCAGCTGCATCATTCAGATGGTAGGGTCAGAATTTGGCATAAACAAAATTAAAGCATGGATCCATCTTGCCTTGTATCAACGGTTCAGTTTGGTGGTGTAATAGTGTGGGGGATATATTCTTGGCACACTTTGTGCCCCTTAGTACCAAATGGGCATCATTTAAATGCCACAGCCTACCTGAGTATTGTTGCTGACCACGTCCATCCCTTTATGACTACCATATACCAATATTCTGATGGCTACTTCCAGCAGGATAATGTACCATGTCACAAAGCTCAAATCATCTCAAACTGTTTTCTTGAACATGTCAATTAGTTCACTGTACTCCAATGGCCTCCACAGTCATCAGATCTTAATCCGGTAGAGCACCTTTGGGATGTGGTGGAATGGAAAATTTGCATCATGGATATGCAGCTGACAAATCTGTAGCAACTGCATTATGCTATCCTGTCAATATGGAAATGCTTCAACACATTGTTGAATCTATGCCACGAAGAATTAAGGCAGTTCTGAAGGCAAAAGGGGGTCCAACCTAGTACTAGCAAGGTGTACCTAATAAAGTGGCCAGTAAGTGTATGTTTTATCAGCTGCAGATGGCAATGTCTACAATGACTTAAACACTGGTTGAGCCAAACCTGAACAGTAAAAATATTCAACGCTTATGCCACTGAAGTCTGTATCATGCATATGACCCTGAAAAACTGTGAATAAGAAGTACATGAATGCACCCTTGTGGCCCCTCCATAACCACAAATTGCTTCCTGACCATAAGATATTTGAGCATGTATCTGTTGACCTTAAAATCAGGGCATATCTATTTATGGACCTATTTGAAAAGAAGGTCTAAAACAACTTTTGATATGGTCTCTGCCTGTGTATGGGCCATATTTTTTAATTTTGGTTTTATGTTGTGTCACTACAGATTTAGTATGTAGAAATGCTGCTGTGTGCAGTTGACATAATCACTATAATAGAAAATGACTCAACACTGACTTTATACAGTCTTCGGCTTTGGGGGTCATAGAATATTTGATACAAAAGTGAAAGGCCAGTATAAGACTTGGTCATCTTCATTGTGACATCAGACTGAGCCATTACTTTACTGAGTGCCTCAGGCACTAAGAACCTGGTCATCTCTCGGGTGACTATAGTCAAGCCACAAGTCTGCCTATGCCTCAGGCATTATATATTAGATTGGAAGCTTCAAGGGGCAAAGAATCCCTGTGTATGAATAATTCTGTATACAGATCTGCTTAGTCTGTCACAGCTATATAAAGACATAACAATTGCTGGCTTGGTCTCTAAGGCTTTTTATCCTACTCAACAAATTGTTCCTAATTATTAAATAACAAAAAAAGCTCTCTGTAGGATTGCCTCTTTCCAAGCTGAAAATGAACTCTAAAACTGACTGAATTTTCAGGAGTTTGAAAACGAGGACTGCTTGTATCAGTTATTACAGAATAATGTTTCCTGTAATATCAGGATTAACAAAAGATAAAATACTAATTATACTAATTATATTAACATTTGCTTAAACACACACACACTCACAAAAACTTCTACAGTAAAAGGGGAAACATATGTCTACTTATTATCTACTAGACCTTTCCTGGTTTATAAATTTGTCTGAAGAAATTAAAACAGTGTGGGAGTGTAAAAGCCACAAAACTGTATTTTACCAGTCGGTGGTGCCACCTGTAATAACTGGCATTAAGCCCAATTCACAAAGCTAACATATTAGGATAAGAATACCTATTTTAAGAAAATAAAGTCAAAGAGCATATGTGGCAGGTAAGTCTGGGGTTAATATTCCCTTTGGAGGTACCATCCTTATAAATTGAATATGGACACAATACTTATGATTTGGGACTTTAAATGTACCTCCTTAGGTATAATACCAAAGAGAATATCAATTAATAAAAACAGTAGTTTATTGTTACCATGTGCATATATCACAACACAGATTTTATAAAAGGCTTTTAAAATAAATAGTGTAGCTTAGAATAAAACCATATACCTTTACATAAGATCCTAATTTAGAATGATTGACGCATTTGCATTTGACGCATTTATTATAAAGAAGGTGTCCAACTGGAAGTCAGTCACCGCCAACGCGTATCGTCACGCTTAACACTGATGAAGTCACGTGTTAAGCGTGACAATACGTGTTGGCGGTGACGCACTTCCGGTCGGATGCCTTCTTTATTTACATTGGACACCCATGCAAGTACATCTGATTTGAGGTTTGATTTACATGTGATGTACAAGATGATTTTAAATGTGAGCATATTTGATATGTGATACTTTGTTTGGTGAATAAATAGTTTTACACTGTGCAAGCATTCACTTATATTTTCTGAGGGATCAAGTGGCAGCAGCCATCTTATGTGCCTGAAGAGGAGATCTGCTGCCCTGTGAGCCTGTGCTGGAATCTGTACATGAGGGGAGGTCAGTGTGGAGAGCGGTGGAGGATTACCTACTATTAAGGGTCCATGTGTTAGTGATCCTGAAGGCCTTTTGACCCTGTGCGGGTCGCAAGAGGGAGGTGAGCGGGCAATTCAGCCATTTTTGGATATCTCTGCACATTTATCAGCACTTTTTTTTTTCTTCTTCAAGAATTGCTGTGGACTTTATATATGGTTTTTTGTATATTGTCAGGTGTTTTACACCTCACGGGACTTTATATATTTATTCATTTATTCATGTTTGTTTGCATGATCAGTTCTTAGATTATGCGTTTATTGCGATGCACGTGTGTTTGTGTTATATGGTGGGAACTGATTTTTAGTTCCGGTGGGAGGTTTTTTTAGCACATTGAGTCCTGTTGTGACTTACTTGTTTGATTTGGAGCACTATTGGATCCCATTGGATTACTTGGGGCACCATTTATTTTATTTGGTCCTTTTAGGACTTCGTATTGACACTTGTCCCATGTGATTATTTATGAGTTTTTTGGCACTATTTAATATTGTGTGTTTATGTTATTTGTGTCACTAATTTTGCACTGTTTCACTTATTAATTTATGTGTAAAGAATTTTTATGGTAGTAGCGCTGCATCATTTGTGTTTCATTTATATTTTTTGTCTATGGGTATATGACTGTATGTAGCAGCTTTACCTTTGTTGGTAGGTATTCGTTTTTAGGTAGGAGCGCAGGAGTTTGTCACATTTATTTACAAAAGGAGCCATATTAGTGGAAGTCATTTCATCTGCCATTATAGTTTTGGACCATGTCAGAAAATGTGAATGCTTGGAGGCAACCCAGACAAACACAAGAAGGCATACAAAGCAATCTCAAAGTACTTGGGCATCAATCAGTTGACACTTCGACAAATTGTCTAGAAATTAAGATAGTTTTGTACTGTGTCTACTCTTCTGAGAAGAGGGAGCCCAGCCAAGATGAGTCCCAAGGCACAATTAAGAATCCTCAGGGAGGTAGAAAAGAACCCACACTCTAAAAAATAACTCAAGCGACCTGTTACCACCACTTAATTAAATGTGTATTTCCAAGAGAAAAATCCTAATTTATTGGTTTAAATAAACTTTTTCATTTAAAAACCTACTTTCATGAGTTGTGTTGAAATGATAATGTTGGAAATTACATCAACTTAATATTGTGTGTCATATACAGTTACATTTCTGCATTCATTGTTGTACAATGAAATTTAAGTTAAGGTACCTTAATAAATTTGACTTGGTAACTTAATTTTGCTCTACATTGAGAGCTGCATTGCAAGTCTCCACCCTCATTCACTTAACACAAATCAAGTCTCAGTTGTTTCAAAAACTGTTCCTTGAACTTGATGGACTGAAAGCCAGTGCTAAAGTAATGGGTCTCAAGTACAGTATTCTCTGAAGAACGTATGTGTTCCATAGCACAGTCATACTCAGATGACATTTTTCACTTTTATTTCAGTTCACAAAATGTTTGTCGCAGGGTAATGCGGAAAGAATATAGCAAATTCTAAGAAAGCTCACAAAATATCAACTTTCAATATCTTCCAGTAGCTTCACTATATTGCCACAATTTATTGCACAATATAGCAAAGGTCTTGTAGAGAAACAGTTTCTGCACCAGACAGACAATATTAAAAAAATCTTAATGCAAAGTGCTTACTCATTCATCAGTACAACTTTAAGGATTTGATTTTGGTGTGAAAAAAATGAATTTGAGTAATTTCACAAATTTCGGCACACACCTAATTAAATCATATAACAGCTTTATAGAATGTTTGGTTATATACTTCTAAGGCTTCATAGATTCCTTGAAGGTCTCTCTGGTGTTTTTTTTTTGTTCTTTTTTATGTAATGTCGCAACTGTGAGGTTGGTGGATAACAGAGTGGCTCCAAGATGTTAACACTTTTCTATGTTTCTTGGGGTTTTGTTTACATTTGTTCATTTTGTCCTTTTGCTTCTTTGACCCCATTTGGGGCAAAAAGAATTTCTAACAACATAGTTATGTGAACTGCTTCTGTTGGATTACTTACTAGTAATATTTCCATTATTTTCTTTTAAGGATAAGATTGTCCTTTGTGTTTCTTTCTGGCAATTGCCCATTCAGATATGCACATTATAGGTTTGTTACTGACGCTTGCCAATATATACTCAGGATAATGTTTTGGTATATAAAAATCTTTGTTCTTACTGAGTCCAATCTTATACAATATACAATCTATGTCTAAATTGACATCACACGTAGGTATATATTTTTATTTGTAAGAGTCGGTATGTAATTTTGTATTTATGGTTGATGGATGCATGTATACATACTATGCCATCTGTTGTACTTTACTTTTCTGTAAACGTAATAAAAACATTGAAACATAAAGTGCTAGTTCATTTATATTTGTTTAATACTTTTGTTGGAATACACAACTATTGTGTGCAAAAAATGTCAATTGTTTAACAATTGGATTGTTGGGCCTTAGTTCACACAATGAAGTGCATGTGAATCACAAAGGAACTGCAACACATTGCTGTGCAATTCACATGTGGTTCAGTGTAATGCAATTTGAGCCCATTCATTTTGAATGAGCTCAAATCACACCACATCTCACCAAAGACATGCATGCACCAATTTTTGAACCACAGTGCAACCAGATTGCATGTTTTGTTTTGTACCATGCAATCTGGTGCCGGCAAATGCACTGTGTTTGCAACACTGACATCCACTGCAGACTGCAAGGGTAGTGCGATTTGAATGTGGTGCGCGAAATGCACACAGATTGCGGGGTTTCTGCAACACATTCTAGTGTAAGCCTAAACTGATTAATTCATTTTTGAAAGCTAGTATAAAAAAAACAAAGCTAAAAACTAATACAGAAAACCAATTTGGATCAACTTGATTTTTAACTGCTTTTTAACTTTAAAAAACTTGCTCATAATTGTAGCAATTAAGTACACGTGACTTGAAGGTTTCTTATAAAAACTGGAAACACTATTTGAATTAACTTAATATGTTTAAGTACTCAACTTAAAAACATGTGTTTATAATGCCAGTAATTAAGTTGGCGGTAAATAAAAATGCATTCATTTCTATCAGAAAAGCTAATTACCTCAATGCAATGTAGTTTGCTGCTTCAAGTTAATTTCACCAGACATTGTCATAACTTAAAAAGCTTGATGCAAACTGTTGCGTTAATTTTTTTTGTTGAGCCAAAACATTATTTTTAGAGTGCACGAGTAACAACTAAAGACTTGAAGACGTCACTGGAACTGGTAAACATCCCTGTTCATGAGTCTACCATATGTAAGTCTATGAACACACATGGTGTTCAAGGTGGAACACCATAGAAGATGCTGCTCCTGTAAAAAAAAAAAATAATAAAAACTGCACACCTGAAGTTTGCCACAGAGCACCATGGCAAACCACAATACTGCTGGGAAAATGTTTTGTTAACTAATGTTTTGTTATGAAAATGTTTTGTTAACTTTGGGGCAGCACAGTGGCTAAATGGTTAGCACTTCCGCCTGGCAGTACTAGGGTCGTTGGTTTGAATCCCAGCCACGGCACCACCTGCCTAGAGTTTGCATGTTCTCTCTGTGCCTGCATGGGTTTCCTCCGGGTACTCTGGTTTCCTCCCACACTCCAAAGACATGCTGGTAGGTGAATTGGATCCTGTCTAAATTGGCCCTAGTATGTGTATGAATGTGAGTTAGGGACCTTAGATTGTATGCCCCTTGAGGGTGAGGGACTGATGTGAATGTACAATATATATGTAAAGCGCTGCGTAAATTGACAGCGCTATATAAATACCTGAAATAAATAATAAATAAATAACTAATGAAAGAAGAGTTTCCTTGTTCAGGAAGACTACTCAACACTATGTGTGGTGCAAAAAGGGCACAGCTTATCAATATCAAAACATCATCACAACGGTGAAGTATGGTTAAGTGTCCATCATGATGTGGGTTTGCTTCACTGCTTTAGGGCCTGGACCACTTGTGATCATTGAGGAGAAAATGAGATCCTAAGTTTACCAAAATATCCTACAGGATAATGTCAGGGTGGCTGTGTAACTGAAGCTTAGTGAAAGTTGGATAATAAAGCAGGACAATGACCCTAAGCATCAATGTAAATCCACCACAGACTGTCTTCAGAAAAAGGTAATGTACCTTTTGGAGTGGCCCAGTCAGAGCCCAGACCTTAACCCCATAGAGATACTGTGAAGTGAACAAATGTGTCTGAGCTGAAGCAGTTTTCTAAAGTGGAATAATCAAATATTCCTCCTGAACCTTGTGCAGGACTGAACCAGAGCTACCAAAAGCACTTGCTTGAAGTCATTGCTGCCAAAGAAAGTTCAACCAGCTATTCATTCCATTTAAAAACAGAGTGCAGCGCTGAAAAATAAATGCAAACGAGAATAGTCCGTAATTATAGAATGGATGTATAAATTAACGAATCCCAAGGAATAGCTGATAAAGCCAGGAGACAATGGAAAGAGTGCGCACTCACAGGACGCGCATGGAAAATGCGCATATAATAAATATCCCCTGGAATCCTTATGGAAAATGAAGAGAGTAAGCTCCAACTCTGTAAATCATTCAGCCTGGAGATGTATGAGAGAAGTCCGGAGATCCCCTTTAAGGATGGTATGGTAATCAGCCAGGATCCAAAGCTCCGTCCCTCCGGTGGTAGTAAGAGCACACTACAGGAATCCTGCAAATTGATTTAGCTCCCAAACAGGAACCAAAAAACAGGTGCCCATAGTGTAGTATTTCAAACCAGTTTTAATAGATAAAAATCAAGGTAAAATAACAGGGTAGTAGGCTGTGTACAATGAATGGTTTACAGCAGAGTACGCAGCAAAAGGTACTGACCCTAAGTTAAAATGGCCGCCGGGCTATCTCGTGGCTTTTTTGTTGGTATCCCCTCTGATGATGTGCTTGGGCACGAAAGGCCTTAGGAGGAACCGACAGAGCATGACGTCATCTCCTGCCCGGAGCCACGAGATAGCCCGGCGGCCATTTTAACTTAGGGTCAGTACCTTTTGCTGCGTACTCTGCTGTAAACCATTCATTGTACACAGCCTACTACCGACATGATGAGTGCCGTCGATCTTAGAATCACCGCACACTTCACTCATTTGGGCAGTCACGGGGCACGACGAAGAAGAAGAAGAAGAAGAAGAATGAAAAGAAGAATGAAAAGAAGAAGAAGAAGAATGAAAAGAAGAAGAATGAAAAGAAGAATGAAAAGAAGAAGAAGAAGAATGAAAAGAAGAAGAAGAAGAATGAAAAGAAGAATGAGAAGAATGAAAAGAAGAATGAGAAGAAGAATGAAAAGAAGAATGAAAAGAATGAAAAGAAGAATGAAAAGAAGAAGAAGAAGAATGAAAAGAAGAAGAAGAAGAAGAAGAATGAAAAGAAGAATGAAAAGAAGAAGAAGAAGAAGAATGAAAAGAAGAAGAAGAAGAATGAAAAGAAGAATGAAAAGAAGAAGAATGAAAAGAAGAAGAAGAAGAATGAAAAGAAGAAGAATGAAAAGAAGAAGAAGAAGAAGAATGAAAAGAAGAATGAAAAGAAGAAGCAGAAGAATGAAAAGAAGAAGAATGAAAAGAAGAATGAAAAGAAGAAGAATGAAAAGAAGAAGAAGAGAAATGAAAAGAAGAATGAGAAGAAGAATGAAAAGAATAATGAAAAGAAGAATGAGAAGAATGAAAAGAAGAATGAAAAGAAGAAGAAGAAGAATGAAAAGAAGAAGAAGAAGAATGAAAAGAAGAATGAAAAGAAGAAGAAGAAGAAGAAGAATGAAAAGAAGAAGAAGAAGAATGAAAAGAAGAAGAATGAAAAGAAGAATGAGAAGAAGAATGAAAAGAAGAATGAGAAGAATGAAAAGAAGAAGAAGAAGAATGAAAAGAAGAAGAAGAAGAATGAAAAGAAGAATGAAAAGAAGAAGAAGAATGAAAAGAAGAAGAATGAAAAGAAGAATGAAAAGAAGAAGAAGAAGAATGAAAAGAAGAAGAAGAAGAATGAAAAGAAGAATGAAAAGAAGAAGAAGAAGAATGAAAAGAAGAATGAAAAGAAGAAGAAGAATGAAAAGAAGAAGAATGAAAAGAAGAATGAAAAGAAGAAGAAGAAGAATGAAAAGAAGAAGAAGAAGAATGAGAAGAAGAATGAGAAGAAGAATGAAAAGAAGAATGAAAAGAAGAATGAAAAGAAGAAGAAGAAGAATGAAAAGAAGAATGAGAAGAAGAATGAAAAGAAGAATGAAAAGAATAATGAGAAGAATGAAAAGAAGAATGAAAAGAAGAAGAAGAAGAATGAAAAGAAGGAGAAGAAGAAGAATGAAAAGAAGAATGAAAAGAAGAAGAATGAAAAGAAGAAGAATGAAAAGAAGAATGAAAAGAAGAAGAAGAAGAATGAAAAGAAGAAGAAGAAGAATGAAAAGAAGAATGAAAAGAAGAATGAGAAGAATGAAAAGAAGAATGAAAAGAAGAAGAAGAAGAATGAAAATAAGAAGAATGAAAAGAAGAATGAGAAGAAGAATGAAAAGAAGAATGAGAAGAAGAATGAAAAGAAGAATGAAAAGAAGAATGTGAAGAATGAAAAGAAGAATGAAAAGAAGAAGAAGAATGAAAAGAAGAATGAAAAGAAGAAGAATGAAAAGAAGAAGAAGAATAATGAAAAGAAGAATGAAAAGAAGAAGAAGAAGAATGAAAAGAAGAAGAATGAAAAGAAGAATGAAAAGAAGAAGAAGAAGAATGAAAAGAAGAAGAAGAAGAATGAAAAGAAGAATGAAAAGAAGAAGAAGAAGAATGAAAAGAAGAAGAAGAAGAATGAAAAGAAGAAGAAGAAGAATGAAAAGAAGAAGAAGAATGAAAAGAAGAAGAATTCCAGTACAGCAAAAAGTGTATCTGCAGAGAGCTCCGCTATTTCTGACAGTTCTCTGACAGTTCCTTCACATTTACAGCGGTTGAAACATTGTATCTATTTATTTCCGAATAAAAACATCTGTATCCTAAATGGAAACAAATAGATACAATGTTTCAACCGCTGTAAATGAACTGTCAGAACTGTCAGAAATAGCGGAGCTCTCTGCAGTGACACTTTTGCCGGCTGATCGGGAAAAATTCGATTCGTGCACCCGAAGTTTGCTAAAATTCGGATTCGATGCGAATCGAATTTTGCCTGATATTCGAAACGAATTCCACTTCGCCAGGTTCGATTCGCTCATCTCTAGCAGTCGTCATGCCCTGGGTGCTTGATTTTATATCCCTGTGGCCATGGAGGTGATAGGAATACCTGAATCCAATGATTTGGAGGGGTGTCCCAATACTTTTGGCAATATAGCATATATGCAGTGTCCAGGAGGTGGGCTTTAAACTTCAGTGCCACATATATGTGTTCTTGTGTTCTCACTGAGAGCCCCTGGCATCATACTAATGAAAAGAAACTGGTATTCCCAGTTTCCAATTACCTAATCACTGTGATAATCTCTGATTGGCCATCATAGTGATCAGTCACTATACAGATCACCCCTGGGTTTTTTTTAATGGATAGATACAGTTGGGGAAATTTACTAAAACTGGAGAACTTTACTAAAACTGGAGAACGCAGAATCTGGTGCAGCTGTGCATGGTAGCCAGCCAGCTTCTAACTTCGGCTTGTTCAGTTAAAGTATAATTAAAGGCAATTTGTTTTTTGGATAGAGTGCAGAGGGATTGGAATGTTTTTCAGTTTTTATTGTTGTATGTGCCTCCTTTAAGGAGATTCACCCTCTTTATTTGTCCTATTTTTTCAATTATTATTAAAAGTGAAAGTAAAAGAAAATCACAAATTGTGCATTGTCCCAAGGAAAGTTATAGAGGGGAAATCTTCCAATGGGGACACTAGTTCTGGGGACTTGTGGGTCCCTAAGGGTTTCCCTTAATTTGCAGGGAATACCCTTCACTTTCTGTTTGGCCTTGGGACAGGAAGTGAAGGGAAATCTATGCAATGGGACACAGATGGCGAAATAAAATCTGACAGGGGTTATATCTCCCCCCACCCCCTATCCAAAATGAAAAAAATGTTTTGACTATAGTATTATTTTAAGCTTTGACAAGAAAACCTGGAAGCTCAACTGAATGAACTGAAGTTAGAAATCAATTGGCTACCATGCACGACTGCACTACATTCTGGTTTCTATGCAGAGCTGCAATAACAAGTTCTTCTCCATTGTATCTTTCTCTCCTTTCCAGGGGAGAAAAAAATGAAACAAACAAATGTGTGAAAAATAAATAAATAATGAAAAAATAGCTAGATCAAGTTTTGATCTAAGTCAGTGCCAGTTATGGTGTTAGAGTCAAAGTCAGGGTCAATGTTCAAGGTCAGAGTCAGTATATTTTGGGTAGGATTTTAAAAAATTGCATTTTTTAAATTAGTATCAGTGTTAGTGTCAGTGTATTTTAGGTAGAATTAAAAAGCAAAGTGTGCACTATTGTTTCTGAGCCCTACTACAGGTACATACAAAAAAATAACGTACACATATGTGGTATCTTTGTGATTGCCAGGAGCAGGATAATTTATTTTGGGTTGTTCTTTGGTGGTAAGTTATGGTATTAGCAAGAAATTTGCAGCTAAATTAAAAGAAATTAGTTTTTACTATTTTAGGCCAGTACTCCTTTGATAATAACAAAAAGAAATCGGGAGAAATCTATTACCATTTACCACCACATGAAAGTTCAATTTACCCTGAAAAAAACAAACAAGGTATAAGTCATCAGGATACCCAGAGTAGGTGCTATCAGAGGTACAGTTTTACTAACATGTCAAAGTTGCAAAATTGGGTCTGGGTGTTAAGGTTTGTTTTAAGGGGTGAATATCATTATAGAATCATACTTGATCCTTCAATCTTTAATACATCTGAATATTTGATTATATTTCACTGTACCAGCCTTATACTGATGTTCAACTTACACTTATTACTACATCCAAATATTTTTCTATCATACATTTAATCATATGTATCCAAAACTGTCTGTGCTTAGGCTATTACTTTTGCATACAGTCATGGCCGAAATTGTTGGCACCCTTGATATTTTTCCTGAAAATCATGTATTTCTCACGAAACGTATTGCATTAACACATGTTTTGCTATACACATGTTTATTCCCTTTGTGTGTATTGGGACAAAACAAAAAAAGGGAGGAAAGAAAGCAAATTCGACATAATGTCACACAAACCTCCAAAAATGGGCTGGACAAAAGTATTGGCACCCTTTCACAACTGCGGATAAATAAGAATGTTACAAGCATGTGATGCTCCTGTAAACTCACCTGGGGCAAGTAACAGGTGTGGGCAATATAGAAATCACACCTGAAAGCAGATAAAAAGGAGAGACGTTCACTTAACCTTTGCATTGTGTGTCTGTCTGTGCCACACTAAGCATGGACAACAGAAAGAGGAGACGAGAACTGTCTGAGGACCTGAGAACCAAAATTGTGGCAAAATATCAACAATCTCAAGGTTACAAGTCCATCTCCAGAGAACTAGATTTGCCTTTGTCCACAGTGCGCAACATTATCAAGAAGTTTGCAACCCATGGCACTGTAGCTAATCTCCCTGGTCGTGGACGGATGAGGAAAATTGATGAAAGATTGCAACGCAGAATAGTCCGGATGGTGGATAAGCAGCCCCAAACATGTTCCAAAGACATTCAAGCTGTCCTGCAGGCTCAGGGAGCATCAGTGTCAGCGCGAACTATCCGTCGACATTTAAATGAAATGAAACGCTATGGCAGGAGACCCAGGAGGACCCCACTGCTGACACAGAGACATAAAAAAGCAAGACTACAGTTTGCCAAAATGTACTTGAGTAAGCCAAAAGCCTTCTGGGAAAACGTCTTGTGGACAGATGAGACCAAGATAGAGCTTTTCGGTAAAGCACATCATTCTACTGTTTACCGAAAACGGAATGAGGCCTACAAAGAACAAAACACAGTACCTACGGTAAAATATGGTGGAGGTTCAATGATGTTTTGGGGTTGTTTTGCTGCCTCTGGCACTGGGTGCCTTGACTGTGTGCAAGGCATCATGAAATCTGAGGATTACCAAAGGATTTTGGGTCGCACTGTAGGGCCCAGTGTCAGAAAGCTGGGTTTGCGTCCAAGATCCTGGGTCTTCCAGCAGGACAATGACCCCAAACATACGTCAAAAAGCACTCAGAAATGGATGGCAAAGAAGCGCTGGAGAGTTCTGAAGTGGCCAGCAATGAGCCCAGATCTAAATCCCATTGAACACCTGTGGAGAGATCTTAAAATTGCTGTTGGGAAAAGGTGTCCTTCCAATAAGAGAGACCTGGAGCTGTTTGCAAAGGAAGAGTGGTCCAAAATTCCGGGTGAGAGGTGTCAGAAGCTTATTGATGGTTATAGGAAGCGACTGATTTCAGTTATGTTTTCCAAAGGGTGTGCAACCAAATATTAAGTTAAGGGTGCCAATACTTTTGTCCAGCCCATTTTTGGGGTTTTGTGTGACATTATGTCATATTTGCTTTTCTGCCTCTGTTTTATATTTGTTCCAATACATACAAAGGGAATAAACATGTGTATAGCAAAACATGTGTTAATGCAATACCTTTTTTGTGTGAAATACTTGATTTTCAGGAAAAATATCAAGGGTGCCAACAATTTCGGCCATGACTGTAGCTGCATTATTTATTTACCAATATATATAAATTTATTTGTACTGTCGTTTGCTACATTTTCTAACCTTTTGATCAGTGAAGTGGTTCACTGAAAAAACAACAATCCTGAAATACTCTAGTAGTAGCTATGTCTAAATGCCATTCAGAACCACCTTTTGTTTTCTGCCATCAAGCCATCTGCCTAATAGCACTTGAATACTTTAGAATTTGTCCGTAGCTGCCATCTAGACAAGGTGATATCTAGTGACCTCTTTTGTAAATACACAAGACAAAAATATGTCTAAGAGGTCCTTTTTCTCACAAACATAACATTTCACAAACTGTTTAGTTTAGTAGCCCAAGCTTATGCTCTTTAACTGTATACCAACTGCTATATACAGTATGATTATTTCACCATTGTAGATGATATCAGGTTAGCAAGCAATAACTTGGACAACCAAAAGCTGCAATTCCTTCTATAAAAAAAAGAGTGGTCACTAGATGAATACCTTCCTAATATAATTGAATTAAAGTGTAACCAACAGCTAAATTTGTTTATACAGTGGGTAATGATTAGAACCTATGTCAGGTTTGTTGTCTCTGTCCTTGTTGGGCAAATTATTTCATGTTATTTGTTCTGAGGACCATAGCCATAAGGAAAAAAGTCAAGATAAATGTAAAGTTTTACCTTTGTTACCATAACAAGAATACATTTTCTGGTGATATCAGAGATTACATTTCACCTAATTGTTAGGAGATTTCCGCTTCCTCTTTTCACAGGGAAATATCCCAAGAGAAATCTCACAGAGGTTCTAATCATTTCCCACCCTGCCCAAGACTCCCAATAGCTTATTATTGCTTAAACGTTAGCTAATCCTTTGCTACACTGTACCAAGTGATGCTCACTTTGTTTACATTTGTTGCAAATCTCATGCTGGGCAGAGTTGCCATTAACCTTATACATAACACATTAGTCTAATATGTTTTTATGGGGTCTTGTGGTAGGCATTATGTGAAGGAACCTTACACCCTGCATCTTCAAAGTATTAGAGCCTTGGTGTCCAATCTGAATCCTGAGGGCCACCTGTGTCCCTTTGGTACCTGCTGTGTGGCTCTTTGCAGACCTCCATGCATTCAAGAGCCACAGATGAGAACTACATATTTGTTCATAAGTTGGCAACCACTGTATTAAGAGATACTGAATAGACCTGAGAACTATTTGTTCTTCAAAGATGAGCTGAGGATCACTGGGACAATAGAGATATTTGATTCCAAACTTAAAAAAATATGTTCCATAAGGATGCACTCCCTGGTGCCTGATGTATGAGCACTGTTCTGAACCAACTTCATTGTGATTGCAGTATCCAACAAGGCCCATCTAACATTAAACTTATGTGTAACCTTTTTTTGGAAGGCTTGCAAGCAAATACATGTCTGTTAAAGACTTATTGTTATGCTATTACAATTTTTTCTTTGAATAGTGTGTTTTGAGTTGTTCAGATACCTTTTGGTTTTGACTGAAAAATTAGCACTTTTATTGTCAGATCAAAACCTGCAGTTACCGAGAAACAAAGCGATTTTCTTTCTCCTGCAGCTGCGAAATCAAGTGCTTTAGCTGAGTTAATGCTTTTCATTTCTTTTGCATGTGTCAGCATTAATAGAGGGAAGCTTCAATACAGACTACCATGTGAAGATGGTGCTGAGTAGTCTAGATTCTATTCTGTTGAAAGCGTTTTGCATTTTTTGGAATACCTCACAAAGGGAGACTTCAAATCAGGCTGAACTTCAAGCAAAGGTTAATGCTATTCTCTTTTGGGTTCAACCACCCACTTTGCTTTAGGTCACTGGTTGAGGCTAATGCATTACACAAGGGCTACTGCAAACTTGGCATCTACTTGATTAGGCTCCCTGCTGATCTAATACACATACCAGCTCCCTTGCCAAGTCAAATAACACATTTAGTGAATTGGAAATCAGATTTAAGTGGGCTAGCACAATGCAGCTTACCCTCTTATCTTTTACTGAATTCTTTGCTTTGAATTGAAGACTGTGAAAACGCCTCTTGTTAAAGGACTTAATCTTCATTTTTGCTGTACATTATTTGGAAACAGGTCAATTGAATGTTGGAGCTACTAACTCTGCCTAGCTCTGAAAAATACAGTGAGTAACTTATTACAGGCACTGATTTAAGAGCTTAGTAAAAGGGATATCTTTATCTAGGAACGTTTCACTTTTTTATTCACATACATCTATTTTCAGGTACAGCATAAATTTTCAGGTGGATGACTCCTGCTGTTACTTGTAATAGACTTCTCAACTGAGAATTAACCACAAATTTTGTGAAAATGTAGGCCAGTTTTCAGTGCATTATCTATTATTGACTAAATCATACAGTCATTTTTAGAGTAGAGAGCTGCCTGCCTAAAGCACTCCACATATAACCATTCTCTTCCTTCCCTTTCCTTCCTTCCTTCCTTCCTTCCTTCCTTCCTTCCTTCCTTCCTTCCTTCCTTCCTTTCTTCCTTCTTTCCTCCCTTCTTTCCTTCCTTCCTCCCTTTCTTCCTTCTTTCCTCCCTTCTTTCCTTCCTTCCTTCCTCCCTTGTTTTCTTCCTTCCTTCCTTCCTTCCTTCCTTCCTTCCTTCCTTTCTTCCTTCCTTCCTTCCTTCCTTCCTTCCTTCCTTCTTTCCTTCCTTCCTTCCTTCTTTCCCTTATACTAAACATGTGCGATTTGTCTTGTTACGAATCAAAATTTGGACATTCGGACATTTGTTTGTATTTGAATCTCCAAATCACAATAGTAACAAATTTCAACAAATCCAAAATAAATTATAATGAAAACAACTAATTAATTTGTATTAATTTGCTTAATTTGTTTGAGACTTCAGAGGGGTTTGTAAGTTCCATAATATATGTCACACTCTGTATTGTTATGCTTGGCCAAAGTCAAGCAAAAAATCAAAGTTGCAAGCAAGTTGCATCGTAATTGCAAGCAAGTCGCAAGAAAAGTAGCAACGTAGCAAGCAAGTCGCCAAAATAACATAACGACGTAACAAATTAATTTAAATCTTCCAAAATAATCAATTTGGAAAAAAATTATTTATGAAATAAACTCAAATATACAAAATTAATTCCAAAAATGAATCATTCTAACATAGAAAATATGATGAAGCAAAATGATTATCTTAATTAGAGATGAGCGAAGAAATGAAAAATTCGATTCGACTGATTCGGCGAATTCGTGGACAATATTCGATTCGAGTCGAATAAATTCGCTGTGAATTTAACTTAAAAAAGGGTGTTTCTAGGCTTCAGAGAGACTTAATATTAGTGCAGAACACTGTACCTTTAATTTAAATGCCCTTGGAGTCTGCTGGGGAAGAGAAATAATACTGTCAGTCAGTATGACATGCAGATGAGTGCCGTCGATCTTAGAATCACCGCACACTTCACTCATTTGGGCAGTCACGGGGCCAAAACCAGAGTGTGGAGCCACAGTGTGGCGGTGGAGGCAGCAGCAATGGGAGGCCATACAGCACCCTATGACAAAAATGGAAACCACCAGCAGTGTGAGGAGACCTGAAAGTGGCACATGGCAGAGTGTGGCGATAGAGACAGCAGCAATGGGAGGCCGTACAGGGACCCATGACACACTCTGGACCTGGCAGCAGCATGAGGAGGCGGTACAGGGGCCCATGACAGATTACGGGCCTGGCAGCAGCATGAGGAGTCGGTACAGGGGCCCATGGCAGATTACGGGCCTGGCAGCAGCAATGGGAGGCCGTACAGGGACCCATGACACACTCTGGACCTGGCAGCAGCATGGGGAGGCGGTACAGGGGCCCATGACAGATTACGGGCCTGGCAGCAGCATGAGGAGTCGGTACGGGGGCCCATGACACACTCTGGACCTGGCAGCAGCATGAGGAGGCGGTACAGGGGCGCATGACAGATTACGAGCCTGGCAGCAGCAACTTGGACAGGAGGACGTTCAGCTTCTGCACCGTCGGGTGCGTGCTCGCAAACTGTTGTCTCTTGGAAACGGATTCCAAGAAAGACTGCTGACGGAATCCGTGAAGAGGAGTAGCAGGAGAAGGAGCATCTGAACGAGCGGAATATGCCAACAAGCGTCAACAGTGGCCCATGACAGATTACGGGCCTGGCAGCAGCATGAGGAGTCGGTACGGGGGCCCATGGCAGATTACGGGCCTGGCAGCAGCTATGGGAGGCCCGTAATCTGCCAGCACCCTATGACAAAAAATGGAACCCACCAGCAGTGTGAGGAGACCTGAAAGTGGCACATGGCAGAGTGTGGCGATGGAGACAGCAGCAATGGGAGGCCGTACAGGGACCCATGAGAGACTCTGGACCTGGCAGCAGCATGAGGAGGCGGTATAGGGGCCCATGGCAGATTAGGGGCCTGGCAGCAGCTATGGGAGGCCCGTAATCTGCCAGCACCCTATGACAAAAAATGGAACACACCAGCAGTGTGAGGAGACCTGAAAGTGGCACATGGCAGAGTGTGGCGATGGAGGCAGCAGCAATGGGAGGCCGTACAGGGACCCATGAGAGACTCTGGACTTGGCAGCAGCATGAGGAGGCGGTATAGGGGCCCATGGCAGATTAGGGGCCTGGCAGCAGCTATGGGAGGCCCGTAATCTGCCAGCACCCTATGACAAAAAATGGAACACACCAGCAGTGTGAGGAGACCTGAAAGTGGCACATGTTTGGGGCATGATTCATGGCGGATTTAGTCAGTTGTGTCAGGAACTGGTGGTTTGAAATCCAGACTAATCCACGCCTGATTCATTTTCACAAACGTGAGTCTCTCCACACTTTGGGTGGACAGTCGTGTCCTCCGCGGAGTTGCAATACCTCCTGCCGCACTAAACACGCGCTCCGATGCCACGCTACTGGCCGGGCATGACAGCCTTTCAAGGGCAAATTCAGCTAGTTGGGGCCAAAGGTCAAGTTTCGTTGCCCAGTAGTCAAGGGGATTGTCTACCTCGGTTGGCAGGGTGCTGTCCAAGTAGGCCTAAGCCTGTTGTTTGAGGTCCTGCTCCAGGTCCACCTGATGCTGCTGCTGCTGCTGCGGCTGGTTAGTAGTTTCCTCACTGCGCTGGTGAAGAAAGCTACTCATCATCGACTGCAGACTGAGGCAGCCGCTGCTGGTGGAGCTGCCACTGCTCCTACCACCCCACCCCTCCCCTGCTGCCATGGCAGCGGAACACGAGCGCACAGGGCCCACAGTGTCTGAGGATGGACGTTGGCGCAGACAGGCAGAGACCAGCTGACTACATAGGTGTTTTTTATAGTACGTTATTTTGGCCTCCCTCTCAGCAGGTGTGAAAAAGGCCACCATTTTTGAACGGTAGCGAGGGTCCAACAAGGTGGACAGCCAAAAGTCATCCCTCTGTCTGATGGTTATTATTCGGCTGTCGCTACGCAAGCAACCGAGCATGCTATGGGCCATTTGTGCCAAGGAATGCGAGGGACTCCCTGCCTCCATCTCCACAGCATACTGCCACGGTGCGTCTAGGTCCTCTGTCTCCTCTTCCTCCTCCTCTACCAGATGCTCCTGCTCCTCCACTCCTGTCCGCTGAGTGGAAAAACCACCCATTTCACTCAATAATTCCTGAGCACCAATGTCCTCCTCTACCTCCTCCTCTTCTTCCAGTCCTGCCCCCACAGGGGCCATGTGGCGTTGAGATCTGTGCGCCACGTCTACCGCACCCTGACCAGCCATTGTTAACAGCATTTGTTCCAGGACGTGCAACAGAGGAATGACGTCGTTCATCCCATAGTCCTGCCGACTCACGAATAGCGTGGCCTCCTCAAAGGGCCTGAGCAAGCGCAGGTGTCACGCATGAGCTGCCAATGGCTGACATCTAAGTTACACAGGGAGTACCTTTATCTGCTTTTAACATCAGGAAATCTGTGATGGCCTTTTGCTGTTCGTAAAGGCGGTCTAACATATGTAGGGTTGAATTCCACGTTGTTGCAACGTCACAGCATGAGGAGTCGGTATAGGGGCCCATGGCAGATTAGGGGCCTGGCAGCAGTTATGGGAGGCCCATAATCTGCCAGCACCCTATGACAAAAAATGGAACACACCAGCAGTGTGAGGAGACCTGAAAGTGGCACATGGCAGAGTGTGGCGATGGAGACAGCAGCAATGGGAGGCCGTACAGGGACCCATGAGAGACTCTGGACCTGGCAGCAGCATGAGGAGGCGGTATATAGGGGCCTACGGCAGATTAGGGGCCTGGCAGCAGCTATAGGAGGCCCGTAATCTGCCAGCACCCTATGTCAAAAAATTCAACACACCAGCAGTGTGTGAGGAGACCTGAAAGTGGCACATGGCAGAGTGTGGCGATGGAGACAGCAGCAATGGGAGGCCGTACAGGGACCCATGACAGACTCTGGACTTGGCAGCAGCATGAGGAGGCGGTATATAGGGGCTTATGGCAGATTAGGGGCCTGGCAGCAGCTATAGGAGGCCCGTAATCTGCCAGCACCCTATGTCAAAAAATTCAACACACCAGCAGTGTGAGGAGACCTGAAAGTGGCACATGGCAGCAGAGTGTGGCGATGGAGACAGCAGCAATGGGAGGCCGTACAGGGACCCATGACAGACTCTGAACTTGGCAGCAGCATGAGGAGGCGGTATATAGGGGCCCATGGCAGATTAGGGGCCTGGCAGCAGCTATGTGAGGCCCGTAATCTGCCTGCACCCTATGTCAAAAAATTTAACACACCAGCAGTGTGAAGAGACCTGAAAGTGGCACATGGCAGCAGACTGTGGCGATGGAGACAGCAGCAATGGGAGGCCGTACAGGGACCATGACAGACTCTGGACTTGGCAGCAGCATGAGGAGGCGGTATATAGGGGCCCATGGCAGATTAGGGGCCTGGCAGCAGCTATGTGAGGCCCGTAATCTGCCTGCACCCTATGTCAAAAAATTTAACACACCAGCAGTGTGAAGAGACCTGAAAGTGGCACATGGCAGCAGACTGTGGCGATGGAGACAGCAGCAATGGGAGGCCGTACAGGGACCATGACAGACTCTGGACTTGGCAGCAGCATGAGGAGGCGGTATATAGGGGCCCATGGCAGATTAGGGGCCTGGCAGCAGCTATGTGAGGCCCGTAATCTGCCTGCACCCTATGTCAAAAAATTTAACACACCAGCAGTGTGAAGAGACCTGAAAGTGGCACATGGCAGCAGAGTGTGGCGATGGAGACAGCAGCAATGGGAGGCCGTACAGGGACCCATGAGAGACTCTAGACTTGGCAGCAGCATGAGGAGGCGGTATATAGGGGCCCATGGCAGATTAGGGGCCTGGCAGCAGCTATGTGAGGCCCGTAATCTGCCTGCACCCTATGTCAAAAAATTTAACACACCAGCAGTGTGAAGAGACCTGAAAGTGGCACATGGCAGCAGAGTGTGGCGATGGAGACAGCAGCAATGGGAGGCCGTACAGGGACCCATGAGAGACTCTAGACTTGGCAGCAGCATGAGGAGGCGGTATATAGGGGCCCATGGCAGATTAGGGGCCTGGCAGCAGCTATGTGAGGCCCGTAATCTGCCTGCACCCTATGTCAAAAAATTAAACACACCAGCAGTGTGAAGAGACCTGAAAGTGGCACATGGCAGCAGAGTGTGGCGATGGAGACAGCAGCAATGGGAGGCCGTACAGGGACCATGACAGACTCTGGACTTGGCAGCAGCATGAGGAGGCGGTATATAGGGGCCCATGGCAGATTAGGGGCCTGGCAGCAGCTATGTGAGGCCCGTAATCTGCCTGCACCCTATGTCAAAAAATTTAACACACCAGCAGTGTGAAGAGACCTGAAAGTGGCACATGGCAGCAGAGTGTGGCGATGGAGACAGCAGCAATGGGAGGCCGTACAGGGACCCATGAGAGACTCTAGACTTGGCAGCAGCATGAGGAGGCGGTATATAGGGGCCCATGGCAGATTAGGGGCCTGGCAGCAGCTATGTGAGGCCCGTAATCTGCCTGCACCCTATGTCAAAAAATTAAACACACCAGCAGTGTGAAGAGACCTGAAAGTGGCACATGGCAGCAGAGTGTGGCGATGGAGACAGCAGCAATGGGAGGCCGTACAGGGACCATGACAGACTCTGGACTTGGCAGCAGCATGAGGAGGCGGTATATAGGGGCCCATGGCAGATTAGGGGCCTGGCAGCAGCTATGTGAGGCCCGTAATCTGCCTGCACCCTATGTCAAAAAATTTAACACACCAGCAGTGTGAAGAGACCTGAAAGTGGCACATGGCAGCAGAGTGTGGCGATGGAGACAGCAGCAATGGGAGGCCGTACAGGGACCATGACAGACTCTGGACTTGGCAGCAGCATGAGGAGGCGGTATATAGGGGCCCATGGCAGATTAGGGGCCTGGCAGCAGCTATGTGAGGCCCGTAATCTGCCTGCACCCTATGTCAAAAAATTAAACACACCAGCAGTGTGAAGAGACCTGAAAGTGGCACATGGCAGCAGAGTGTGGCGATGGAGACAGCAGCAATGGGAGGCCGTACAGGGACCATGACAGACTCTGGACTTGGCAGCAGCATGAGGAGGCGGTATATAGGGGCCCATGGCAGATTAGGGGCCTGGCAGCAGCTATGTGAGGCCCGTAATCTGCCTGCACCCTATGTCAAAAAATTTAACACACCAGCAGTGTGAAGAGACCTGAAAGTGGCACATGGCAGCAGAGTGTGGCGATGGAGACAGCAGCAATGGGAGGCCGTACAGGGACCCATGAGAGACTCTAGACTTGGCAGCAGCATGAGGAGGCGGTATATAGGGGCCCATGGCAGATTAGGGGCCTGGCAGCAGCTATGTGAGGCCCGTAATCTGCCTGCACCCTATGTCAAAAAATTTAACACACCAGCAGTGTGAAGAGACCTGAAAGTGGCACATGGCAGCAGAGTGTGGCGATGGAGACAGCAGCAATGGGAGGCCGTACAGGGACCCATGAGAGACTCTAGACTTGGCAGCAGCATGAGGAGGCGGTATATAGGGGCCCATGGCAGATTAGGGGCCTGGCAGCAGCTATGTGAGGCCCGTAATCTGCCTGCACCCTATGTCAAAAAATTAAACACACCAGCAGTGTGAAGAGACCTGAAAGTGGCACATGGCAGCAGAGTGTGGCGATGGAGACAGCAGCAATGGGAGGCCGTACAGGGACCATGACAGACTCTGGACTTGGCAGCAGCATGAGGAGGCGGTATATAGGGGCCCATGGTAGATTAGGGGCCTGGCAGCAGCTATGTGAGGCCCGTAATCTGCCTGCACCCTATGTCAAAAAATTTAACACACCAGCAGTGTGAAGAGACCTGAAAGTGGCACATGGCAGCAGAGTGTGGCGATGGAGACAGCAGCAATGGGAGGCCGTACAGGGACCATGACAGACTCTGGACTTGGCAGCAGCATGAGGAGGCGGTATATAGGGGCCCATGGCAGATTAGGGGCCTGGCAGCAGCTATGTGAGGCCCGTAATCTGCCTGCACCCTATGTCAAAAAATTTAACACACCAGCAGTGTGAAGAGACCTGAAAGTGGCACATGGCAGCAGAGTGTGGCGATGGAGACAGCAGCAATGGGAGGCCGTACAGGGACCCATGAGAGACTCTAGACTTGGCAGCAGCATGAGGAGGCGGTATATAGGGGCCCATGGCAGATTAGGGGCCTGGCAGCAGCTATGTGAGGCCCGTAATCTGCCTGCACCCTATGTCAAAAAATTAAACACACCAGCAGTGTGAAGAGACCTGAAAGTGGCACATGGCAGCAGAGTGTGGCGATGGAGACAGCAGCAATGGGAGGCCGTACAGGGACCATGACAGACTCTGGACTTGGCAGCAGCATGAGGAGGCGGTATATAGGGGCCCATGGCAGATTAGGGGCCTGGCAGCAGCTATGTGAGGCCCGTAATCTGCCTGCACCCTATGTCAAAAAATTTAACACACCAGCAGTGTGAAGAGACCTGAAAGTGGCACATGGCAGCAGAGTGTGGCGATGGAGACAGCAGCAATGGGAGGCCGTACAGGGACCATGACAGACTCTGGACTTGGCAGCAGCATGAGGAGGCGGTATATAGGGGCCCATGGCAGATTAGGGGCCTGGCAGCAGCTATGTGAGGCCCGTAATCTGCCTGCACCCTATGTCAAAAAATTAAACACACCAGCAGTGTGAAGAGACCTGAAAGTGGCACATGGCAGCAGAGTGTGGCGATGGAGACAGCAGCAATGGGAGGCCGTACAGGGACCATGACAGACTCTGGACTTGGCAGCAGCATGAGGAGGCGGTATATAGGGGCCCATGGCAGATTAGGGGCCTGGCAGCAGCTATGTGAGGCCCGTAATCTGCCTGCACCCTATGTCAAAAAATTTAACACACCAGCAGTGTGAAGAGACCTGAAAGTGGCACATGGCAGCAGAGTGTGGCGATGGAGACAGCAGCAATGGGAGGCCGTACAGGGACCCATGAGAGACTCTAGACTTGGCAGCAGCATGAGGAGGCGGTATATAGGGGCCCATGGCAGATTAGGGGCCTGGCAGCAGCTATGTGAGGCCCGTAATCTGCCTGCACCCTATGTCAAAAAATTTAACACACCAGCAGTGTGAAGAGACCTGAAAGTGGCACATGGCAGCAGAGTGTGGCGATGGAGACAGCAGCAATGGGAGGCCGTACAGGGACCCATGAGAGACTCTAGACTTGGCAGCAGCATGAGGAGGCGGTATATAGGGGCCCATGGCAGATTAGGGGCCTGGCAGCAGCTATGTGAGGCCCGTAATCTGCCTGCACCCTATGTCAAAAAATTAAACACACCAGCAGTGTGAAGAGACCTGAAAGTGGCACATGGCAGCAGAGTGTGGCGATGGAGACAGCAGCAATGGGAGGCCGTACAGGGACCATGACAGACTCTGGACTTGGCAGCAGCATGAGGAGGCGGTATATAGGGGCCCATGGTAGATTAGGGGCCTGGCAGCAGCTATGTGAGGCCCGTAATCTGCCTGCACCCTATGTCAAAAAATTAAACACACCAGCAGTGTGAAGAGACCTGAAAGTGGCACATGGCAGCAGAGTGTGGCGATGGAGACAGCAGCAATGGGAGGCCGTACAGGGACCCATGAGAGACTCTGGACCTGGCAGCAGCATGAGGAGGCGGTATATAGGGGCCTATGGCAGATTAGGGGCCTGGCAGCAGCTATGTGAGGCCCGTAATCTGCCTGCACCCTATGTCAAAAAATTTAACACACCAGCAGTGTGAGGAGACCTGAAAGTGGCACATGGCAGAGTGTGGCGATGGAGACAGCAGCAATGGGAGGCCGTACAGGGACCCATGACAGACTCTGGACCTGGCAGCAGCATGAGGAGGCGGTATATAGGGGCCTATGGCAGATTAGGGGCCCGTAATCTGCCAGCACCCTATGTCAAAAAACTGAACACACCAGTAGTGTGTGAGGAGACCTGAAAGTGGCACATGGCAGAGTGTGGCGATGGAGACAGCAGCAATGGGAGGCCGTACAGGGACCCATGAGAGACTCTGGACCTGGCAGCAGCATGAGGAGGCGGTATATAGGGGCCTATGGCAGATTAGGGGCCTGGCAGCAGCTATGGGAGGCCCGTAATCTGCCAGCACCCTATGTCAAAAAACTGAACACACCAGCAGTGTGTGAGGAGACCTGAAAGTGGCACATGGCAGAGTGTGGCGATGGAGACAGCAGCAATGGGAGGCCGTACAGGGACCCATGACAGACTCTGGACCTGGCAGCAGCATGAGGAGGCGGTATATAGGGGCCTATGGCAGATTAGGGGCCCGTAATCTGCCAGCACCCTATGTCAAAAAACTGAACACACCAGTAGTGTGTGAGGAGACCTGAAAGTGGCACATGGCAGAGTGTGGCGATGGAGACAGCAGCAATGGGAGGCCGTACAGGGACCCATGAGAGACTCTGGACCTGGCAGCAGCATGAGGAGGCGGTATATAGGGACCCATGGCAGATTAGGGGCCTGGCAGCAGCTATGGGAGGCCCGTAATCTGCCAGCACCCTATGTCAAAAAACTGAACACACCAGCAGTGTGTGAGGAGACCTGAAAGTGGCACATGGCAGAGTGTGGCGATGGAGACAGCAGCAATGGGAGGTCTCCCATTGTCCCAACATGGCCCAAATAGTCCCAACATGGGCCCCCTGGCCACGCTTGACTTTCTGGCCACATAGTCGACATACGGCTACGTTTACTTCCTCGGGCGGCTTGACGAAATATTGCCACACCGCCGAGTAGGAAACTTTGCCCCCGATACTCCTCACTGGCTGACTGCTGCTTCCTCCGTGCACACCGGCACCACTACTGGCCGTGGTGGTAGGCTGCAGTGGAGCTGGTGCTCTACTCCGTGGCCGTTTGGCTCCACTGACACTGCTTCCACTGACACTGCTGCGACCCTGCTGCTGTCTCCTGGGCAACCCACCGACTGTTTCGCTCACTGCCAAGCTGCCACCCTCTTCTCCTGATGATGCGGAAGAAATTGCCTGATGACGACGAGGCTGCCAAGTGCGATCAACCTCCTCATCATCAAGTAGGGTCTCCGCCTCACTACTAGCCCCCTCGGCTGCGTCTGGGTCAGGAGACAGACCTGTCTCCAGACCGGCTACCGGGCCACTCTCCTCGCCACTACTTCTTCGCCTAGCTGCTGAAAAGGCGGATGTCTCCCCCCGTTCCTGACCGCCCTCTGTTAGCTCTTCCTCACTGTACAGTGGGGCTGAGCCCACAGCATGCGATACTTCGCTTGGTGAGGGAACACCAAAGGACAGGGGCAGGTAGAGGACACGTGATTTCAGTGGGCTAGGTCCCGGGCCATGCCAACTAACGTTTGTGTCTGACGTACCCACCGACCGTTGGCTGTAGGTGTCAGAGGTGACCTGGAAAGAGGAAGACGACCGAGCCAACCAATCGATAACGGCAGGGTTGTCGGTGGAGACACGACCGCTGGATGACACCGGGAGCACTGGCCTCTGGCTGCGAATAGTGCTGCCTCGACCCCTTCCTCTGCTGCCACGTCTGCTCGCTCCTAAAACATTGCCTCCTCTGCCACTCCTCTGCATGTTGTCTGACATACTATTTAATTCAACGATTATGTGTCCCTGAGTAACAATTCTGTGTCCCTGAGTAACAATTCTGTGTCTGTGCGAGTAACAATTCTGTGGCCCTAAGTAACAGTTCTGTGGCCCTCAGTAACAATTCTGTGTCTGTCCCTGAGTAACAATTCTGTGGCCCTAACTAAAGTTTCTGTGGCCCTAAGTAACAATTCTCTGGCACTCAGTAACAATTCTGTCTGTCCCTGAGTAACAATTCTGTGGCCCTAATAACGTTTCTGTGGCCCTAAGTAACAATTATCTGGCACTCAGTAACAATTCTGTCTGTCCCTGAGTAACAATTCTCTGGCACTCAGTAACAATTCTGTCTGTCCCTGAGTAACAATTCTCTGGCACTCAGTAACAATTCTGTCTGTCCCTGAGTATGAATTCTGTGGCCCTGAGTAACAATTCTGTCTCTGTGCGAGTAACAATTCTGTGTCTGTGCAAGTAACAATTTTGTGTCTGTGAGAGTAACAATTCTCTGGCACTCAGTAACAATTCTGTCTGTCCCTGAGTAACAATTCTCTGGCACTCAGTAACAATTCTGTCTTCCCTGAGTAACAATTCTCTGGCACTCAGTAACAATTCTGTCTGTCCCTGAGTATGAATTCTGTGGCCCTGAGTAACAATTCTGTCTCTGTGCGAGTAACAATTCTGTGTCTGTGCAAGTAACAATTTTGTGTCTGTGAGAGTAACAATTCTCTGGCACTCAGTAACAATTCTGTCTGTCCCTGAGTAACAATTCTCTGGCACTCAGTAACAATTCTGTCTGTCCCTGAGTATGAATTCTGTGGCCCTGAGTAACAATTGTGTGTCTGTGCAAGTAACAATTCTGTGTCTGTGCAAGTAACAATTTTGTGTCTGTGAGAGTAACAATTCTCTGGCACTCAGTAACAATTCTGTCTGTCCCTGAGTAACAATTCTCTGGCACTCAGTAACAATTCTGTCTGTCCCTGAGTAACAATTCTGTCTGTCCCTGAGTATGAATTCTGTGGCCCTGAGTAAGAATTCTCTGGCACTCAGTAACAATTCTGTCTGTCCCTGAGTATGAATTCTGTGGCCCTGAGTAACAATTGTGTGTCTGTGCAAGTAACAATTCTGTGTCTGTGCAAGTAACAATTTTGTGTCTGTGAGAGTAACAATTCTCTGGCACTCAGTAACAATTCTGTCTGTCCCTGAGTAACAATTCTCTGGCACTCAGTAACAATTCTGTCTGTCCCTGAGTATGAATTCTGTGGCCCTGAGTAACAATTCTGTCTCTGTGCGAGTAACAATTCTGTGTCTGTGCAAGTAACAATTTTGTGTCTGTGAGAGTAACAATTCTCTGGCACTCAGTAACAATTCTGTCTGTCCCTGAGTAAGAATTCTCTGGCACTCAGTAACAATTCTGTCTGTCCCTGAGTAACAATTCTCTGGCACTCAGTAACAATTCTGTCTGTCCCTGAGTAACAATTCTGTCTGTCCCTGAGTATGAATTCTGTGGCCCTGAGTAAGAATTCTCTGGCACTCAGTAACAATTCTGTCTGTCCCTGAGTATGAATTCTGTGGCCCTGAGTAACAATTGTGTGTCTGTGCAAGTAACAATTCTGTGTCTGTGCAAGTAACAATTTTGTGTCTGTGAGAGTAACAATTCTCTGGCACTCAGTAACAATTCTGTCTGTCCCTGAGTAACAATTCTCTGGCACTCAGTAACAATTCTGTCTTCCCTGAGTAACAATTCTCTGGCACTCAGTAACAATTCTGTCTGTCCCTGAGTATGAATTCTGTGGCCCTGAGTAACAATTCTGTCTCTGTGCGAGTAACAATTCTGTGTCTGTGCAAGTAACAATTTTGTGTCTGTGAGAGTAACAATTCTCTGGCACTCAGTAACAATTCTGTCTGTCCCTGAGTAACAATTCTCTGGCACTCAGTAACAATTCTGTCTGTCCCTGAGTATGAATTCTGTGGCCCTGAGTAACAATTGTGTGTCTGTGCAAGTAACAATTCTGTGTCTGTGCAAGTAACAATTTTGTGTCTGTGAGAGTAACAATTCTCTGGCACTCAGTAACAATTCTGTCTGTCCCTGAGTAACAATTCTCTGGCACTCAGTAACAATTCTGTCTTCCCTGAGTAACAATTCTCTGGCACTCAGTAACAATTCTGTCTGTCCCTGAGTATGAATTCTGTGGCCCTGAGTAACAATTCTGTCTCTGTGCGAGTAACAATTCTGTGTCTGTGCAAGTAACAATTTTGTGTCTGTGAGAGTAACAATTCTCTGGCACTCAGTAACAATTCTGTCTGTCCCTGAGTAACAATTCTCTGGCACTCAGTAACAATTCTGTCTGTCCCTGAGTATGAATTCTGTGGCCCTGAGTAACAATTGTGTGTCTGTGCAAGTAACAATTCTGTGTCTGTGCAAGTAACAATTTTGTGTCTGTGAGAGTAACAATTCTCTGGCACTCAGTAACAATTCTGTCTGTCCCTGAGTAACAATTCTCTGGCACTCAGTAACAATTCTGTCTGTCCCTGAGTAACAATTCTGTCTGTCCCTGAGTATGAATTCTGTGGCCCTGAGTAAGAATTCTCTGGCACTCAGTAACAATTCTGTCTGTCCCTGAGTATGAATTCTGTGGCCCTGAGTAACAATTGTGTGTCTGTGCAAGTAACAATTCTGTGTCTGTGCAAGTAACAATTTTGTGTCTGTGAGAGTAACAATTCTCTGGCACTCAGTAACAATTCTGTCTGTCCCTGAGTAACAATTCTCTGGCACTCAGTAACAATTCTGTCTGTCCCTGAGTATGAATTCTGTGGCCCTGAGTAACAATTCTGTCTCTGTGCGAGTAACAATTCTGTGTCTGTGCAAGTAACAATTTTGTGTCTGTGAGAGTAACAATTCTCTGGCACTCAGTAACAATTCTGTCTGTCCCTGAGTAAGAATTCTCTGGCACTCAGTAACAATTCTGTCTGTCCCTGAGTAACAATTCTCTGGCACTCAGTAACAATTCTGTCTGTCCCTGAGTAACAATTCTGTCTGTCCCTGAGTATGAATTCTGTGGCCCTGAGTAAGAATTCTCTGGCACTCAGTAACAATTCTGTCTGTCCCTGAGTATGAATTCAGTGGCCCTGAGTAACAATTGTGTGTCTGTGCAAGTAACAATTCTGTGTCTGTGCAAGTAACAATTTTGTGTCTGTGAGAGTAACAATTCTCTGGCACTCAGTAACAATTCTGTCTGTCCCTGAGTAACAATTCTCTGGCACTCAGTAACAATTCTGTCTGTCCCTGAGTAACAATTCTCTGGCACTCAGTAACAATTCTGTCTGTCCCTGAGTAACAATTCTCTGGCACTCAGTAACAATTCTGTCTGTCCCTGAGTAACAATTCTGTCTGTCCCTGAGAATGAATTCTGTGGCCCTGAGTAAGAATTCTCTGGCACTCAGTAACAATTCTGTCTGTCCCTGAGTAACAATTCTCTGGCACTCAGTAACAATTCTGTCTGTCCCTGAGTAAAAATTCTGTGGCCCTAATAACGTTTCTGTGGCCCTAAGTAACAATTCTCTGGCACTGAGTAACAATTCTGTCTGTCCCTGAGTATGAATTCTGTGGCCCTAACTAGCGTTTCTTTGTCCCTAAATAACGATTCTGTGGCCCTCATTAACAAGTCTGTGTCCCTGAGTAATGGTTCTCTGTCCCTAAGTAACTTCTCTCTGTCCCCAATTCTCGTTTCTGTGGCCCTAACTCTGTCCCTGTCCCTAGTACAGAGCGGTCTGCCTCTGTTCAATGACTGCAGGCAAATGAAGATTTCCAAAATGGCCGCTATATATACCTCGACCATTACACAGTGCTGGCTGGCTGGCTGCTGATTGGCTGATGCGATCACATGTCGTTGAGGAATGCATTATGGGGCAGCGCGCCTTGTCTGCGCGCCTTCCCCGACATCCCCGCTCCGTCGCCGCACATGTCAGCCGCCATTTTCGGAAAAATTTCGATTCGCGCGTCCGAATTAGGCTGTTTTTCGGATTCGGCACGAATCGAAATTTTTCCAATATTCGACTCGAATTCCACTTCGGATACTTCGATTCGCTCATCTCTAATCTTAATGAATGGATCCGAAACAATTTTTTTCATTGTGCACATCATTAGTTTTTACTTCCACTAGAAAGTTCTTCATTGTCTAAAACATCATGTAAGTGTATCACAGAGGGGAAGGTCACGTTTTTATGGAAATACCTCACTGAAACTGAGGTGGGGCCCCTCCGTCCCCACCTCTTTTCAGCAGTTCCTTAGTTTGTTTTAAGCTAGTTGGGGGCATCCATCAATTGACACATAAAATTGTCCTGCACAGCATCTATGAAGCTCTAGTTCCAAATATTGCCTGCAGGCCAATATATTGCGAAATCTGGTCCTGGTGCTCCTTTTATTGCTGTCTGTGTATCTGCCAGTGAGATTCATGTTTTTTTTTTATACTAGTAACCAATAACACTAAGTCAGTAGGTGAAGGCAAATACAAAAAACTTACAGTTGTCAATGGAACAAGAAGAGTTGAAAGTAAATCTTCCAAAGATTACAGTTTTATAAGACAAGATTTCCCCTAACTTTAGTGATATTTCCTTTTACTTTATAGTGTGTCTTTAGGACAGAAACGGAAAGCAAATCTCTCTAGTGGGAAAAAAAACATGACAGGGGATTAAAAATGCCCCACTATATTGAAAACTAAAACCTGGCCAGGGCCTGAAAGAGTTACAGTCCTTTGCGGTACTATTTCTGAAAAAATACTTTATTCATCTGGGTAGTGAAAATAAGATGGAATGGTCACTTTGAAAGCACATTTTTTCAAATAAAATGTTCTAACATGACTCAAGGCTGAACATTGTGTACGGTGCTTTTCCACTTAGTGATTTGTCAGTCACTTATAAACTTGTTCAATCAGTATGGCATTGGCAACAGCCATGCTTAACTGTCTTTGTGCCTTTTGCCTAATATGAGTTACAGAATGTATGGTGATTTCTTGTCCATTGTGGAAATTCTTTGAGCATTCAGTAAATGAAAAATATTTTTTGGTCACAATTGTAGTTGATACAGAATATAGTATAGTAGGTGATTGTTCACTCTTTTATTATAACAGAGTTTACAAATTCAGAAGGATACCTATTTGTTATTCTCAATTCACTACAGAGGTTATTTAGCTTCATTAGAAATCATAAAACTCCTGAAAATAACCTTATAAATGGAGCTGTATATATGACTACAAGCTAAAAAGTAGAATGAAATTGAGATTGCTCGATAGCCTACAATTTTATTGTACAACTACTGGAATATCTCCAAAAGATAAGCTTTCAAATGTTTCTGAAACACAAGAACAAATCAGCAATAATTGCCAAATGACTTAAGATGTCCTCCAAATGGATCAACCTACTTGATTTTCATGGGTAGACAGAAGATGCCATATTACGATACTCTCATGTGCAACATTGTATAAACAATACACACAGGTCAGAAGCAAATTGTCATAGAGCCTGTAATAATATGAGGATATATAGGTCAGAATGAGCTAGTAATCTTTGTAAATATTGTTTCTAGGAATTACGTGAAGAGCAAACTATTTTGTGATTGCAATTGAATAATTTTCCTCTTATGTTATGGTTAACTGTTTGTACATCCATTATTTTTTACTCACTTTATAAATTGCCAAGTAAACTAACAGTGTTTTGTTCCTATCCGTAATAAACATAAAATATAATATGTAGAGGGCTTGGATTTCCTACCACAGTTATTTTGAAAATTATCTAGTATCTTGATCTCAGTAATGGCTGCACCTATAGAGGTAGTCCAGACTTCTGATTACTGAAAGTTGCATAGGCTATATCTTCCTATGTTTAGAAATGCTCTGTGCTACATACAACAGTGAACATAGTCCACTTCTGTCAGCATCTGGAAACCCATCCTGAGAAATGCTATTCAGCCATTAGTAGGGTGCTTTTAGATATGAAGTGGTTGCAAAGGGGCTACAGGAGATTACAAGCATTAAGAAAGTGAAAACAAGTATATACATTTAAAAATGATGCACAGTATTTTTTCTTTCAGTTGTCTTTCAGCTAGGATTTACATCTAATTGAACACCTTTTGCCAATGTAACACATGGATGCAGCAGTCACAGTGAGTTTTGTACTCTGGTGCCACATATTTGAGGCATGCTTTGTGCTGGAATACACTCTATAGTGTGCCAATAACATGGAGACTGAGCTGTAACAGACAGCTCCTGGTCTCAGACTATTGATCAAGAGCCAGGAGGACTAGCTCCAAATCACATGGTCACTGTAATAGCCACTTGTTTCAGATGCCTCCCCTGCATTTTTTTCTCCTCTGTGATGAGGAAAATATACATTATATTTCTTTCTCCTCAATAAAGAAAAAAGTAAAATAAAAGTCTGTTTAAAAAATAAAAGATTAGATATATCTGGACTTGATCTTGGTTAGTGCCAGCGTTAGGGTCAATGTCAGTGTTAGTGTAGGCATCAGTGTCAGTTTTAGTGTTGGTATGTTTAACCCCTAGACGTCGAGCGCACACAAATATGCGGCTTCTTGGCGTCTGGGCCTTGACGCCGAGCGGCCGCATATTTGAGTTCCATTAGAAAATACATATGTGCTGAGAGCGCGCGCCCTGTGCTCTCCCAGCAAACATGTCCGAGACTCATGGAAAGATCTCCCCTTGCGATCGGGACCTTTTCCGATCATGTTATAGCCATGATGGCGAATCACGGCGGTCACATGACCCTAAAAACCCCGCCCTCCTCCTGGCTTCTGAAACTCTTAAAATGCCAGGAGGCGTCGGCACAAAGGGGTTAAAATAGGATAAAAAAAGAGCACACTATTGTTTCTTTTTGCTGCTAAAAAAAAAAAAACAATACTATACATCTCCATGCGCGTCTAAAGTAAGAGATTGAATTCTGGATTGTTTTTTTGGTGGTGAGTTAGGGTAATGGATAGAAATGTACAGCTACAATTTTAAAAATTTTATTTTTTCTGCTACGTTGGGCCAGTTTTCCTTTGCCAATGAAAAATCAGGAGATATCTGTTACTATTCACAAACAAATGAAGGCCCAAATTGTCCTGAAAAGTAAAGAAAAGAACAAAAGTAGAGATCTCTATTTTTTAAGCTCCATGGGTGGGGCGAAACATGTCAGAGAGGTGTAGTCAAGAGGAGCTTAAGCTGAAGCTGTATCTTCACCTTTTCTGTATAGGGACCTTCTGTCTTCTGATTTGCTTTCGTTAGCCTGGATGAGCTTCTTTGAATACCAGAACCTGATCTGTGCTCTGGACTGCAGGGAGAAGCTTTGCAGTGCTTTGAGCGGCTCTCCAAGTTCTTTGTATATGGGTCACAGTGGATACATAAAGCAGTTAAAAATACTGCATATGTTTAGTTTAATCAATACATGCTAAAGTTGCAATTGTTTTCAGGTTTATCCATGTACACCTTTGTCCTTTTTTTGTCGGTCTTCTAACGTGCATTGTACACACATTTTCATTCAGGTTCATTATTCTTTAGGGAATCACAGCACATGGAAATGCAGATAGTCGTACATGCCTCATTTCTACCAACACAGTGCAATGCAGTGCACAGATGGTCTCATTAGATTCAATGAATTTTTATGACATATGCGTTTTTGTGTGTTCCAAAATGCACATCAGAACACCAGGTATGAACCAGGCCTTAGGGTTTCTTTTACCTTCAGGCATTAAGGGTTTAAACAAAGACAAACTGATGTCAAATCTAATTTCAGTAGCAACATTATTAAAGATTAAAGACTGCATAAATAGAGTGATTATGCAACAAGAAATGATCACATTTTGTTGATTGCCACAGTGATCCGTTCAAAATCTACGGTTGCCTACAGTGATTTTATTTCACATAGTTACAACATTCAATTTTGTCTACATTTCCCCATGCAACAATGGAAATATGAAAACTTCCCATCTTGCACAAAAGATATATCAGGAATTTGTAGAAACATAAAGTTACAAGCAATAAAAACAATGAACAAAACAGAATGCATTTCTTCCTTGTCTTACAATATCAAAATAGCTTAGAAAGTTTAAGGATGAAGGTTATGTTTTATTTAGGAAGACTTGCTTTCCCATGTACCAAGAGGTACAAGACATGGCCACTGGTCCTCATAATCTCACATAATTTTTATCCAGAATAATCTCTTCCTTCCCAGAATATCACTAGTACTCTGTAACATTTCTTGCACTCTAGGTTTTCTTATGGGTGGACAGCAGTTCAATTTTTCATTTGTTGTGGAAAATAAACTACCACTAACTTCCAGTCAAAATGTGTGGATCCAATAATGCCTTCATGCAAAGTCTGTGTAAAAGAAATGATTACTACAAAAAATAAAAAACGTACCTACTAAAGATACCTAAGAAAATATAGTAAGTTTTGTTACTGTAAGCTGCAATAAAATAAACGTTTGTTTTTGGGTTTAATACCACTTTAATGCCTTTGACTTCTTCCCATCTGGCCCATGTCGATAAACGGCCAGGCAGGAGCATTGCTGCCCGCTGTGTCCACTAGACACAGTGGAACACAAATCGCTATACATGGATGCTGTGTGAGGTTCTGATTCATGTGATCACTGATTGGCCAATCAGTGATCACATGAACAGCAGTAAACAAGATGTCACTTCCTTCCACAGAGGTCACATGGTACAAGGCCATTCACAGCAGCCTTGTACCATGTGATAAGCTGTGACCAATTACAGCTCTCACAGTATTTCTCAATGGCTGCAGGAATGCAGCCATAGAGAAGGAGAAATTATTGCTTTTACAGCCTGTATGGGTGTAAAAGCAATCACAGTATAAAAAAACGTTATCATCTCCCACAAGTAGTACAGTGTCGCTATGGCGACGCTGTACTGCTAGGGTGATGGTATGTAAAATAATTAAATAAATAAAAAATATTTAAAAATATATATTTTTTGAAAAATTTGAATTATTTTTCTATAAACTGATTTGGGTTCTTTTTTTTACCAAAAAGGTAGCAGAATACATTTTGGCCAAGAATTATGAAGAACGATTATTTATTTGCAAAATTTGATAAGAAAAACACTTTTTTTTCAAAATTTTCAGTCTTTTTTAATTTATATAGCAAAAAAATAAAGATCCCAGTGGTGAATAAATACCACCAAAAGAAAGTTCTATCTGTCTCTGCTAAAATTTCATTTGGGTACAGTGTTGCATGACCGCGCAATTGTCATTCAATGTGCAACAGCACTGAAAACTGAAAATTGGCCTGGACTGGAAGGGAGTGAAAGTGTCCAAAATTGAAGTGGTTAATTTCATCTAAGTACTTCAAAAAGAGTGAAAACCATAGGACTTGGTTGCTATTAGCAGTCTTAGATCCCAAATGGGAGCTTGGGATTCACACCGATTTCTCAAGCTAATGAGCGCATTTAAGGAACCCTAAAGATGCAAGATTTAAAAATTCCCATAAAAACTCTTGGGATGTATGACTTCATTTTGGCCTGGGCGAGAAACCAGGAAGCAAATGAAAAAATGCAAAAAAGGCAAAAAGGTTTAAAATAGTTAATGTTGGTTACGAGAGTTTAGTTCCACTTGAAGGTTTCAAACATCCCAACACATTAAAGTGGTAAACCAACAAGGCGTACAATTAAATTAGTAGAGGTGCTTCATGGCTCATAAACGCAGGCACTATTGTTAAGCTTAGATGCCCAGAAGGCATTCGATTTGTTGGGTTGGCCTCACATGTTAGAATTACTATGACATGTGGGAATACAGTGGCCCTATTTAAATGCTATTATGGCACTGTATTCGTGGCCCACCGCTCACGTCAAACTCCCCTACGCCACATCTGATACTTTCCCCATGCTAAACGGAACTAGACAGGGTTGCCCTCTGTCCCCACTCCTGTTTGTACTATGTCTTGAACCATTGACCGTGGTGATCAGGGCACACCCTGATATAGGAGGAGTGACTGTGAAGGGGAAGGAATACAAACTCTCACTTTTTGCAGATGACGTTCTCCTAACTATAACTAAACCTCACTTATCATTGCCTGCTTTGTATAAACTCTTACAAATCTTCAGTGATCTTTCTGGTTATAAAATAAACACTTCAAAGAAGGAAGCTATGCCCCTAAATATCCCACCCCAAGACCTCTTGCTGCTGCAACAAAACTACTCATTTCATTGGTGCATGTCGGCTATTAAATACCTTGGTGTCCAAATTACCCCAGCTTATGCTCAGTTATTTGAAGCTAATAACCCCACATTATTTCGGGAAATCTGTACCCTTCTTAATCAATGGGATTTACATAACATATCTTTCTTAGGTAGAGTAAATGTCTTAAAGATGTCAATTTTGCCAAAGCTACTCTATTTTTTTGAGACCCTACCAGTTGCAATCCCCTATGCAAAGCTATAAACTTTACAGCAAGCATTTCTTAGATTTATATGGCATGTAAGAAAACCCAGGATAGCACTGACAGTTCTTTTGTCATCTAGAACTTATGGAGGCCTAGGAGTACCAGATATTATTAAATATTATTTAGCTACTCACCTGAGACAAACGCTATCATGGTTCACCCAGAAACCTCAAAATAGATGGAGATGCATGGAAGGAGTGGGTACACTGGCACACATTTTTTGGTTTTGTCCACAGATTGTGGGTTGTTGGGCCATGGTTCAAACGGTATTGGAACAAGTACTTAATGTTGTCTTGACCCTAGACTCGTTACATTATCTCCTGGGCTTACCCTTCAGTGGTACCCCCAAACAATCTAAAAGGTTGGGGGTGAATATTCTGACAGCCGCCAGAAGGGTGATACAAAGTTTTTGGAAATCAGCAGATGTCCCCTTGCAAAATCATCTTTTAAGTGTGATCTCTGAAATCAGGGAAATTGAATATCTTACAGCTCTAGTGGGTGAACATTCAGGTCATTTCCACTCTATTTGGGGGCCATGGGATCACTCTCCCTTTGGTAAACTTCCCTTCTCCCCTCCTCTCCCCCCTCCTCTTATATAGTCTGGACACTTTTTTCAAGCAATATGCCTTTGACAAATAATGCAGTCTAACGTAGTCTAATGATGTGCAGGTTTATGCTGATTCATGTTCTTGATTTGTACAGATTGACATGCTGTTCAGTTGTGTTCATGTTTTCCTTGATTTTGTTCTCTTCTATGCTAATGATAGATTTCTGTCATTGCAATGTTTACACATAAAGTGTTATTGTTGTAACTGTGTTCTGTTTAAAAATTTGGGCAAAGTGGTAAACCAAAAAACGAACATTTATTATATTGCAAATTACCAGTTCTTAAACTTGATGGCTGCATTTGTTTCCTTTTTTAGGCTTTCTTTCTTCTATTTTCATCTGGCGATCTGGCCAGTAAGCTCTCTTGCAGTTCTTAAAATAAAAGGCTTTTATTCACCTAAGTAAAATCTTTATCCCAACATGAAGAAAACTGTTTGCTGTAACTGATTATAAAGTATTAGCTGGAGTTTAGCTTCAATTTGTTAGTGTATTTAAATTTGCTAGTATATACAGCATCCCCCCTCTCCAGACTGACAATGCTATTTTGATCAACTTTGACTGGTAGGGTAGTTTTTAGTTTCATATTTAAAAATTGCTAAGCATCGAGAGCAGGGAAAAATGGTGGGTTATTTTGAAAAGCTAAGCTGGCTGAAAATTATTTGGAATAGGACATACTTCCAGAAGTATCAAATGCTTGGTTCTTGGCCAAGTGGTGTGATTTCACTTGCTGGCCTCTACATCACTATGTGTAGTGACACAGAGGTTGATTTACTAAACTCTTGAAGAGCTATAATCTTCAGCATTCAACATACTTCTAGGGGTGTCAGATGTCAGGTCCTCTACTGTTTGCTCTGGTCCCTTCTGTCAGCCACTGCAGGGTTTAGTTACTAAGACTGGAGAGTGCAAAATCTGGTGCAGCTGTGTATGGTAGCCAATCAGCTTCTAATGCAGGCCATAGATGGGGAGAAAACCGGCCAATTTTTCTTTAAAAAAAATGAAAAATCGGTCGTTCAATTGGCCGACGTTACCAGGAACGGAAAAAAAAATTGGTCGATTTTCATCCTGTCTACAGCCGGCAAAAGGTGTCTCTGCAGAGAGCTCCGCTATTTCTTTGACAGTTCTTTGACATTTATAGCGGCTGCAACATTGTATCTATTTGTATCCATTTCGGATACAGATGTTTTTATTAGGAAACAAATAGATACATTGTTGCAGCCGCTATAAATGTCAAAGAACTGTCAAAGAAATAGTGGAGCTCTCTGCAGGGACACTTTTTGGCGGACTGGAATTCTTCTTCTTCATCCTCTTCTTCTTCATCCTCTTCTTCTTCTTTTTGTCTTCCTCTTGCAGGTCACTGCTCATGCGCAGATTTTTTATCGGTAAAAAGATCAGTCGATTTTCCCATCATTGCTGCGAAAATCGGCCGATCGGCAAACTCGGCTGATTTTTTTTAAACTTTACCGATACAAAAAAACTGCCAACATATAAAAAAATGGCTGACCTATTAACCCACTAACGATCTGAAAATTTGCCGATTTTATTTTCGGACGAAAAATGATTTTTGACCCATCTATGGCCTGCATAAGTTCAGCTTGTTCACTTAAGCTTTGACAATAAAACCTGGAAGCTGATTGGTCTCTGTGCACAGCTGCACCAGATTTTGCACTATCCAGTCTTAGTAAATAAACCCTGCAGTGGCTGACAGAAGGGACCAGAGCAAACAGTAGAGGACCTGACATCTGACACCCCTAGAAGTATGTTGAATGCTGAAGATTATAACTCTTCAAGACAGAGGAAATCAGTGGCATGGGTGGTGGGACAGGTAAAAATAAAAACTTTTTCAACAATCATTTTTAGCTGGCATAAGGGTTGCTAATATATGCAAGGGCTTTTCTAAAGTGACTAAAAATGATAATCATAGTAGACTCAATATTTATTTCCCATTTTCTGACACTATCCATTAATGGCAGCATACCCATTCTGGAAATGTTTTCATTTTTACATACTTTGAACAAGATTGCAAGTATTGTAGACTAGTTTCATAAACTGCAGTGGAATTTAAAATTTCTTTACACTGCTTGATAAATCAGGCCTTTTTAATATTCTGTACACTGAAATTCAAGTTAAACCATGGAGATTCTGCTGGAATGCATAAATGAGTCTTAATTGCATGTACAAAAAGCCAGATCCCTGAATTAGTGTGGATTAAAACATCATTTCACAGCCAAACAGAAACATGTTCCCAATCGCTGCACTTGAATTATTGTTATGTAGCTTGGGGCCTGTATTAAAATCACTGAATAATTGCAATCAGATTACTATAATCAAGTACTGGAACAGTAATTATAGGTTACAATCAGTTTAAGCTGCCCTGGAAGTCCAATATACTGATCATATGCATATTAAAAGTTTATGTTAGTGATAAAATTAATGAACAGGATTATAAGCTCCTGTCTGTGAGATATGTTACACATGTCTCACTCTACACAATTTGCCATTTGCATAGACAGGGCATCTAATGTGTTTACACGTTTTAAAGCTCCTGTACAACCAATCAATTTCTAGGAGCGTTGAAGTAGGACATCAGTGAATCACCTGAATATAATTACATTTCTCCTTAACCCATTATTTACTACCTTCTGAGTTAATAATGTGTGAAAATAGGCATTCTTAACCTCGGCTATCTTCTAATGCACGTTTTCAAGAAGCACAAATGTGTACAGTATATGTCCACTTTATAAAATATTCTAGAAAAGCTATTACAAGAAGAAATATAAAGAAATAAAGCAACAAGACTTTTTTTTTCAATAATTGTAGGTATATTATAGTAAATATGTTAAAGTATTATAATTAAAGATCATTTTAATGGGATTTTCAATTGCAGCACTCAGGGACATACACAAAATATTAAAAAAATACAATTTATTGATACAAACAATAGAAACTACATATACCATCACAACAGACACAGATTAAAAGATGCCTGGTAAATAAAAGTGAACATCCAAAATATCTTATTCAGGTCAACGCATTTTGCACACTTATATGCCTCACCAGGACCAAAGGCAAAATAGAAGATATACAGTACATCGCAGAGGTTTTAGTGATTTTATTCTTGTCCTGCAATAATAGACATATAAAAACAATGACTGAGTTTATTGCTTCCAAAAAGGACAGAGAAGACAGTCCAAAAAGGAGAATATTGTATTCAGCCTGGGGACAATTACTGTTTTCCTAGATGCAAAAAATTAATTTGTAAGTATGCAATAAAATGATATATATGGGCTATTTACAGTGGACATATCTAGGGGATTTCTGTCCCTGTGACTGTCTTCTCTGTCCTTTTTGTAAGTAATATATTCAGTTAATGATTATATATACCGTATATACTCGAGTATAAGCCGACCCGAATATAAGCCGAGGTACCTAATTTTACCACAAAAAACTGGGAAAAACTATTGACTCGAGTATAAGCCGAGGGTGGGAAATGAGGCACCTACTAGTCAATGTAAGAAATAAAGTGGGAGGAATAGTGTCCCATCATTAGTATCAGTGGGAGGAATAGTGCCCCATCATTGGTGTCAGTGGGAGGAATAGTGCCCCATCATTGGTATCAGTGGGAGGAATAGTGCCCCATCATTGGTGTCAGTGGGAGGAATAGTGCCCCATCATTGGTATCAGTGGGAGGAATAGTGCCCCATCATTGGTGTCAGTGGGAGGAATAGTGCCCCATCATTGGTGTCAGTGGGAGGAATAGTGCCCCATCATTGGTATCACTGGGAGGAATAGTGCCCCATCGTTGGTGTCAGTGGGAGGAATAATGCCCCATCATTAGTATCAGTGGGAGGAATAGTGCCCCATCATTGGTGTCAGTGGGAGGAATAGTGCCCCATCGTTGGTGTCAGTGGGAGGAATAATGCCCCATCATTAGTATCAGTGACACCAATGATGCGGCACTATTCCTCCCACTGACACCAATGACACTTGCTGACCCCTGTTGCAGTATGGTGCTGCTGCAGCCAGCATATGTGGTTGCAGCAGCACCTCTGCACTGCACACTTACCGGCTTTTCCCTCACTCGATTTTCGCGGGTCCGCTCGGCTCCGCCTCCTCGCCCGTGATTGGCCGCCTGTGTACCTTTCCTGAGCTACAGTTCTGGCGGCCAATCACCGGTGAGGAGGCGGAGCCGAGCGGCAGGAGTGAGGGAGTGGCCGGAGTGACGGAAGGAGCAGCGCTTCCTGGATGGATCATCGTGGGAGCCAGGTAAGAGACAGCAGCCCTCTGCCCACCCCTGTACGCGCCCCCCTTGACGGAGCCTCGCGTTCCCCCTGGGGGGCGCGCCCCACTATTTGAGAAGCACTGGCTTTAGAAGCAGCGCCCCCTGCTAGACATCTGCAGACGTTGACTCGAGTATAAGCCGAGGGGGCCGTTTTTCAGCACAAAAAATGTGCTGAAAAACTCGGCTTATACTGGAGTATATACGGTACCTATTACTTCATACCAAAAATAATAGTATCAATACTTCTGTGATGGCCAACTATATTGTATATCTTCCATTTCACCTTCAATCCTGATGAAGTATATACTTGTGAGAAGCACATTGACCTTCTTTTATCAGGTGAAATAGTGTCAAAAACAATGTTTGTACCCTGATTGGTAGCCTTGAGAAAACACCTTGGATATTCCTTTAATCACTTGCTCTCCAGAGGATTTATCCCCCTTAATGACCAGGCCTCTTTTTGCTACTTGGCGCTGCACTAATTCAACTGGTAATTGCGTGGTCATGCAATGCTGTATCCAAACAAAATTTACGTCCTTTTTTCACACAAATAGAGCTTTCTTTCGGTGGTATTTGATCATCTGCGTACTTTTTATTTTTCGCGCTATAAACAAAAAAAGATCAAAAATTTTGAAGAAAATTTATATTTTTTACTTTCGGCTATAAAAAATATATAGTTAACTCAAAGTTAGTTATAAATTTAGGCCAAAATGTATTTTTATACATGTTTTTGGTAAAAAAAAATCCTAATAAGTGTATATTGATTGCTTTGTGTAAAAGTTATAGCGTCTACAAAAGTTTGGTATAGATACTGCAATTTACACCATTTTTTTGCTATACAGCGCTGCACTAGTTTAACTGACAATTGCGCAGTCATGCAATACGGTACATAAATGCAGTTTATGTCCTTTTTTTCACACAAATAGAGCTTTCTTTTGGTGGTATTTGATCACCTGTGTGCTTTTTGTTTTTGGCGCTATAAACCAAAAAAGTTTTGAGAAAAAAACTTTTTTTTTTTTAAAAATGATGTTTTCTCATTTCTGTCATAAAAAAAATCCAAAATAACTAAAATTCTGCCATAAATTTAGGCCAAAATGTATTCTGCTACACATTTTTGGTTAAAAAAAATCCTAATAAGTGTATATTGATTGCTTTATGTGAACGTTATAGCGTCTACAAACTATGGTATAGATAATGGAATTTACCCAACTTTTACTTTCTGACTTCCTATCGCATTTCTTGAGGTGCTAAAATTCCAAGGTAATACAAACACCCCCCAAATGACACTTTTTGGAATGTAGACACCCTAAGCTATCTGATGAGAGGCATATTGAGTCCATGGAAGGTTTTTTTTCCCACAAGTTTCTGCAAAGTGACAAAAACATTTTTTTTTTACACAAAGTTGTCATTTAAATTATATTTTTCTTGCGCAAGTCATGGGTATATGTGGAATTACACCCCAAAGTACATTCTGCTACTTCTACAGAGAATGGGGATACCACGTGTGAGACTTTTTGGGAGCCTAGCCACATACAGGAGCCTGAAATCCAATGACCACTTTGAAAGCCTGAAGGTGCGTAACTTCCTCATTTCACTTCCTCACTACTTATCACAGTTTTGGAGGCCCTGAAATACCAGGACAGCACCAAACCCCCCAAATGACCACTTTTTGGAAAGTAGACACCCCAAGGAATTTAAAAAGAGGCATGGTGAGTATTTTGTAGATCTCATTTTGTCTCACAAGGTTTTGAAATATAAAAAAAGTTATGAAAAAATATATTTTTTCTTAATTTTCCAAAAACTTGTGGCAACAAACAAGATCTGCAAAATATTCCCCATGCTTCTTATCAAATTCCTTGGGGTGTCTACTTTCCAAAAAGGGGCCATTTGGGGGGGGGGGGTTGGTGCTGTCATTTCAGGGCCTCCGAAACTGTGATAGGTAGTCAGGAAATGTAATGAGGAAATAAAGCCCTTTAAAAGCCTGAAGGTGCTTATTGGATTTTCGGGTCCTGTACTTGGCTAGACTGCCAAAACGTCTCTCACATGTGGTACCCCCATACTCAGGAGAAGTAGTAGAATGTATTTTGGGGAGTAATTTCACATATACCCATGGCATGTGTGAGCAATAAATCATTTAACTGACAATTTTGTGTAAAAAAAGAAAAAATTGTCATATTCCAAAAACTTGTGGTAAAAAATAAATTCTTCTATTGATTTAATATGCCTCTCAGCAAATAGTTTGGGGTGTCTACTTTCCAAAAAGGAGTCATTTTGGGGGATGGGGGCATTTTATGCCCAGCATTAGAAGTTTATGCCACACATCACTCACTCTTCTAACCACCTGAAGACCAAGCCTTTTCTGACACCTTTTGTTCACATGAAAAAAAATCAGTATTTTTTGCTAGGAAATTAATTTAAGCCCCCAAACATTATATATTTTTTTTAAAGAAAACACCCTAGTGAATAAAATGGTGTGTGCTGCATTTTTTTTATGTCACATAGTACTCGTGCAGCGATTTTTCAAATGCAATTTTAAAAACAAAAATACACTTTTTTTACTTTTAATGCACAAAAACACAATATATTGGCCAATTATTTGGTAGGATATAAAAGATGATGGCATGCAGAGTAAAATATATCAAACATAACATGCTTTAAAACTGTGCATACCCCGTGCAATGGCGACAAACTGTATACATTTTTAATATCCATAGGCAACGTTTTAAAAGCCTTTACAAGCTACCATTTTAGATTTACAGAGAAGGTCTAGTGTTAGAATTATTGCCCCTGATCTGACGCTTACAGGGATATCTCCCATGCATGATGCAACTGCTGTTTACATACCATCACAGGATCAATGCTCGAGCACACACGTGTGTGTGCGCGGGGGGGCGAGGGTGATTGATTTTTTTTTTAAAGTTACTTTGATTTTTTAAATTATTTTTACACTGTCCCTTTCATTTTTTTTTATCACTTTTAATGCTATCACAGGGAATTCAAATATCCCATATAACTTCAATGGGCATTGTCATATATTCTTTTTTGAGAAATCTGGGTTCTATCAGACTGTAGATATCTCCTCTTCCCTTACATTATCTAATCAATTCAAGATCGGTGTTATCAGATGCTTTCCCAATTTAGAAATGGGTCTGTTTATATCCTGTGAAACTGAAGTTATCAAATGCTCATAGCTTCTGATTTCTTAGGCTATAGAGATGATTGGCACCATTCTGGTCTACAATCAGGTCTATGGTCAGCTGGCAGAAACACTGGCTGCATTCTCAGGTTTTCCCAATGGCACGGGACTGCCCAAGAAGGCCATGGAAGGCAGTGGGGGCATCATCTCTCGATGCTTGTAAAAGCAATCCTGCAGCTAATTACCCACTAGGATTGCTTTTACATGAAAGCTGATCGCTGGCTGAAAAAAATTATACCAGGATGATGCCTGCAGCTGTAGGCATCATCCTGGTATAACCATTCAAAGTCCAGTGATGTACCAGTACGTTGCTGGTCCTTGTTGGGTATGTATGCTTTGTTCTTGTGGGCTGAATGAAAAAAAGAGAAGTCTCTGCCAGAAAAAGTGTGTGGTATGCCCACCATTAGAATATACCGCCATGCATCCACCCACTTCTAATGGTGGGAACAAATTAGGATGTATGGTCCCACATATGCCAGTTCCAAATTTGTACAAATGTCTAACTAGTGGCACGCTTGAATAAAAATTGTCCACGTATAAGTGGTACCCATATAGAAAAAGGATAACATCAAGTCCCAAACTATCTTGCCACTAAGGTAAGGTCCAAAAAAAATGTAAATTCGGAAACCATAATGAGTTTCCATGCGAATGGTCTGGCAAGGTTTGAATTTGGGTTGGCGGTGATAAATTGTTGTGCATATAAATTGCTTTGATCCACAATCAATGCATACAGATCTTCCATGAAAAACAGCTCCAAAAAATCAAGGGAGTAGTTAAGTTTTCTGTTTCCACCTGAATTCTGGGTTGGACAGTGAATGGGGGAAGTACGGGTGCTGCAGAATTTGTGGGCTGCCAATTGGGATTTGCAAGCACATCTGGAAGGATAATTTGGGTTCTACAGGCCTGTGTGCGAGTTCTTGGTGGTTGCGGGACAATACTTGTGCTCGCCACCGCACCAGCTTGTACTGCACTTATGGGACCTGCCACATCACTAAGTGATACTGCAGTGCTGGTATGTGAAAGACCAGGATAGGGGCGGACTGACAACTCATGGGGCCCCCGGGCAATAGGGGATCATGGGGCCCCTGTGTCCTTGCCCAAACTCAAAAAAGCATATGAAAAAGGTACCAGGGGTATCTCATGGGGCCCCCTTCTGACCCCGGGCCCTCGGGCAGTGCCCGAGTTTCCAAATGGTCAGTCCACCCCTGGACCAGGATCTACTAGTATATATAGTGGATTTTTCTTTATATATATATATATATATATATATATATATATACTCATAATAGTGTCGATCAGCAACTTATGGCGGCAATCAGCGACTTATGGCGGCAACCAGCGACTTATGGCGGTACTGCGGGACTGTGGCGGACATTCTGACACTGGGGTCACTGATATCCCCAGTGAAACCAATACAGTGATCAGTGCAAAAAAAAAAGCACGGGCACTGTACTAATGGCACTGAGGAAGAAGGGGTTAATATTTGAAGGCAATCAAAGGGTTAGCTGTGTGAGGGGAGTGTTTTACTAGGGTGTGGGGGGGTGTTCTTCACTGTAACACATTGATCCGGAAGGCTGTACTCAGCAGTCCGGAACAGTGTGCTGAAAACTGACAGGGCGGAGAGCTCCATTGAAAACAATGCAGCCTTCCTCCCCATCAGTGTTTGCCGGCAATCGCTGGGCTCCGGCGGGTAATCACCGGCTGGGACCCGGTGATTGACACCCGCGGCTGCGATCGGTGCCGCGAGTAGGGTGGTTGTGCGCCTCACGCGTGCTCCCTACCCCGAAATGCAGGATCACATTTATATACGTGATCCTGCGCACAGGGGTCCCCTTATAGCAGCATATGGACTGCGGGCGGTCCCCTAGTGGTTAATCTGTGTCTATTATGATGAAATATGTACAGTAGTTTCTATTTTTTGTATCAAATTACAGTGGGGCAAAAAAGTATTTAGTCAGCCACTAATTGTGCAAGTTCTCCCACTTAAAAAGATGAGAGAGGCCTGTAATTGGCATCATAGGTAGACCTCAACTATGAGAGACAAAATGAGAAAAAAAATCCAGACAATCACATTGGCTGATTTGGAAAGAATTTATTTGCAAATTATGGTGGAAAATAAGTATTTGGTCAATATCAAAAGTTCATCTCAATACTTTGTTATATATCCTTTGTTGGCAATGACAGAGGTCAAACATTTCCTGTAAGTCTTCACAAGGTTGGCACACACTGTTGCTGGTAGGCCCATTCCTCCATGCAGATCTCCTCTAAAGCAGTGATGTTTTGGGGCTGTCACTGGGCAACACGGACTTTCAACTCCCTCCAAAGGTTTTCTATGGGGTTGAGATCTGGAGACTGGCTAGGCCACTCCAGGACCTTGAAATGCTTCTTACGAAGCCACTCCTTCGTTGCCCGGGCGGTATGTTTGGGATCATTGTCATGTTGGAAGACCCAGCCACGTTTCATCTTCAATGCCCTTGCTGATGGAAGGAGGTTTGCACTCAAAATCTCACTATACATGGCCCCATTCATTCTGTCCTGTACATGGATCAGTCGTCCTGGTCCCTTTGCGGAAAAACAGCCTCAAAGCATGATGTTGCCACCCCCATGCTTCACAGTAGGTATGGTGTTCTTTGGATGCAACTCAGCATTCTCTCTCCTCCAAACACGATGAGTTGTGTTTCTACCAAACAGTTCTATTTTGGTTTCATCTGACCATATGACATTCTCCCAATCCTCTTCTGGATCATCCAAATGCTCTCTAGCCAACTTCAGACGGGCCCGGACATGTACTGGCTTAAGCAGGGGGACATGTCTGGCACTGCAGGATCTGAGTCTCTGGGGGCGTAGTGTGTTACTGATGGTAGCCTTTGTTACGTTGGTCCCAGCTCTCTGCAGGTCATTCACTAGGCCCCCCCGTGTGGTCCTGGGATTTTTGCTCACCATTCTTGTGATCATTTTGACCCCACGGGGTGAGATCTTGCGTGGAGCCCCAGATCGAGGGAGATTATCAGTGGTCTTGTATGTCTTCCATTTTCTAATTATTGCTCCCACAGTTGATTTGTTCACACCCAGCTGCTTGCCTATTGCATATATAGAGTAACATATATAGAGTCCAACAAAAACGCATTCAAAAACTCATCCAAAAAAAAAATAAAAAACAACAACATGGATAAGTAAATGATTAATGAATCCCACACGGGCTAAAATTTCTCCTCACCTCCATGCCCAGACCCCAAGGGGCCAAAAGGCTTTCAGGACACTCACTGCAAGGGTCCTTTAAGTGGAATCCAAAACGGCGATGTAGGGATGATATCCCCCTCACTGGTGGACCATACTGTTCAGCAGTAGTAATATATCTTTCACCTTTGGACACAGAACTCCTGCCAGGGGTTCGTTGGACCAGAAAAAACAGCCAGCTCACAGCACTCCCAGAGAGACAAGAAAAAGTGCTTCTATAGTGTAATATTGTAAATGAATCAAATTTATTGTAAAGATAAATGCACACTTACATGGGAACAGATCAAATAAGGCATCAATCACATGTGCTCATATGGGTGTACTGGGTTTACCAATATGACTGTGGCCGTTCGTGTCGGAAATGACGTCACCTGATTAAGTCACGTGACAGTGATGTAAAGCATAGTTCGGAGAGCGGAATGTGGTGACGTCATTTCCGACATGAACGGCCGCAGTTTGTCCACTTTTAATATTTAAGCACTTAATTTTGTATTTTTCACATTCTGCTCCACCGTCTCATTAGTTGTAGTCACGTTATTTCATTTATGTTATGACGGACTCTAATGTCCCACTATTACTGTAATTTAGTTTATATTTTATTTTTCCCTGATCATTTCTGTGCGTTTTTTCCACGGTCACGGTTTATTGTCTGTTACACCTTTTGGTCCTCATTTTGGACCTTTATTATTTCACTATTCCCTTCACTCCCATATTCCTTCCATTTACTGATTATGTTATGGTGTATTATCTATTGTCTTCTCATCTCACTATTTGTCTTGGAATGTCTGTGGCATTATTGTGATTAGCGCAACATCAATTTTCTGTTTGTTGGATATGTTTTGTATATCCCTGTGTGCTGTAAATAGAAGTCCCACAAACAAAATGTATTTTTAACTGTACTTACTTAGGGATGATAGCACTCAACAGAATTAATGTCTATATTTACTCCTATACTTATATACACTGAAAGTATTATTATTACATATTTGATATTTATACATTGTTAATAACACATGGATACAATGAAATGGATAAACAATAAACGGTAGATTTACCAACAGTCAAGTAGTATTCATTATTTTTGTTTCATTCAAATAAATCAGCCCATTAAGTAATTAACTGGTGTTTGGACCAGATTTTTATATAGATAGACACTTTCCATGGCACATTGGACACATGATTTAAATGTTTTAAAACTCAATTGACAAATACTTACATGAAGATATTGAACTTAAATTGATTCTGCCAAATTTACATAATTGGAGGAGATCTATAGAATAATGATAAGCTGAGCTACCTTGGGTTCGGTCCGGCCACTAAACCGAAATCTCACTGAAATCAATTGGAGCCAAATCTGACAAATTAACAATGCCCATATCCCGGGCCAATAGGCAGGGTGTTGTCAAAAAATAGTATGAGGGATGGGCACTACACTGGGGAACATGTATTAATGCAAAATTAATTTTTAAAAATTCCATGTGACCAGGAGCAGTGATTTTCTTTTTAACACTGACATTTACAAAGGAAAAAAGAGTGTATGCTGTCAATATATGCTTTCAAATTACATCTCCCTCCTGGTTTATTTTATTTAAAAGTAAAAATGGCACACTGATCCCAAAGGTACCCCAAAATACATAGCAGACCACTTCTTTTCTTTTTTTTTTGAAGAATCCATCAATAAAGTTTTCTTTACTGGCAAATCATAATACTATTTGTTTCTTTGTAAATGTCATTTGTGATGTAGCACAACCTACAGCAAGAATGAAAAAAGAAATGTGTAGCGTCCCCCACAAAATGCATACCAGACCCTCTGAGTCTGGTACAGATTTTAAGGGGAACTCCAAGCAAAAAACTTTTTAAATAAATTGTACGAGGTCCCCTAAAATTCCATAACAGATCTTTAATCCAAGCATGCAGCCAGGCTGGCCTGATATGGCCAGCTAGGCTGCATGCTTAGATGAAGGATCTGGTATGCCCCTAACATGAGGAGGGGTGCCATTTTGTAAGAACACCTTGTCTCCATGTTGATGAGGACAAGGGTCTCATCCCCACAATCCTTGCTTGGCGCTTGTGGGGGTCTGCAGGCAAGGCATATATCAGAACTTGGAATCCCCCTTTAATGATAAAGGGGCCCCTGAATTCTGCCCCCCCCATGTGAAGGAGATAAAGGTACATAGTACCCCTACTCATTCACAAAGAAATTACCTACAAATAAAGGCTCCCAAATGTTTCATGAGTCCTTTATTAAAAATATAAAAATCCCCAAAAATTGTCTCATTGTAAATCGATTTTCAATCATTGACTGGCTGGAAAAAAAAACAGCAGATGATTCATCGCATGCCCGACGGTAACACTAGCCTGAGCTGTCATCAGCTATGTAACAAAATGGGTAGCGTTAGTGGTGACATCACTATCCAGATATGGTCATGGCCATATGACCATGTATCCATATTTAGGCTATGATGTAAGGCTCAGGTCTCCACTCATTCTGGGGGGGGGGGGATTCCTGGCCGTGTTGTAAGTGAATAGGTCTGGTGACATCACTGGTTGGTAAGAACACAGCGAATGCAAGCAGCCATTGCTTCCTTAACAACCATTGACAGCCAGGATAGTAATGACATAATTGCCCAAATATGGCTGTATGGCCATATTTAGGCACTGAGGAAACTCACTCCATTCACTTCCCATTTTCCTATGTGATCAGGAATTCCCTGCCATATCAGTGAAGGGGCCAGGTAACATGATTGGTAAGGACACAGCTAAGAGTAAGCTCATCCCTACAATGGAACCATGATTGGGGCTATAAAACTGAAAAAACTGATAAAGTCCCGCTGCAGACGTAACGTGTATAGGAGCGGAGTGGAGTTACTGATAAGACCATTGCATGTGTTGGATTAGCATGCATCTGCAGAGGTGGGTCTTCTGGGGGAGAGGGCAGGTGCAGGGTATGTTTTAATGAGGTCAGCTGGTGAACTAATTCCTTTTAATGGTTTTCCCATTCCAAATACCAAATTTCAGGAAGGATAATGATGCAGTTTTATACAAGGAACTGGAGACTGAGGTAATGCCTGTCCTAAAAGACAGAGAAATCTTTTTCTTTTCTGCAGCAGAGGTACATTAATGGTATATTAGTACATAGGTAAACTGGAATTTTGCACCAAAAAAAAGTAAACTCTGCCTTTAAGTATTGGATTTGGAGCAGAAGATTTTATTAGATTATATTACATCTTCCCATCCAAGAGAAACTTTTTACCAAGTGTCCAGGCCATTTCTGAATGAGAAGATGAGTGGTTGTGTCTAAAGTTGATACTGAAGAGTTGAGTGAAGATTTTGACAGCTAAATGCAAAGTTAACAAATATGCGAGGAGGCAAAAGTGGACTTATGTCTGTGTAAAGTTGAACTGGGGAGGTTCAGACCAAATGCCTATGACTTCTGGAAATAATTATGACGGTCAGAAAGTTCACCATATTGTATGAATTCAGCCATCAGATTGGTAACAGCAGTACATATTTTAAGGCAGCCAGCTGTATCAAAGTAAACCTTGTTCAACCTGAGAAATGCCAAATATTTACATTACATCTACAATGTAGCAGTGTACAAAGGGTACGTATAAATACATCCAATCATTTGCTGGAGTAAATTTAACAACTTGCTGACTGCCACAGTAATTTGACTGCGGTGGGTGGCACATGCAGGCACAATGACGTACATGTACGTCATTGTGCCTGCTCTGGTTTAGGAGCATGATGCACACCCTCTGGGGTGCAAAGTGGTGGATTGTGGTTCCCCGTTCCACCCTGTACCATGTGATTAGCTGTAGCCAATCACAGATCAGAGCACTAGTAATTACAGCTCTTATGAATTAAACTCATTTATGACAGTTGAAAGATCCGATCACTAGTAATCACAGCTGTTATGAATTAAACTTATTCATGACAGTTCGAAGGATTGATGTTACAATGATCATGACTGTAACAGCAAAGTGTAAAAAAAAAGAAAGAAAAACCTTGATTCCCTACCTCCCAGAGTAGGACAGTGTTACTATGGTGACTATGGTAAACAACTGAATAAAAAATTATTGATACATTTTTATTTTCACTGTATAACAAATAACAGTGAAAAAAGAAAAAAATATATGATCATCCCCCTCCCCCAAAGTAGCACAATATAAATATGATGACACTGAGCTACTCTGATGACAGGATACAAAAAACAAATGTAAAAAATGTTAAAAAATAACAGTTTACAAAATTGAATGAAGAAAAGCATTTTTTTTACATACTGTCACCAGTCAGTGTCCCTGATCACCATCACACCAGTCATGTGAATATACTGAACTGTGCTGGTGGCATTATGTAAAAATTGTGAAAAAAAAACACATTTTATTTAATTTCTCCATTTCCCAAAAACTTGTGACAAAAAATTTGAACTTCAAAAAACTTGCCATGCCTCTTAATAAATACACTAGACTGTCTTCTTTCCAAAAAGGGGTTATTTGGGGGGTGTATTTGTACTGTCTTGGCACTTAAAGGGACTCAAGAAATTGGCCGTCATTATATCAGGAATGATCAATTTTCAAATATATATACCATAGTTTGTAGATGCTTTCACACAAATGAATTAATACACACTTATTGGGATTTTTTTTTTTACCAAAGACATGTAGCAGAATAGATTTTGGTCTACATTTATGAAGAAATTTGATTTTATGATTTTTTTAGTGGGTATGTTTTATAAGAGAAAATAGAAAATATTGTATATTATTTTCAAAATTTGCGTTCTTTTTTCATTTATATAATACAAAAATGAAAAAACCCAGTGGTGATCAAATACAACCAAAGGAGGTAAAACCTTTCAGAGCTTAAGTGGGTAAAGAAAATATTCAACAGATCTGTAAATCAGCTTTTAGAATAAAGGCAAATAGACTGTACATTTGAAAGTGCAGTTTCTCCAGAGCTTAGTAAATGTAGTGAAATTCTGTGGAATCCCATCATCCATTAATGTGCAAGAAAATTTGTTTTATTTTCCTTGCATGTGATTCAGTATTCTTTGTAAAGCTTTACCTCATTTACTAAGCTTTGGAGCAACTGCACTTCCTCATGCACAATCACTTTGCCTTTAGTAAATCAACCCTTCTGTATGTCAGTAATAAATAAATAATTAACAGGTAGATTAATTTGATCCATCTAAAGCATGAATTTACAATTAGGTAAATGTACAGTACACAGGGAAAATGTGGAGCACTGTTGCACGTCACTTTTTACAGTAAGCTATGAAAACAGCTTTCATCCCAGCAGGTGATTTTTTGGACTGAGCTCTCCACAGTGCTGAAACTGCATTTTGGTAAAGGGGCAACCCCCTGCTATTTTGTTTCCCACCCTTAAGTGTTGGAAGAATGGTTTGGAGGTGGGGTTCCCCAGAAAAGGTGGATATTCCTTTGCAAAATTGACAATAAAAAAAAATCACAGTGATATCATGGCAGGCAAAAAGGAAGAGAGAAAAGAGCTTCCATAGAAAAATGTAATTTATTAAATTAAAAAGAATACAATTGAATGCACTCACAATGTGTCAGAACTGATATCCCCGTAAACCTGGAAGCACCACACCAGCATGAGCTCCATAGAATAAAAATGACATCATCAGAAACCCTGCCCAACTAATTTTGTCATACCAATGGACATCTTCAGGAAACCTTCCAAAACACCCAATGTTGACAGCCACTGGGCTCTTCAGCACCCCTTGTACCTAGGAATAGAAGGAAGCTTATGCAGTGGAAACAAGTAGGTGGTTGCCCCCTTCTTGGTTCACTGGTCATTTGAACCCTCTGAGGTCACCTCCCTCACAAATGCTGGATACCTATTATACTTAAGAGGATTCAATAGAAAATTCACCCAAAAATATATTACTGCTATTTTTCCAAATAACATGCCACAGTCATATTAACCTTATATATAATCAGATGAATCAGATGAATGTGCACTAGGTAGCCAATGAGCAGCCTTTGGATGTGAAAACCACTAAAGTTCCAACTGTTTTACAATGTGTCCTACAGCGGGTCTTCTTTGGCAGGATCTCAGAGGAGGGAAAACAGCCCCCTCCACCTCACTGCTCAACCCCTGGGTTACATTAACTATGACCTCTGGGTTGATCAATGAAGGGAACCCAGGCAATGGCTTTTGGAAATATTGGCAGTATTTGGAATTAGTTCAATATGGACAAGCATTTTTCCCATATTTACACTAATATCAAATAAAGGCTGTAATTTTACTAAGACAATTTTAGGTGAATAATAGGTGAATTACCTATCAAATAATTTATATTAGGCCACTTCACTGGTCAAATCTTGCCACCCTAACCTTAGTAAGATATCCAAAATTTGCCCTTTCTACAACTAAACAACTAATTAATTCCGTAGTTATCTCCCACCTACCTACTACTGCAACTCCCTTTTCATTGACCTGCCTCTATAAAGTCTATCACCCCGTCAGTCTGTCATGAATGTTGCTGCTAGATTCACCCACCTTACTAACCGATCTGTGGCTGCCACCCCTCTCTGCCAATCCCTCCATTGGCTTCACTAACTCAGTGTATAAAATTCAAAATACTAATTAAAACATACAAAGCCATCCACAACTCTGCCCCCAGCTACATCACAAATCTAATCTTGAATTTCACTCAAATCCTCCCAAGACCTCTTGTTCTTTAGCTCCCTTGTCAGCTCCTCTTATGTTCACTTCCAAGACTTTCCAAGAACCTTTCCCATCCTCTGGAACTTCCTACCCAATCTATCAGGTCATCTCCTACCCTGTCCACCTTTAGGCAATTCCAAAAAACTCATCTATGGGAAACCTACCCTGCCGCCACCTAAAAACTGAACATCAACCATCCCCAGCAGCCCAGCTCTTACATTATTAGTTTTTGTATCCCTTCCTTTTATAATGTAAACTTCACGATCTGGACCATCCCATTCCTTCTGTTTTGAACTAAATTTTAACTATATTTTCTCTCTAAAATGCTGTGCAAACTGTTGGCCCTGTATAAATCCTGTACTATAATAATAGCCCTTGGGGCATAAGTATTAAGCAGTGAGCGTGAAATTTACTCTATTTTCACTGAATATTTACTGCATGGTCATCAATAGGTCATTCATTGTATTGTACTAATGTACTATATTGTACTATTTACCCAATTTATAACATGGTGAATGTGATGTTAACTACATGTTCACTGCACATTCACCAAAATATATATTTTACATATTCAACATTGCAATGAAGTGAATATATTCATTTAAAAAAAAAAACTGTGCACAAAATTAATTGTAGTTATAAAAATAAAAAATTCTAAATAAATAACATATAAATTAATAAATAACTAGGGAGTTGAAAAGCTTATTTGAATTGAGTTACAATTCTAATTTATATGCTAAAAAGCAATCTGAATTAATTACATAAATCCACATGACAATTGCTGTGATGCAAAAAAAATATATAAAATCTAAAAGCAGTGTCACAAGATGGGCAATCAAATTGTGCTAGATTAGAATTTTCTATATCTTATACTATTCATAAATCATTGCCCATCCATTGACACAAAAATGCCTCTACTGTTTATTAAACATTCACTACACTGCTTTGAAAATGCATTAACATCATATTCACCCAGCTACTGTATAAATATAAGGTGAATGTTAGCAGTTATAAGTAATTAATGCATGGTAAATTTAGTAAACATATCATAGTAAATGTGACTGGATTTCCTAGTTTTATAAATATGCCAGTGTTCCCTCCAATACTTTGATTTCAAGCATACAAAAGTTTTTTCTTCTTATACATCAGCTTATTTGCTGCTCATGTGCTTTGATCCCCATCACCATCTTCATCTCTGCAATTATAATGTACAACAAAAAAATGTAATGTAATACCCCCTTCATGACCAGAGCATTTTTTGCTTTTCAGCACTGCGCTAATTAACTGGCAATTGCTCGGTCATGCAACACTGTAGACAAATGACATCTTTATCATTTTTTCACTCAAACAGAGCTTTCTTTTGGTGGTATTTGATCACCACTAGGTGTTTTTTGCAATAAAAAATGAAAAAAGACAAAACATTTTGAAAAAGAAAACAATATTTTCTATGTTCTATTTTAACACATATCCAATAAAATCAAATTTCTTTATAAATTTTGGCCAAAATGTGTTCTGCTGCATGTTTTTGGTAAAAAAAATCCCAATAAGTGTATATTAATTGGTTTGCATTAATGTTATAGCATCTACAATCTATGGTATATGTACTTGAATTTATGCAGCTTTTACTTTCTGACTGCCTATCACATCTTTTGAGGTACTAAAATGCCAGGGTAGTACAAACACCACCCAAATGACCCCTTTTTGGGAAGTAGACACATCAAGGTATTTGCTGAGAGGCACGTTGAATCCATGGAAGATTTTAGTTTTTGCCACAAGTTTTTGGAAAATGACAAATAAAAAAACTTTCTTTTTACACAGAGTTGTCAGTTTAATGTGATATTCCATGGGTATATTTGGAATTACACCCCTAAACACATTCTGCTACTTCTCCTGAGTATATAGATACCACATGTGTGAGACTTTTTGGGAGCCTAGTCTCATACGGGAGCGCAAAACTAATGTCCTCATATCTGTAATAATAATGTACAACAAAAAAAAACATAATCACTTAAACTCCGGAAGGTCTTACCCCCTTCATGACCAGAGCATTTTTTGCTTTTCAGCACTGCGCTAATTTAACAGGCAATTGCTCGGTCATGCAACACTGTACGCAAATGACATTTTTATAATTTTTTCACACAAACAGAGCTTTCTTTTGGTGGTATTTGATCGCCCACTAGATTTTTTGTGATAAAAATAAAAAAAGACCAAAACTTTTTAAAAAGAAAACAATATTTTCTACATTCTGTTTTAACACATATTCAATAAAATAAAATTTCTTCATAAATTTAGGCCAAACTGTATTCAGCTACATGTGTTTGCCAAAAAAAATCCCAATAAGTGTATATTAATTGGTTTGCATTACAGTTAGAACACCTACAAACTATGGTATATATACTGGAATTTACGCAACTTTTACTTTCTGACTGGCTATCACATTTCTAGAGGTACTAAAATGCCAGGGCAGTACAAACACCACTGAAATGACCACTTTTTGGATAGTAGACACCCTACGATATTTTCTGAGAGGCATGTTGAGTCCATGGAAGATTTTAGTTTTTGCCAAAATGACATATAAACAAAAACTTTTATTTCTACATAAAGTTGTTAGTTTAATGAGATATTCCATGGGTATGTTCGGAAGTACACCCCAAAACACATTCTGCTACTCTCCTGAGTATGGGGATACAACATGTGCCAGACTTTTTGGGAGCATAGCCTCATACAGGAGCCCAAAACCAATGACCACCTTCAGGCTTTCAAAGGACGTAATTTCCTCATTTCACTTCCTGACTACCTATCACAGTTTTGGATGTCAAAATATTAGAAATTACCCCTTTTTGGAAAGTAGACACCACAAGGTATTTGATAAGAGGCATGGTACGTGTTTTTCAGATCTAATTTTTTGACACAAGGTTTTGAAAAATGGAAAAAGAAAATAAAATATACATTTTAATTTTCTTTCTATATTTTCTGACATCTTGTGGCAACAAATAATATCTGCAAAAAACTCACCATGCCTCTTATCAAACACCTTGGAGTGTCTACTCTTCAAAAATTATAAATTGCAGGGTGTTTTTTACTATCCTAGCATTTCAGGGCCACAAAATTGTGATAGGTGGTCAGGAAGTGAAATGAGGAAGTTAGAGCCTTTGAAAGCCTGAAGATGGTCATTGGATTTTGGGCTCCTGTACATGGCTAGGCTCCCAAAAAGTCCCCATATTCAAGAGAAGTAGCAGAATGTGTTTTGGGGTGTAATTCCAGATATACCCAGGGCATGTGTGAGAAATATCTCATTAATTACTTGTCGCACAGTCACATACTGTACATGTATGTCACGGTGTTTAAGCAGTTATACTGGGGCCATAGTCGCAACTGTCAGCCATACCCCTGGTATCATGTTTTTCATCTGGCAATGCCCTACACTGTAAAAGTGATCCTAGCAACTTATTAGCTGCTGAAACACTTTTTACAAGCGGCAGGAGGGGTCGTCCTCTTCCTGCTGCCACTCTCCATTGCATTTCTGTTGCTTTCCAAATGGGAGAGCCCAGGATTCAATTCGGCAGTTCCTGGTGGTAACAATAGAATTGTTCAGGAACTGGAATGTCCTTGATCATTTCTATGGTTTAGGAGATGAGGAAGCTAAGAGAAATTAGTCACTTTTGGTTAGAGAAAATGTAAACAGAGCCATTTTATTCTGGAAACCATGAGATCAATTTTTTTTTATCTCATGCTTTCAAGGGTAGAGGAGAGATCTGGGGTCTTATAGATCCCAGATGTCTTCATTAAGAGGACCTATCATGCTTTATTGCTATCACAAGGGATGTTTACATTTATTGTGATAGCAATAAAAGCAATAAAAAAATTAAAGGGACAGTGTAAAAAAAATGTAAAGCGTCCCTGTCCCCCCCATGATCACATTGTTCTCACCACACATGTGATGTATTGCTGCCAACATTATAGTAACAGCAACAATTCTAGCTCTAGACCTCCTTTGTAACTCTAAACTGGTAACCTGTAAACATTTTTTAAAGGCCACCTATGGAGATTTTTTAAGTATCGTAGTGTGTCGCCATTCCAGGATCATGCTAAATTTTTAAGTGTGACATGTTAGGTATTTATTTACTCGGTGCAACATTACATATATTTTTTTCCATAAAGATATTTTTTTATTCAAGCTTACAAATTATAAAAAGTGAACAGAATCAAATGAACCAACCATGGGCAAAACAAAACCAAGTTCACTTCAGAAAAATCACATGCTTAGGCAGAACTCTTTTCCATAATTATGGATTCATTAGGCACACCTACTACCAGTTACAGAAGATATTATCTGCTTGCGCTGCAAGGCTCACAGTTGTTTCAGTCCCCACGCTGCCGTTAAAGGCTTTGAAAGGAGCTATCAGAGAGATATCCTCCAATTGTCAAGACCTATGTGATGAAAAAATTGAAAATGCAAGAAAGGTACAAAAAAAAATCAAGGAGAAAGAAAGAGAGAAGAGGGAAAGGGATACAAGTAAAAAGGATAGTTTAAAGAATTGGAAAAATTCTGGCAACCCCGTTAACTAATAACCATCCTCCCACATAAGCTAAGGAATGGAAAATCCATACATTGCACAGTATGCCAAGTGGATTATCTGACAGTCTATTAAGGTATCAGATAGGTCGTCAACGACCCATAATGAGACCCAGACTACTTATCAGCAAGTTTCCTACATTTTATTCAAAACCCATCCAGTTATTTCTATACTCTACAGTGGTCTGAAAATGCTGCCAGCATGCCCAATGTTTAGAATATTTGTGAAGGATATCTCTGGCGGCATGAATCAATGCCTCCATTTCTGCCAATTTGTTAACACGGTGTAGCCATTCTTTCAGAGACAGCACAGTACTAGTACGCCAATGGATCGGAATGTTTGGGACCACTTTAATCAAGTGCATTGCCAAAGACCTGCAGTATCAAGGATCCATGACTGTTGAATGATGGAACAAATATTGGGGCAGATCAAAGGTCAAAGTGCAAGTCGTTATTCGTGAGATAAAATTATGCACTTTGTTCCAGAAGGACTCAGAGGATCAACAACTGTCTGACTTATTCCGAAACATTTTGTGAAGAAGAGCTGGGGTCCTATACCAGCATGCATATAATTTAAAATTGTGCTCTTGAGGCCAGTGCTATAGGCTGTAAAAATCACTTCAAATGCTGCCCGCCAGTCCTCCTCTGATGTGTATATGTCAAGTTCCTTTCCCAAGCTATCACTGGTCTTAGAGATTTGGATGATAAATCCTTATAAAGGAACAAATAAATAGTTGAGATCAGGTGACACTGTGGTGATCAAGGACAGCAAAGTTTTTCAAAATTCATAAGAGATCAACTGAACATAGGACATCTTTTAGGATCATTCAGAGAACGCCTCAATTGTAGAGAGAGCCACCAAGGCAAAGAGGAGGATCCAAATACGTCCATCAACTGATTCCTGTCCTTAAATAACGCATATTCAATGAATCAATTGGTCTCTAGTGGTTCATCCTCATGATCAACAGAGTCAGAACAAAAATGATGGGTGACAAGAGCAGCCCTGTCAGGTTCTGTTGTAGATCTGGAAGGTGTCTGAAGGTGGCCATTAACTTTAACTTTGGCCTAGGGTTCTGAGTACAAAGCACAGATCCATCTGCACATCTGGGCTCCCAACCAAAGATGGGACAACACTAGCTGCATATCGTCTCAGGCCACTCTGTCAAACTCCTTCTCAGTGTCCATTGACAGGAGGAAACCTGGGGTTCCATGTATCTTAAGCCAGGGGGCAATGCCTATGACTTTAATCATATTGCCCTGTGCCTCATGCCCTGGGATGAAACCCACCTGGTTTAAAGGGATCCAGGAAGGAAGAAATAGTAACAGACGATTCGTCAAGGTCTTCGAGTAAATATTTATATAATTTCCGTACTATTATTGGAGGTACTTATCCACTGTTTAATTTTATGCATAGTCATGTTTGCTTTGTGTGACTGTGATTATAACATTGTGGCCAAACGTTTGCTACTCTGAGAATAAAGCGACATCTCATCCATTCCCCTAACTCCTCTAACTCCTCTTTGCCTCTCTTGCCCGAGTCAAAGAAGCTAAGACTGATGCCAATTGTGTAAAGAACCACAAAAAACAAATGGGACTTTACTGGTACAGAAAACGGGCAACCACATATTACTGTATAAAACATGTTTATTGAAACATATCTTCCAAACATTTTACCATAAAAACAGTATTTTGGCTAGTCAGCCCAATAAGTTACAGCATTATGTGTTATGACATCTAAGTCCTCCATAGGTCAACGCGTTTCGCTTGTTTTCCCCAGTGGACCTATCCTACATCTACCTTTGTGTGAATGCTGCTACCCTATATTACCGCTCATGTTGACATGTGAGTTTGTAGAAAAGGTTTCTCTTTGTAAAGATTGTGTAATAATTACAATTGTATGACTAATGTAGTATATATGTGCACATATGTATCTTCCAGCTAGGGCATTGGACTTCTTTGCCTCCAACTCTTTTGGGGTCCTGAGGAAGCTAATAATCGAAATGCATCAACCTCTGGAGGACTTAGATGTCATAACACATAATGCTGTATTTATTAGGCTGACTAGCCAAAATACTGTTTTTTTGGTAACATTTTTGGAAGATATGTTTCAATAAACATGTTTTCTACAGTAATATGAGGTTATCTGTTTTCTGTACCAGTAAAGTCCAATTAGTTTTTTGTGGTTCTTTAGATTACATATTAGGGATGAGGTACATTTGCAGTCTGGTTTATATAATGATGCAACACAGACAGAAGATGTCACTTTTTGACGACTGCATTTTGCTCTCTCCATATCAGGGAGATTGTTTTTTGAGCTAAGGACAGCAATTATTAAAATTTTATTTATATATTTCAAGTGTCTAAAAGAGATTCTCTTTTTTGGCCCCTTGATTATTGGATCATCAGATTCTTACAATGACGACTATATTGGTACAGAATGGGATGGATTTATGTCTAAAATACACAAGGATTGTTGGGATAATCATGGAATTGAATTAGAAGTTGAGGCCCTAATACATAAGTTGAAACAGGCCTTAGAAAGAAAATCCAATTTATTTTGGCAAGTTAAGTTCCTTGAACGTTATATCAAGGAATACCTGAATCCTCAGGGATTGAGGATCCAGGTCTTCCCTAACCTATGGGACATTAGGAATGATTTTAAAAAACAATGGGAATCTAACCTTTAGGACTGTACTAGGAGAATGATGGGCCTTTTGATTGACCATCATGCTAAAGAAATTAAAGAAATCGACAATGATATTGTCGAAATACAAAGGCAAAATACAGTCCTATGAGCACATCCTAGATTTCTGGAAAAGGATGGGGAGCTAAAGGACCATCTTGAGAAATACAACAAGGATTTGATATGTAATAAAGATGTGAAATGTATTAGAGACAAAATGGCATTTAATAGCAAATATGCCTACAAGTGGTCACAACGTGGGGGAGGGCTTAGGAATAGACCAATACGTCCAGCTGGTTTGGTTAACATAAGAGATGGTACACAAGAAGGCACGGATTCAGACACTTCTAATATATCAGCAGTTTCTCATATTTCACAATCATTTAGGAAAGTGAAAGGAATGTGTCAGGGATCCGGGTATGACCATAGATGTGTGGACTGACACAGGGAAACAGCAGGCTTCTGGAACACAGGCGTAGTCAGGCTGGAGAGGTGGAATGGTCAGGCAGACCGTAAGGTACCGTCAGGCACCGCCCGGCGGGATCTCTAGTGACCCACAGAACAGGATTCCCCAGGGCGCGGAGTCTAAGCCCCAGTCTGCCTTTTCAACAGAGCCCCTGATGGTGGGGATGGACTTGGCGCAGGACTGAGACCAGGTCGCGGCCCCTGAGAGCACCCAACTGTGGTAGAGGGGTCCGCTGAGGGTATGTACCGGGGGAAAACCTGATGTGAAGGGGCTGGCAGGTTCGGACAGTAGTGACTTGATCCATGCGGGATGGATGACAGTATGGAGTGTAGTGTAGTCAGACAAGCCGGGTCGGTAACGGTGGAGGCAGATCAGTACAGAGCAGCAGGCAAAGAGTAAACGGGTCACGAGCCAAGGTACAGCAACAGGAGGTCAAACAGCATAGGAGTAGGCAGAAGAATAGTCAGGGATGAGCCAGGAGTCAGGCAGGGTCGGCAAAAAATCAGATAGGCAGAGGAACAGGAACACAGGATACAAGATACAGGGGCTCATGGGAAACAATACACCAAGGCACTGACTGCAGGTCTGGCCATTCCTTAAATACACCTCCTGCAATCAGCCTCAGGTGATGGCTGATTGCAGGAGTGAGCTTCTGGTTGCTGAGAGCACCCACTGGCCAGCCCTGGTACTGCAGCTCACACAGCAGGTGAGTCCCACCACCAGTGGTAAATCCATTCCTGACAGAATGGGTCTTGGATCTAGAAAATTATCTAATACTGGTGATGGGCACAATGATGGTCAACATATGGAAACTAGTACTGACTCTGATACAGGTGACACAAGATTGTATGGGGATAGTTCCATAAAGGATATCTATTTAGGGGCCTCGATAACACAGGTTGTTCAAGATGTATTAACACGTACACAACCTAACAAAAATGCACAATGTGATAAGTTTTCCAAATCAGGGGCAGTTTCCAAGGGGATGTCTGTTCGGGATAATAGTAAGGATTTTTTAGAGAGCTCTCCAAAACAGGAAATGGTCAAAAAGGTCCCTAACAACTTGGACAGATATGTGGTCAAACAGAATTATAAATTGATAAATTACAAATCATTAATCTTTCATCCCATGGGTTATCTCAAAGTGAAATGGAGGTCCTGGAGCTTGGTTTGAGTTTTTGCCCTACGACTAGGTCAAACACATTTGAATGTGTCAAGGACCTTAATTTGTTTGCCCATAGGTTAATATATAAATACCTATTTGATGAGGATAGAAAAAGGAAAAAAACGTGAGATGCAAGAAAAGGAACAATGGAAGGGATTTACAGTTAAGGACTTTTTGGTTTTGAAAGATCTTATGAAAATGAGGGCTGCTCATCGTTATTGGATGAGGGGGTTGATTCTAAAATCCCCCCAGTTGATTGTGTACATATGGAGTCTAATCCTGGGATTCCTTTCACACAATGTGTAAAGGAACATAGGACTGGCAAATTGAAGAAAAAATCCTCTACGTTTCCCTCTTTACAAAAGCTTGAGGTGATTTTAGCCATATTAGTGCACTTGCGACAGAAACAATAGAGTACTGTCTGTGATACTTTTTTTATTTGCACTAACATACAATTTTGAGGACAAGCTTTCGGGGTATGTCCCCTTCTTCAAGCTCCAGGCAGTACTACTTCACAAAGTTTTAGCAGAATGTTAAAAGAAATGTTAAAAGGGGAGAAAAAAACACAGAAAACAACACACACAAACAAATGTACACAGCAATGGTTATAAACCTAGGATTAGACTAGAGATAAGACAGAGCAAAAGCAAAGACTGGGGGGGATGACAACACTCACAGAGGGGGTCCTAAAACAGTTGGATAATGAGTGAGGAATCCCATGTCCAAATTAGGGCCGTTATCTCTTGTATCAAATAGAAATCTAATTCTTAGTTCAAAAGTTTTCCTTTCCTGAATAGTTTTGAAATTTCCTTTAAGAACTAAAATATTGAGGTCTTCCATAGTGTGATCCATTTGTGTGTGAAATGGTGTCCCACAGGTGTGCAGAAGCCATCTTCTTTATGTTCCTTGATGGTATGTCTGTGCAAATTCATCCTTGTTCGCAACTTCTGTCCTGTTTCGCCAACGTAAAATCCTTTGCTACATTTTCTGCACTGGATAAGGTACACAACATTACTGGAGGTGCAGCTGAATGATCCGGTGATATTGAAGATCCCTTTTGAGTGTCTGACACTTTTTGATAGATTAATTTGGTTGCAGTTTGCAGCGTTTTTTTTATTGCAGGGTTTTCTTCCATTATTTGTAACATCATAATCAGAAGGAAGTTTCCTACTGATTAGTTTATTTCTGAGGTTTGGGGGTTGTGTAAAAGCCAGTATTGGGGGTTGCAGAAATATTTCTTACAGAGTTCCATCCTCTGTTATGATGGGTTGTAAATCTTTGATTATTTTTCTTATTCCTTCTAGTGCTGGGTTGTATGTAGTTACTAGAGGTACACGGCTGTTTGTTTTTTTCTCTTTGTACTGAAGTAGATTTTCTCTTCGGGTCTTCAAGGCTGTGTTTATGCTGGTGTTGATAGTTTTGTCCTTGTAACCTTTCTTATGGAAGGAGTCTGCTAGTGTCCCGACATGTTTATCTCTATCTCTTGGGTCAGAACATATTCGGGGGTATCTAATGGTCTGACTGTGTATGATAGCACGTTTCGTGTGCTGGGGGTGGTAGCTAGAACTGTTGTGATTTTTTTTTCTCCCCTTTTAACATTTCTTTTAACATTCTGCTAAAACTTTTTGAAGTAGTACTACCAGGACCTTGAAGAAGGGGACATCCCCGAAAGCTCATCCTCACAATTGTTTGTTAGTGCAAATAAAAAAAATATCAAGGACAGTACTCAATTGTTCCTCTTTACAAACTAACCCCAATATTTGGACATTTCTTACCCAGACCACGAGAGAAATAGAAAAGCTTGATCTGACTTGTACCTCCAACCATAATTTAACCTCGGCCCAACAACAGGCACTTGAGGGATTACAGCAGCATAACAATAAAAATGGCAGATAAAGGAAGTAACGTGGTTGTGATGGATATGAGCTGTTATTGGTACCTTTTCCGAGGATCCTGTCCTTTTATGCTCTTCCTAAGACACATAGGAATATTGAGAAGCCACCTTGTAGGCCTATTGTTTCCGGAATAGGAGCTAAGACTGAAAAGGGAAGCCAGTTAGTGGATACTTATTTGCGCTCTTATGTGCAAACCCTTCCGTCATATATACAGGACACTCCAGATTTGCTTCGGAAATTGGATAACATAGTAGTTCCACCTGGCTGCTTTCTGGTCTCCATTGACGTGGAGGCTTTATATTGCAGTATTCCTCATTTATTGGGGATATTTGCAGTGGGACAGTTTTTGACAGTGGGACAACAGGAAATGGCAGCTTTTCCCATCAATAGCTTAATTTTGTGTCTACTTAAACACATTTTAAGCAAAAATGTGTTTACTTTTGATGGTTCCCACTACCTCCAGGTGCAGGAGGTGGTGATGAGGACATGCTGTGTCCCATCCTACGCGAACCTGTACCTGGGGGAGTGGGAACACAATCTCTTCTCGGATGAGGCCTATGCATCATATCTGTCCAACAGTCTTTGTTTGTACAGGTATTTTCTTGATTTGGGACTGGGATTTGATTTGATATAGATTCCCTGGAGGCATTTATGAAATTGCTAGTTCAGAATAGCTATAATCTCAAATTCACTGTACAACATGACCCTAATACCATCTCATTCTTGGATATATCTACTTTTATTCAAGAGGATGGGGCCATGGGTTCTACACTGTACAGAAAGCCTAGGGCAGGGAATACCATTCTGCATGCGGTGAGTGCTCATCCACAGCCACTTATTAGGAGTATAATGTATGCTCAATACCTATGGATTAGACGTAACTGTTCCACAGAGCAATATTTTGAGAAGGAAGCAGGGGCATTGAGGGTGAGACTAATAAGGAGGGGATACTCAAAGACGGTCCTTAAAAAGGCCTATAATGGGGCTAAACTACAGACAATGCATACTTTGTTGTTTGGACAACGGAAATGTATTCAACAGGATCTGGTTAGAATTCTTACCACTTTTTCTAATCAACATCAGAAAATTAGAGATGCCATACAGAAACCTTGGCATCTATTAATTGATAACCCTATTATAAACAAATATATTAGGGAATATTCTCAAATTACATTCAAAAGGTCTAGATCACTCAAGGACTGCCTTGTCAGAAGTCATTTCCAGGACAGGCCATCCAATATTGAGGGGAAAAAAGGTACTTTCAAATGTGGATCATGTGACTACTGTCTGTGGATTTTGGAGGGGACATCTATAATTTTACATAATGAAAGAACACGCAGAACTAGGCAATTTGTGGATTGCCAAACCAAAGGTGTGATATACATAATGTTTTGTAAATGTGGTGCCTTTAATGTGGGTAAAACCATTAGAAACTTTTGGAGAAGGATATATGACCACATCTATTATATTAGAAGAAATTTGCTCTACACACCTATTGGAAGACGTGGCTCTGAAACATAGTCATAATACAGAAATTAGATGATTTGCAGCCCTTCATGGGTTTTTGAGGATCCGCTAGGTGGAAATTTTGATCTCAAGGTACTGCATAAAGAGGCAAGATGGATATATACTTTAAATGCGACCCCCCCCCCCCCCCCAGGCCTTAATGAGGCATTGAGTTATACACCCTTCTTATAAGATGGGTAATTTAAGAGCCATTTGTTGTGTGATGTTCAGTGTGTTTTTTCAGGAGATATATGATAATCCCCTTTAGGATTATGACCAAAAAGGTTGAGTATCTGGCTGCTCATCCCTATATGAATGCATATATCCAAAGAACCCCCAGTGGGCAGTGGGACTTTAATGCAGCAATAGGATCATACATATATTGAAAGAGACATTTTGTTAAAAGAGATTTTTATCTCTTTATTACATACACATTTCCATTGTAGTATTAAATACATGGTTTCTAAAAAGAATATTGCTCTGACAGTGTTCTTACAAGAGAACTCAATACAAGAATATGAAACCACACGGTAAAAAAAGAAAATACCCCAATGCGTTTTGATCATTCCACATCTGGATGTACTTAGGGGAGTGGGAGCAAAGCTTCCTCTCAGATGAGAGCCTCGCGATGTACTTCGGCCTTTTATCCATGTGGCACAGGTACATTGACGATGTTTTTCTCATCTGGGAATCTAGGAGGGGTCGGAGCAAATGCTTTTGGAATGTTTTGACAAAATTAATGTCAATGACTATAACCTTAAATTCACTATGTCTTATAAAAGGGAAACAGTGACCTTTTTGGATATTCGTGCATACAAGGACAGTGATAGACACTTATTAAGTGGACTATATAGGAAAGATACAGCAGGAAATACCATATTACATGCATCCAGTTTTCATCCCCAACCACTCAAGAAATCTATACCACATAGTCAGTATCTGAGGCTTAAGTGCAATTGTTCAATTGAATCTTGTTTCCAAGAGGCAGCCAATAACCTAAGAGAGTGATTGCTTGATATAGGCTATAGCAAAACCTGTCTAAGCAAAGCATATAATCGCACTTGTCGACAATCATGTTTGAACCTTCTCTATTAAAAGAAGGTCAACATGGTGGCCAAACCCAACTGGATAGTGTTGAAATATTCTAATCAACATGCACAAAGCAGACAAATTTTACAACCTCATTTTTCAATTCTAATGGATGATGGTAAAAAAATTTGTTAGCACTGCTCCATCTATCACTTTTAGAAAGGCTAGCTCACTAGGTGACAAACTTGTCCATAGTGAGTATAAGGAGAAACATAGAGATAAACATTGTCTGGACTCTGGAACATATCCTTGTGGGAACTGTGCATACTGCCCTTTAATTGATAAGACGAAGATTATTTTGTTACCTGTACCCGCCATACCCATAAACATTTTGCCAATTGTCAGACTAGAAGAGTTGTCTACCTCATGTCTTGTGAATGCGGTGCATTCTATATTGATAAAACCAAGCAAGAATGTTTATAGCATGCAAATAGGCAATCTATATCTTCCGTTTGGAAGACATGCAGTATTAATCCATATAACCATAAAACATCAGAGTGCAGCGCTTATAAAAATAAGTAAATATGTGATTAGTAATAGCGGAGAGTCAATGAGGCATCCACAGTATTTCACTGGAGTAATGCAAACTTCCACGGCCTTATACTCCTTAAAATAACAGAAGTGCGCACTCACCAGAAACGCATGGGTTATGCGCATGTATGGTCAAGCCTCCCAGGTGATAGGTACATCAAAGGATTAGGCAGCAGGCATCCCCCTCATGGTGGGTCATCACAGACTCTATATTCAGGTCCAGGGGTCCCTTTAAGGTCAGCCAGGTGCTCCACACAAAACTCCTCTCAGGGTGGCAAAGTGCTGTCTCTGTGGGAATGATAGCTCCACATAGGAACCCCAGAAACAGATGCCAAAGATAGTGTAGTACTTTCCAAAAAATTTTTTTATTGGTAAAAAACACACAGCAGGGCAGTATGCATAATCATTTTCATGTAAGGAAAAAACGGCAGTACTGACCCCTAGTAAAGATGACCGCCGGGCCTCCTCGTGGCTCCGGCGGTGAAATGACGTCACGCTCTGCACAGCTCCTCCTTAGGCCTTTTGTGCTACAGGCACATCATCAGAGGGGAGGCTGTACACTCATTTCTGAGTATTAATCCATGACTACAGAGTTCCTCTTGTGATATTTCTTGCCTTGGACTGCATTCACATCCCTGATTGAGGTGGGGATTGGAACAAAAATCTCCTCCAGTTAGAACAGAAATGGATATACTGTATAGAATGCAGGGATTTATCTTGAGCAAAACTAATTGAACTTTTTCCTATGTTATTGATATTCTGCTTCGCGGATGACCAGTGGCCCTGGAACTCACTCATATATACATTTTATCTGATGTGTGTCTCTTTTGATATACACATTAATATTTCATTGATGCAATAAAAATTCATTGACGTATGTCTTTTTCTGTATACACATTTATAATTTACCCCAGACCATGCGTGGGAATTTCTTCCCCGCATGTTCTTCCTGGGATAGCTCCCCATGCTGGAGGCATCCCATGACTGCCCTTGCATCTCACGGTCTGCCACGCATGCCCATTCTGGGATGCATTGCTCAGGTGCGGATATGACGCTTCGACGCCATTCCCATCATGGTGGGGGTTTGCGGCAGAGGCTAGGGATTTTTTGCTCATGAACGCTGGGGTGGCCATATGGAGAAGCCCTCTGATGTCATTGGCTGCTTTAGCCACCACTCCAGATGTGGGACACAGTTGCACTAATTCATTCCCAAATTATCAAACCACCTACATACAGTCCTATTTAATGAGCATCCATTTTACATTTGTCTCTTGGTCTTCTGTCTCACAGGCTGTATGTGCTTCACTCTGATGATTTAGTGAGCATTACATTTGCTTTTATGTGTCTGCTATAACGCAAGTAGTCATTGGTGGCTTTAGCCGCCACTCCAGACCTGGACACAGGTGCACTAATTCATTCCCCAATTACCAAACCACCTCCACACAGCTCTATTTAATGAGCATCCATTTTACATTTTTCTCTTGGTCTCCTGACTCACAGGCTGTCTGTGCTTCACTCTGATGATTTGGTGAGCATTACATTTGCTTTTATGTGTCTGCTATAAAGCAAGTAGTTGCAACCATGGATGATTACTTGAATGCATATATGGCTTGTTCTGATTTCATTCATAGTTTACTACTTTGATATACTGGTTATATCTCTCCATGGCTACATGGTCTGACTTGCCTTATCTATAGCCAATTACTTGGATGTAATTTATAATAATGGTGGCTCACCATCTCTTTTGCCTATTAGGGATTTGGTGGATTTGTTCTCTATAGCACCTTTTTTGTGCCACCTTGCAGACTTGGTGAGCAACAGTATATTATCTTATATCTTATCAGGTGGCTTTTCTTTTCTTATTTGACCAGCATTGATAATAATTATTGTTGTATTACAATAAATTATTTATTTATATCCCATCAATTTGTGATTCGGATATATTTTTCAATTTTTTCCTTCATATGATATTGTTAATGTATAGTTCTTTTTTATACTACCATTGGCTATTACTGCTAATTGTCTGCATAATATTTGGATCTTTCACAGTCTTACGTGCCACTTTGGTCTTTGTTCCATGGGATTTTACATACTTCCATTCCTTGGAGAAATTAATATCTCAAATTTACCACTCTATTTCCTTGAGTTTTTACATCCATTACCGAGTGAAATTCTATTTGTTCCATACATTTGCCTGCTCAAGACAAGGTCAGTTTAATCTCTTGATATATCCTTTATGGGCCATTTTTGAATGCAGGTATATCCTTTTGGTCTGATGATTTGGAATTTAATATATTCTGTTTTTCATTCCATCTTTAGTCCCATTGGGGGATGTTTTGGTGCCCCTCTGTTAGTCCTTGTTTGGTGACTTACATCTGACCACTCTTGCCCTCTTGGATGATGCATCCCGCCGGAACATAGTGTCCAGCCTCCCATCATGGAAGTCATCCCCTCTTTTGCACTAACACATGTTTTTGTAAGTAAAAAAAAACAAAAAAAATTTTTGGTTATGTGATAAAAACATTTTTTTTATTATCTGTTTATTTTGTGGTATACTCATTTATGATTGCTTATATATTTACTAGCAAGCCCTTTGTCTTTAATGCCCCCTGAGGAAGATCTAGAATGTGGAAGGATCAAAACGCTTCTGGGTATTTTCTTTCTTTTCTGTGTGGTTTCATATTCTTGTATTAAGAGTTCTCTTGTAAGAACACTGTCAGAGCAATATTCTTTTTAGAAACCATGTATTTAATATTACAATGGAAATGTGTATGTAATAAAGTTGATAAAAATCTATTTTAACAAAATGTCTCTTTCAATATATGTATGATCCTATTGCTGCATTAAAGTCCTACTGGGGGTTCTTTAGGTATATATTACCGCTCATGTTGACATGTGAGTTTGTGGAGAAGGTTTCTCTTTGTAAACATTGTGTAATAATTACAATTGTATGACTAATGTTGTATATATGTGCATATATGTATCTTCCAGATAGGGCATTGGACTTCTTTGCCTCCAACTCTTTCAGGGTCCCGAGGAAGCTAATAATCGAAATGCATCAACCTCTGGAGGACTTAGATGTCATAACACATAATGCTTTAATTTATTGGGCTGACTAGCCAAAATACTGTTTTTATGGTAAAATCTTTGGAAGATATGTTTCAATAAACATGTTTTCTACAGTAATAAGAGGTTGTCCGTTTTCTGTACCAGTAAAGTCCCATTTGTTTTTTGTGGTTCTTTATATGATATACTAGGGATGAGGTATGTTCCAGCTTTCTGATCTCATCAGTATCCTTGCATTTTATGCACAATATTAGATGCTTCTGCAACACATCCACCCACTCTTCTAATGTTGGGCATACATGTACTGTTCTATTTCTCATTCAGCCTGTAGGCTGAAAAAAAAGAACCTAACAAATTCCTCCATTCACATTGGTCAATGTGGATGAAGAAACCTCTGCCAGAAAAAATGTATGGTATGCCCACCATTAGAATTTTCCGCCACACATCAACCCACTCTTCTAATGTTGGGTATACATGTAATGTTCTTTTTTTCATTCTGCCAGTGGGCTTTTTCCTCCATTCACATCAATCAATGTGGATACATAATTTTCTGCCAGAAATAAAAGTTTAAAAAATTATATGTCGATCCACCCACTGGCCACCCCAGGTCACTCATGCTTGGGCATACACTTTTTTTTTACTGCAGATTAAAAATCTCTTCTTACAGCAGTGCAGGCATAATAAAGACATCAGTGCTGCAGCTGATTGGCATTTCTAAAAAGCAAGCAACAACAGTTAATAATACCACACAGGTGAAGAAACATGTGCCAAAAAAAGTGAAGAAATTATATGCCAAAGCATAGGAGGGATTCATCCACTGACCACCCCATGCCCTTCATGCTTGGGCATACATGTTTTTTTAACTACATATAAGAATTCTCTTTTTGAAGCACTGCAGTATGTATGGATCTATGTATACTGAAAGCAGCACCCTGCTGCTGTCAGAATAAACGGGTCAGTGCTGCAGCTGACTGGCATTCCTGCAAAGCAAACAACAACAGTTAACAATAGCATACAGTAACAAAATAACATTAACTCAATAAAACAACAACATTTTTACTTTTTCCTGTTTTTTATTTTACTTTTAATTAATTTTTTTTTTTTTTACTTTTTATGTACATTTTTAGAACAATGATTCCAGTCTTTGATTTTAAGGTCTCTCAGAATGTGAAAGCCAGTTTCCTGACTACTCAAGATCATCTTTCAAGACCCTTCATTGGCAAAATTGTGTGCCCTAGACTGTGCCATACAGTACCCTACAGTACTAATACGCCACTGGTGTGCAACGGAAGCAGTCCTTGATGCAGAGACCAGGTTGGCCATATCATGCATCCAGCTAACTGCATCTAGATTTGGAGTTGGGGTTTTGACCACAGCACCTTCTGGATACAAAAGGGCTGTAGGGATCGCTTCTTGAAATTTTAGGAAGGATCCATTTCTTTCATTTGCTTTGTAAATCACAAAATCAATATATACAGCCAATTGAATAAATTTAAAGACACTTTTTTGTACCAGTGGCTGGCTCTGCAGGACGCTAAATATGGCTTCATCATTTGGTTGTTGAAGTGTATGCTTTACATACATTAGATTATAGTCGTAGACACAGAGAGGCTTTTCAACGACACCAGATGGCCTGCAAATTTGGACTGTCATATCTATGTGAATGGAAGTCAGGATTAAAACATCCCATTTGTCCTTCCATTTCACTGTGTGGATTTCATCATTCTGCAAGCAAACTTTCTTGCCATTTCTAAGTAGGGTGTTATTGAGCTTTTAGGGGAAGCCCCAGCGATTAGGTTGCATGGTACCACAGCAGTCAATTCCAAGATTGAATATTATTATTATTATACAGGATTTATATAGTGCCAACAGTTTGCTCAGTGCTTTACAATATAAAGGGAGACAATACAACAACAATACAGTTCAATACAAGAGGGTAAGGAGTGTCTAAAAAGTGGTACGCTCGCATAAATGTTGTCCACGTACAAATGGTAGCCCTTATGGAACAAGGCTGACACCAAGTCCCATACTATCTTGCCACTGCTCCCCATTTGGTCTCAGCATTTTGGGGCTCCACATCACTTTCCTTTCCCTTGTAAATTCTAAAATGATATGTATAGCTGTTGCCCTTTCGCAGACCTTATACATTTTGGCCTCATATCTGGTACGAGGGGGTATATGATTAATCAGGTCTGTAGATCGATATGACCGCGATTAATTCTTTTTTTTTTAATGACCATGTTAAAGGATAAGTTCATCTTTGGAACATGTTACATGTTCCACCCGTTTTTGGGGTGGAACATACAACATGTTCCCATAGCTGCAGCAGCGACCGCTGTCCTCCCTCCCTCTGACAGATAGTATTGGGAGAAGTTCCTCTGTCCTATCTGTCAGATTATAAAACAGCACTGCGTGCAGGGCTCCACCCATACGGCCACATCACTCATTCACAGTGTTCTATGAATGAGTGCCTACAAGTCCAGACAGCCTTAGTGGCTGTTGGCTTGTAGTTTTGAATGAACTACCACGGCGCTGTGAAGCGCCATGATAATTCATTGAAGCTTCAGGTCAGTATATCTGCTTGACCATACATCCTGTACAGCAAGCAGATTTACTGATAGGTCTGCAGGAGACCTGTATGACCTGTATGGCACCAGCGATTTGCTGAACGCTGGTGCAATGCTTTCCAGGATCCTTTTGGACAAAAATTATAAATACACATTTTTTTACTTACAAAAAAATGTGCATTTTTTTATTTTTGTCTAAAAGGTGAACTTATCCTTTAAGGGTTAGGCCCAAAACAATTCTAAACTCAGAAACTGTGATAGGTTTTCATTCAAATGGTCTTGCGAGGTAAAAATTTAGGTTGGCGGAGATGTACTGGTCGGCATAAAGATTGATTTAGTCCACAATCAAATTATACAGTTCTTCCATGAAAAACAGCTCAATAAAATCTAGGGGAGTTGTTAAATTTGCTGTTTCTACCTGAATTCCAGGCTGGGGTGTGAATTGGGGGATAATGCGTGCTGCAGAATCTGGGAGCTGCCAATCAGGATTTGAAAGCACATCTGCAAGGCTACTTTGGACTTTATGAGCCTGTGCTCTAATTCTTGGTGGCTATGGGATGCTACTACTGCTAGCTACCTCACCAGGACTGCACTACTGATGGTCTTCATGTCACCAAGGTATACTGCAGTGCTGATGTCTAAAAGGTCAGGATGTACTAGGCTGCGGGTGCTTGCCACATCATCAAAATGAAGTGCAGTGCTAGTACTGGCACTGCATATGAGAATAATCATGCCTTTCTAGCACCTCAGCACCTAGGTTGGGTGTGCCTGTTATTAGCAGGGATCTCTTCTCCATCATCTGAGCTCCCTTTCAGGTTGCCACTGCTTTCTACAGGTTCCTATTCTGAGGTGGATTGTGCCAGTGAGTCTTCCCTTTTGCTCTCATCTGACATGCTCAGAATCCTGTAGGCCTGTTCACTAGAGTATTTTTTTGGACATTTTGGGCACTCATGGGAAAAAGAGGTCTTGTTAGGGACTGCTTGAATTGCTAGAAAAAAATATTTGACTGCTAGCGCAAGCAAGCCTGATCTTGCTAATACTGTAATGTTGTGCATAATGTATCAGAGTTTGCAGTGATCAGAAATTATACTGACACTACACTGCACTTGTTGGTGGAGGGGGGGGGCTAAACACAAGGCTGGCTTAGAATAGGGCTGATCTTGCATCTTGCTAATACTGCATTTCTCGTGACACTATACTATTGGGGACACTAGTGTAGTTCTGTTCCTAATCAGAGATATGTATCCATTCAGACACTAAACTAGTGGAGTTAGGACACTGGATGGTCATCTGCCATCTTGGAAAATTCCTTTTGTTTACAACACTGTATATCAGTTGAGTTAAATGTGAGTGCAAACTTATTTTGTTTTTAATAAATAGTTACCTTGCAATTCTACATGATTGGGGGCACTCCTCTTTTTTTGCACTTTTGGTTTTATACCGAGTTTGAGAGCTGGTCAGTGGTTGGAGGAACAGTCAGTGCAGTCACTCTGGTGGTGGGGATCTGGTCCCCCTGGGGAGTGGCTGATCTCATCTACCAGGATTGCAGGGAAGAATTGTTATGTCATCTGTGCCTTTGGTGGAAACTTCACATGGGTGTGGAGTGTCATTACCAAACTGTTGGATTTGATAAGTCTCATCATACCTCAGACACTTTTGGACATTTTAGTACCCACACACATCACTATTTATTACTATTAGCTTTATAAGACTATTATTATTATACAGGATTTAAAGTTTGTGCAGTGCTTTACAATATATAGGGGGACAGTACAATTACAATACAGTTCAATACATAAGTAATAGGTGGGCCCTGCTCAAGGAGTTTACAATCTAAAGTGAGGGGAGATTATAGAAAAGGTGAAAGATTGGGGGATGATCTGGTGGAGGTGATTCAAGTACAATTCTTAGTTAGAGGTGGTGTAGGCTTCCCTGAATAAGTGGGTTTTCAAAGTTTGCCTAAAGGCGGATGGGGGGGCTGACCAGACATACTGGGGTAGGGAGTTCTTGAGGACGGATGAGGTTCTGGAGAAGTCCTTGAGGTGGGCATGGGAGGAGGTGACAAGGGATCTAGAGAGCAAGATGTCTTGGGAGGAACAGCGCAGACAATTTGGACGATATCTGCAGATGAGGTTGGTGCTGTAGCTAGGAGCAGTGTTGTGGATGGCTTTGTAGATTGTGGATAGTTTTTTGAATTGTATACGTTGGACTAGGGGAAGCAAGTACAGGGATTGGCAGAGAGAGGCAGCAGTCACTGATCGGTTGGTAAGGTGTATACTGTAAGCATATTGGCACTAAATGATACATGTGCATTTAACATGTATATTTGGGTAAATTTGTGTCATATTAGTTATGCTTACCTTTTCATACTGGATGCATAAGATTATTTTAGTACTTTAAAATTAATATTAGCATGCAAAATGTTTAGCAACACACTGTTGAGGTTTTCAATATCTGCACAACCCAATTCATGTTTTCAATTTTCAATACACAAAGGAAATATAAACATAGCCTTTTTTTGGCACAAGTCCAGAATTTTGTGGGAAGTTATTTTGGATTTCTAAACAGCAAAAGCAAATGCCATGCAAAGGTAAATAGCTATTACATATTTTCTACTAAAATTTGTGTTTCATTTGGTGTTCCTTTTTAACATGCTACTAGTCAGTATTACTACAGCTGGCATACCACAATTTGCACAATTATAATTTTTGTACAATGCAGCAGAACAAGAAAAGTAAAAAAAACTGAGGCGACAGTTCATATGGGGTTTTTATTAAGTTGTGTTGCAAAGTAAGCATAAGTTGCTCCAGAAACTGAATAATTATCTCTACACCATGTGTCACAATAAATAATTTTAATTGGTTTAACTTCGGGGACTATTACTGGCCTAATTAGATACATGAAAATACTACAAGTATTAAGAAATATCCTGAAGGGAAAAAACATTAGTAATTCTGTCAAGTGCATTTTAAGAGAGCGCAAAGAAGCTGTAGACACTTTTTAGTGAGAGATCTGAAAGGTCCTTTCGGAAACTGGTATGATTATGTTAATGACGTTAGAGTTTTAGATAAGTCTTGAAAGTCATTCAAGCACACGTGATTAAAGTGAAAAATAAGACCAAACATAAGTGACCCTACTGACAGTTAATTAGAATTCTGTACCTGTGTTCCAGCAATTTTTTTCCCCAGATTCACTATGTTTATTTTGTTATGAGTTATCAAAACACAATTGAAACTCAGTTATGATAAAGTACAAAAATGGATCAAAATTATTTGATTGAACAAAACTAATTGGAGATTTATAGAAAATAAATTTAAAATGTTGCCAGTGAATACTTGAGGACTAAAATTCACAATACTATCCCTAAAAAGATTTACTAAGCCAACTGAATTGGTAGCACTGCTGACTTGGAATGGTTTGGGGGCAGAGAATATGATGTGTATAAAGAGGAGTGAAATTTACTGTTTTGTTAATGGATATTTATTTACAGAATTGATTGATTTATTTATTGACTTATTTTTAATACATTCTAGCTATGACTATTTGTCCCTACACTTTTTTTCTTATTATCTTTTAGGGATCTCAGAAGCAATATACCTCGACTTCATGGTTCAAAGGGCCTTGAAGGCTCACCTTCTGCAGTCACAATTATGGAGAATACAGCAAAAGAATTTCTTCTTTTGTAGTACTATAAGTGAATTTGAAGGTGTGGGAATTACAATGGGGATATGGCCTCCATTAAAGGGCATCCTTCCAATGTATTCCTGTTAACTATCATTCACCTCGAACCTCCTAGTAAAGCCTTCTCTTATCTGTTAAGAAAATTCTCTAATTCTGTTTCTTCTTCTCATCCTTTTCTTCTTAACAATGCTTTCGTCTTCCTTCTTCAATACTTTTCTCATATATTTCACCATATTTCCTCCTTCCTGCCTACCCCTTTGATAATCACATCTTCCAGTTTATTATTTCCTTTAGTAGTAGTAGAAAACATTTTGTAATGTTAAACATTTTTTGTTTGAAGGAGAGCTTGATTGCTTTTTTAGGGTTGCTACTAAGATGCTAAAGATAAAGACTGTTGCAATCTGTCTGTGACTAGTGGGGAAGAAGGACACACTCTCCCACCTTGGCACCACTACAGTTCTGAAATCCTGAAAGCTCATGCTCCCCTGATTTCAGTGCTGTAGTGAGGACAAAGGAAGGCCATAGATGAGTTGAAAACTGAAAGTACTGTCGATTGAAAAATGAAAATGGTGCATATGATTGTGTCAGCATTTGTTTTGTTTATGGAAAAAAAATCCAGCATGTTATATATGGCATTTTTGATTGCAACATGAAAATCATGTGTCCCAGCTGGCACACTAATGATGCGAAAACGAACGACCAAGAATTTTTGTTTGCTTTTTGATTTGTCTATGGCCTGTTAAAGTAAAGGGGGGATCTTATATCACTGTAGAGAAACATCTCTTCTCACACAAAAGACAGAAGGCTTTAGCTACTGTCGGATAAGCACAGAATTTTCAGCTCTGGATGGGAGAGTTTTTTATATTAAAAACTTGTAGTACTGATGCCCCCCTTTAGTGTATTGCTATCATTTTTTAAAACATACTATTGGGCTTTAATATTGAGCCTAAAGTTCTACAGACCAGGGATTCTTGACTCCTCCCATGAAATCTAATTATTTTACATCACTGATGTCATGTAATTACATGTAAATTTGATTATTCAAAAATAAATTATTCTCAGTTATGTTGCATTACCAATGTAGTCATTAAAAAGCATAGAGAGAGATGTAACTCACAGGCACAATACAGAAAGATTACAAAAAGTCTGCAGTGCACCCAAAAGGTAATACAAAGAGCTATTTGAATTGGCTGTACAAAATAATGTGAAATTTCCAAGGCAAAATGCTTTTTAAAATATAGTACTGTTGTAATGTGTCTTTTATTGCATATCCAGTTGGAATAGTTTCCCTTCTTGTCTGGAATAACACTTTAAATAAGATTTTTTGGCTCTGATAATGAAAAATTATAATTGTATACTGATAAGGATGGTATAAAGTGAGCGCTCCTAACCAAGCAGCTAGCACTAGAGGTAATCACAGTGTACCCGTAAACAACAGAATAGTAATAACAAAGTGCAGCGCTGAGAAATAAGTGTAAAAAGCAAATAGTCCGTGGTTATTAATTACATATAAATATATAGTCCCAAGAAAAAGCTGATGAAGACCAGGAAGCAATGGAAAGAGTGCGCACTCACCGGACGCGCATGGAAAATGCGCATAAATGAATAACTCCTGGAATCCTAGAGTAGATGGAGAGGGTGAATTCCAATATGTGGATCAGTCAGCCTGGGAAGATATCCCCTCTGATGATGTGCTTGGGCACGAAAGGCCTTAGGAGGAACCGACAGAGCATGACGTCATCTTCTGCCCGGAGCCACGAGACAGCCCCGTGGCCATTTTAACTCAGGGTCAGTACCATTTCTGCGTACTCTGCTTTATTTATGTACTGTACACAGCCTTACTACCCTGCCTGTTATTTGAGTTACATTTAATAAACATATTTTAAAATACTACACTATGGGCACCTGTTTCTTGGTTCCCATTGGGAGCTAAATCCATTTGCAGGATCCCTGTAGTACTCACCTATCACCACCAGAGGGATGGAGCTTTTGGAGTCTGGCTGATAATCATACCAACCTTAAGGGGACCTCCGGATCTCTGATATATCTTCCCAGGCTGACTGATCCACATATTGGAATTCACCCTCTCCATCTACTCTTGGATTCCAGGAGTTATTCATTTATGCGCATTTTCCATGCGCGTCCGGTGAGTGCGCACTCTTTCCATTGCTTCCTGGTCTTCATCAGCTTTTTCTTGGGACTATATATTTATATGTAGTTAATAACCACGGACTATTTGCTTTTTACACTTATTTCTCAGCGCTGCACTTTGTTATTACTATAATTGTATACTATTACTTTGAAACAGGGTGTTGGGTGGTAGCATATAAGGGCAGGGGTGGACTGACCATTTGGGAACTCGGGCAGTAGGGGGCCCCATGAGATACCCCTAGTACCTTTTCATAGGCTTTTTTGGGTGTGGGTGAGAACACAGGGGCCCCATGATCCCCTATTGCCCGGGGGCCCCATGAGTTGTCAGTCCGCCCCTGTATAAGGGTGTCTTATTTAGAATGTCTTTGGTACACATGAAAGAAGCCTAAGGGCACTAAATGCTTTTAAATGGGTTCTTTTCCCATTTTTTTAAATAAATAATTTTTTGTTGTAGTGAAAGAGAGCTCTACAGAGCATTTCTTTACTCACATACTTTGCCAGATTTAATTTATAGCAGCTTCTCTTTACTAAGCAATTCCTTTACAAAACTTCTTGGCACTTGTGACTTTGCAGTATCATGTTTCAATAAAAGAGATCAGCATCCATTGGTGGAAATTAAAGACAGACCTGACCAAATAATTATGATAACAAACACATTTGCCTAGTGCCAAACTCTTACCAGATACCTCTCACAACATTCACAGAGCTATTTCCACTGGACCTTACTTATTGTGCTTTTCATATCAATCAGGTAGTTGGTGCTCACATAAATAGGCAGATGACACAAAGCACACTTACAAATGTAATAGGGCCTGTCAATATCGGGTTATAGTTCAAATTAGCCCAATTTGTGGTTGGTGAGTAGGGTCCATTAGAAAGTTTAGAAGATTGCTACAGGGCTGTCTAAAACTTTGCTTAAAATGCAGTATAGAGCATCCAGGAACTCACTAGATTTAGGCTCTGATCCCACTGATAAACATCAAGTATGTCAGAGACATTAATGAGGAAACTCCCCCTTTCTGAACATGTCCCTGACATTCATGACATTTTTTGGAAGTGGGCAGAGCACCATGATGAGTAGACTTTAGACCAACACCGCAGCAATATGCTATGCTTTGTGTTGGACCACATGTTGGGCCTCCTTGAACTAACTAAGCATTCTCATCTATGACTTTCCATGATTTTCATCCTACCCCCTCTACCATTACACAATCAGATTTTACAGTTTTTAGGGGGTGCTGAGATGGAGTGGTCACTTATACCAGACCAGGCAATGTTGGTTTCGCTGGTGGGGTGAGATGCTTTTTGGAGGACAACCCAGCTGTCAAAGATAAGAAGAAAAAAAATGTAAAGGGGGAGATTCCTCTTTATTTAAACTCATGCTATTTCTGCCTGCTTCTAGCAGTTTTCAATCTTCAATAACTGTATTATTACAGTATAGCAGTAATATCAGATCTCATGAAATTGAATGTGATACACAGAAGGCATCTATGCCATGACAATTTGGGAATAAGCGTAACCACTTTAACCACTTTAACCCAGTTAAATGGTTATACCGAGATGATGCCTGCAACTGCAGGCATCATCCTGGTATCAAAATTTTCAGGCAGTGATCGGCTTTCATTTAGAAGTGATTCTAGCTGCTTAATACTTCTACAGGGCCCCACTCGCTGCCTTTACCAGGCTCTCCTGTGCAAATGGGGAGCCCAGTACTACTGCTGCTGTGTTTGCCCTCTGAGAGGGGATGAAGGTAACTTCCGGTTTTGGGTTGATGTTTACAAGCAGTTACCAGTTTGTAAAGCATCCGATCAATCTGATCTTGGTTCGATCAGATGTTTTCAGCGCAGAAGAGAGATCTGGGGTATAAAGGACCCCAGATTTCTCCATAAAGAGAACCTGTCATGCTTATTGCTATCAAAAGGGATGTTGTTCATGTGAACAACATCATTTTGATTCGTGTGATAAAAAAAACACACACACACACACAAAGAAAAGAAAAGAAAAAATAAAGGATGGTGTAAAAAAGTTTTAAATAAAATAAAAAAAATTAAAGTGCCCCTGTTCCCCCCATGCTCACGCACAAATGTGAGCATATACAAGTCCCGCATGCATATGTAAATGGTGATCGCACTAAATGTGAGGTATTGCCAAGAACATGCCGTGAACACAACAGAGTGAGAGCAATAATTTTAGTACCAGACCTCTTGTGTAACTCTAAACTGGTAACCTGTAAAGGCTTTTAAAGCGTCACCTGTAGAGATTTTTAGATACTGTAGTTTGTTGCCATTCCACAAGTGGAAGCAATATTAATGTGTGACATGTTAGGGATCTATTTACCCAGCGTAACATCATATTTATATTTTACCAAAAATTGAGTATTGTATTGTGTTTGTATGAACTAAAATTCAATCAAGTGTATTATTTTCTAAAACATTGTGATTTAAATATGGCTGCCCAAATTACATGCAACATAAAAAATTGCAACAACCACCTTTTTATTCTTCAAGGTCTCTTATTCAAAACAAAATATATTGTTTGGGGCTTCTAAGTAATTTTCTAGCAAAAAAAAGCAAATTTTTACATATGTGAGAAATGTCAGAAATGGCCTGGGGTAAAGCGGTTAAGCTACTAAAAAAATGCCCAAAGAGATGAGGGCCATTTCTAATCTCTTACTGCTAAGATATTAAAAATTAATGTTCAGACAAAAGTTTTCTTTTTTTTTGGATAGAGTGGTGGAAGGCTAAAACTTCTTTCAGGTTTTAACTGCCAGCTGGGATTCTATTAGAAGAATTTCTCCTTGCTGTGTGCACTGCTGACAATGTTTTATCAGGCAGGAAGTGAGGAAAATTCTGCAGCCACACAGACAGAAATAAAAATTACTTTTTTTAGTAAAGTAGAGGAAGGCTAGAACCCCTGTCAGATTTGTCTGCGTCCCTGCTGCAGATTTCCCTTACATTATTTCTGGTAACACCATTGTGGCTGGAAAAGGAAGTCCCAGAGAGAGGTAAAAACCTGACCGAAGTTCTAATCCTTCCCTACTATATCCAAAACTCCAAAAATGATTTTGCCTCACCATGCACTTTAATAGCTTGTTAGCAAAACCTTGACGTTATAATTCCTACACCTTAGAAAGTTCAAAAATAATCGGAAATTTCATGTGCTAAAAAATTGTTCAAATTATTTCAAAAGTATTATAAAAGTAGATCATGTAGATAGATCATAATAGGTAACATCCTAGCCCTGATGGCATCATCTTAGATCAAAATGTACAGGCCCTGAAATACTAAAAATCTGTTCATTCTGTGCTAGTTTTGTTAATGTCCTTCACAACTTAATGTGGATTCACTTTACAATGTCATGTTTGCTACAAAATATGACAGTCTGTGAAAGGTCAAAAATAGATGATAGGAGCAATCAAAAAATATTTCTCAGATGGCCATCATTCGATAATCAGTGATCTTAACCACTGAGCCACGGCACATAATCTCTTTCTGGCTTCTTTTCGATAAGCAAGTTATATTGATGAACTTCAAACAAGACACATTGAAATTGACCTTTCAGTGAACCCATCCACATTCGGCTTTGTGTTGCAAAATGACTAAGTAGGCTTATATTTGCAGTTCAGGTAAAGGTCACTACCGGATAATAAACAAGTCATGGTGTGCCATTATGATGTAGTCACGTTATTGTACTTTCTGTTGAGCTGTACTCTGCACCTGTGACTTGCTTCAACTTTAATGGAAATCACAAGTTGCTGCAATATGCCATGCCATAAAAATTACTCAAATAAAACACGAAATCTGCCACTTTAATGAAACTTACATTTGTAGGTGAGACTACTACAACAGATTTCTTGTGCAGGAAACACAATTCTATTTAAGTATGTATATATTTTATGTAACCATCAGGATGTAAACATTAATAACAAGTATTTAAGGGGAATGCATTGTGGTTGACATTTTCTTAATTTTTTAAAGTTAGTTTAACAATATAATTTTTGTCAGGTAATATTCATATTGTACATTACTACTATGCAGTCTTCTTTCCAGTCAGCAGACAGAGCTGTAGTCTTCTTTTTTATATATTCAGCTATTGCAACTTCAATAAGTAATCACATTGTCTCTTCCCTATATCAGAAGCTTTGTTGCTGGTTTTTCTATGTAGCTAATGAAGAGGTTCTTTGGGGATCCTTTGTCATGTATTACTTATTATTTGTAAAACAAAGTATGAGAAATACCATATTGTGATATGAATGCTGTTAAAGCACTTGCACATGTAAAAACTCACCAGTCAGATAATAAAAAAGGTAAATCAATATCCAGACCAATGTAATAATACTTACTCTGTATATGGCAGTGCAGAATATTTCCCTGCAGCAAAGAGAAACCTGGTGGCTGCTAATGGTAACCTTTGTCTAGACATGTGCGTTTTGTTTCATTATGATTTGTTTCTTGGATGAAAATTTAATTTGGATGTATATGAATCTCCTAATGCACATAGTAATGAATGTCAATGAATCCGAAAAACGTTATAATAAAATTAATAAACACAGGTTTTGTATTCAGATGATGATGTTGTGATAGTATATTGAGCCCATGGGGAAATAAATTCAGTTTTTGAATTTGTTCAATATTATGGGTTTGGATAACGATGGATCCGAATTTCGTTCTGTACATTAATTTGGATGCACATTACACTAGTTGTTATTGTCCAGTTAGCTCATGCCATTTCTCTTGGTGGGTTGGACTAGTGTTCAAAAATATAGAATCCTTTCAATTCAATAATACACTATATTGCCAAAAGTATTGGGATGCTTGCCTTTACATGCACATGAACTTTAATGGCATCCCAGTCTTAGTCCATAGGGTTCAATATAGAGTTGGCCACCCTTTGCAGCTATAACAGCTTCAACTCTTCTAGGAAGGCTGTCCACAAGGTTTAGGAGTGTGTCTAACGGAATGGTTAACCATTCTTCCAGAAGCACATATGTGAGGTCAGGCACTGATGTCGGATGAGAAGACCTGGCTTGCAGTCTGCACTCTAATTTATCCCAATGGTGTTCTATCGAGTGCAGGCCAGTTAATTTCCTCCACTTCAAACTTGCTCATCCATGTCTTTTTGAACCATGCTTTGTGCACTGGTGCTCAGTCATGTTGGAACAATTAGAGGCCGTCCCTAAACTGTTTCCAAAAAGTTGGGAGCATGAAATTGTCCAAAATGTCTTGGTTTGCTGACGCCTTAAGAGTTCTCTTCACTGGAACTAAGGGGCCAAGCCCAACCCCTGAAAAACAACCCCCTCCACCAAACTTTGCACTTGGCACAATGCAGTCAGGCAAGTACCATTCTCCTGGCAACCGCCAAACCCAGACACATCCATCGGATTGCCAGACAGAGAAGCGTGATACGTCACTCCAGAGAATGCATCTCCGCTGCTCTAGAGTCCAGTGGCATGCTTTACACCACTGCATTTGATGCTTTGCATTGCACTTGGTGATGTAAGGCTTGGATGCAGCTGCTCGGTCATGGAAACCCATTCCATGAAGCTCTCTATGCACCGTTGTTATGGTATTCTGAAGCCACATGAAGTTTGGAGGTCTTTGGCTTTTGACTCTGCAGGCAATTGTCGACTTCTGCACACTGTACGCTTCATCATGCGCTGATCCTGATCTGTCATTTTACGTGGCCTACCACTTCATGGCTGAGTTGCTGTTGTTCCCAGTTGCTTCATCTTTGTAATAATACCACTAACAATGGACCGCAGAATTTAAAATTTCACTTTTGGACTTATTACACAGGTTGCAACCTATCACAGTATCATGTTTGAATTCACTGAGCTCCTGAGAGTGACCCATTCTTTTACAAATATTTGTAGAAGCAGTCTGCATTCCTAGGTGCTTCGTTTTATACACCTGTAGTCATGGATGTGATTGGAACACCTGAATCTAATGATTTGGAAGGGTGTCCCAATACTTTTGGCAATATAGTGTATATCGAATACATATCAATGTTCTGGAAAAACTTACAAATTTTTCGAATCCACCCAGACCAATGAACATACAAAATGAATGTGAAACTAATTCCAAAAACAATTTGCTTCAAAATAATGAATGTGATAAAACAAAATCCTTCAACGAGCGAATGTATCCAAAAGGAAACAAAATGTTTAAGCATCTACAGGTCTTTTTCTGACTCTGAAAATGGGTATTTTCTGGCTACCATGCCACCCTTTTTGCTTCAATACTTTGAGACAATTACTGAGAACAAGCATGCAGATAAGGATGGCAGATATCTCTTTGAATTAAAGGTGCCATTAGTTGAACAATAACCAATATCAGGCTCACAAAGCTCACTTCACCTTCAGGCAAAAGAATATTATGAGTAAGTTTTCATTGGTATAGGAATGACTTACTATAACGAGTTGATTTGCATGATGGTGGGATACAATTTCTTGTGTCACACCATGTTCAGATTATATAAACAGCATGTTCTCACATCAAAATGCATTGCAGTAATATAATGTATAGACAGTGCTATCGTTGCTAACAGAGTGGTCCTGTTATTTCTGTATTAACAATTTTTATTGGTTTTCATGCAAGTACAAACAGTACATTAAAAGAGTATATGGAAAGAAAACATAACAGAAAATATACAACGATGGCAAAACTACATAAGATCAGGACCAGTTGAATCGTATAATATCACTGTAGAAATTATCAGGGCCTTTTATTTTAGGTCAGCATAGAGGAAATGAAGGTATCCCACGGGCGCCAAATCATCTCAAACACAGCAAACGAACAACTATGTAATGCAGTCAAATATTCCATCTGTCTTACATCAGCAATAATTTTGTACAAAATCGGCAATGAAGGGGGAGTAGAAGATAACCAACATATAGGAATGCTTCTCCTGGCCGCGGTCAGAACATGTACAGCAAGTTTTCTGGATGGTTTAGGTTGACCCGGGAATGGTAAACCCAGCAAAAAATTTAGTGGGTCAAGTGGGAGAGAGATATGTAACAACGATTGCAACAAGGATTGGACCTCTTCCCAAAAAGGAATAATGGAGCTGCATGTCCAAAAGATATGATAGAGAGAACCAGGATCTCTACTACAGCGCCAGCAGACAGGAGAAGCATTCGGATTATAAGCATGAAGAACTTCAGGTGTTTTGTACCATAACATCATGATCTTGTATATATTTTCCTTAAAAACCACACAGACAGAAGATCTAGATGCATTTTCCCAAATTTTCTTCCACGTTAATAAATCAATATCACATTATACAAATTGAGACCACCTACGCATGTAGAGGTGAGTGTCATTGGCTAAAGGGGGGGCATCCATAAGAAGCTTATGAGTATTAGAGATAATACCCCTTTGGTGGGGACCCTGCATACATAAACGTTCGAAGGGAGTAGGCTTCCGCAGAATCAATGAGGGTGATAAGGTAGAAAAGAAGTGGCATATTTGAAGGTAAATATAAAAATGTTGGGAAGGTAAAAGAGCTTTTTTCTGAAGATCCGGGAATGAGTGTAACTTACGAGTCACCGGGTATATCAAGTGGCGCAATTGAAAAAGGTCAGCTACTACCCAGAGGGACATCCGGGATATGGCCATATTGTCTGGAAGGTTAGGATTATAGAGGATATTTGTCAGTGGAGAGCATTCAGAGGCCAGTGTAAATTTAACCTTACATTTCTGCCAAACAGTCAGAGAAAAGTGCATGGGACCAAGGAATAGGTGGCGGAAGGATGAGACATCCACTGCTGAGGTTGACCAAAGGAGGAAGCATGGATGAGTTGGGGACAGTTGCAAAGATTTGATCTCAGTCCAAGTGTTGGGAGGATGATGGGTAGACCGTGGTCCTGTTATTTAACATACAGATAATTCTCTGGACGCGATAGTTTCTTGCACCACCTTAACAGTCATACTAATATTTAGCATAAGTACGTGTTCTCCAAATCCATAGATTCCTAGTGTTTCTACTATAGGAGTGTGAGGGACCATAGTCCAATACTAACTGTATATAATAGTAGCCCAATACTTTAGAGGGGTCAGTATGCTCCCATACTGCTACTCATTGGGGTTTATTTGCTAAAGGCAAATATGCTTTTCACTTTATAAAGTTGCACTTTGAAAAGTTATTGTTCACAGAAATTAGTAAATGTGGTGAAATTTCACTTTGTAAGAATACCAAACAAATGTAAAAAAAAAAAAGAATTTCAACTTGCACGTGATTCGTTGATGAACAGCAGATATTAATTTCACTAAGCTTTGGGGAAAATTTCCTTGCAAATTATAGCCACTACTAATAATGACTCTTCTCCTGGCGGGGACAACCTCCCTTGTCCCGCTGCTGGGAGAACACAATGGCTCAGCGGGAGGGATTTCCCTGTCAACACCGCTGTGGTTGCAGAAAAGAAAATTGCTCTGTTTATGACCAGTGGTTATTCACTGATAGGGCAATCAAGAGTGCCAGCACCTAAACAACTACATCAGTGGCAAATATGTCAAGACTGCAGTGCTTTCACTGCAGAAGGAAAGAGTTGTCACTCTATCAAAGAAATTACCTAGTGAATAATTCTACTGGGGCATTCAAATGTTCCAGGGGTATGTAGAAAAACAGCAAGCCCATGCAAACTCCATCATATATAGGGTTTTATAGTTTGACCATGGCTTTATTTTAAGGATAGAAGACTCAATACACAAATTGGTATTTTCCTATTTAATATTTGAGGTAAAATAGCTCATAGTGTTTTTCAAAAATTTTTTTGCAATTCACAAAAAAAGTTACTAAAGTAAAGCATGTGTCATGTCATCAAAAAGTACAGTATTTATCTCATGAAACTGTTTTTTATCTCATGATTTGATATCCAGTGGGATGGAGTAGAAACCGATTAGAACCCCTGTCAGTTTTTATTGCTAATAAAGAGGTAAAATGGTAGAAATATGTCAACTCACTAAGTCAGTGCGGTCCCTGCAACAGATGTATAAATACAAAAGAAAAAAGGGGAGTGGAATATCAGTCAAGGGGGAGGCTTCTTTCAGAGGACACGCGTGACGTATCAAAAACAACTAAGTTAAATTAAGTAAATACAAAATATCTTTATAAATGTCAAATATTGAATGAAAATAGTATAAAAAATCCCATATATATATAAATACCCTTCTTCCACCAATAAAAAAGCCAATGTTGTCTTTTATTTTGGAGGAAGAAGGGTATGGATGGATGGAGTCAGCCTGTAGTCAAGATCGAAGCTTCACTGCTCCTTCTACAGGCCTTCTAGAGGCCTGCAGAAGGAGCAGTGAAGCTCCGAGCGTGTAACCTATCTGTAACATCTATCTTTCCCCTCTATGATGTCATATCCTGTCCAAGTGTGCACTCCAAGCTGGCCTAGGAGACTTCTATAACAGTAACAAGAACATGTGTTTAGACATACAGTAGGTGTGCTGTGCTTTTTGTATATTTGGCAGATGTTCTTGAAAAGAAACAGTAACCCAGAAGCTGAAGATGTTTTCAAGGCTTACTCCTCATATGTCTTACCTATAGGATAGATACAGTACTTGTTCAAAGCTATTTAGATATTCTAAAAGTCATCCATGGTTGCTGGTATTTATATTCCTATACTATACATCTTTTTCTAATCAGCATTTTTATTGCCCTGCACAAATAGAAAATGTTTAAAGACAAAACGAGTTATTTGTCAGCAGATATTTTGAAAAAAAGCAGTAGCTGAAATATGCTATTTGCATAATTTTTATTATAAGAGTAAAACAGTCTATTTGTTTACTCTAGCAAAGAAGCTTGGCCTTTATAAACCGCATGATTTTCAAAAGGAACCTATTCCTAGCCATGCAATAGTTTGTATGTCATCTACAGTATAAAGCATTCTGAAATCTGGCTCATTGAAATATTTTAGAAACTTTGAGGGCTATTTGCTAAAACTGAAGAATGCAAAATCTGGTGCAGCTCTACCAAACAGCTTCCAGGTTTTATTGGCAAAGTTTAACCGAACAAGCTGAAAATAGAAGCTACCATGCATAGCTGCACAAGATTCTGAGCCCACCAGTTTTAGTAAATGTACCCCTTTGCATATTAAGAGCAGTTAATTATTTTCATTATTTAATAATAAACCACTTGAAGTTCAAAGACAGTATATATAGGCCTTGGAGAACTTAATTCTCCTGCGCTGAATGCAGTAGATCATTGAATGTCCTCCGAAATTCTGGTATACATACTGTAAGCAGGCCATATACTAGTAGATTTTTGTTTGAACATTCAGTTGATTTCCTGGTTAGTGAGGTCAAATCGATGTTCATTTTGGACCGCAGTGATGAGATTATCGAAAGAAGCAAGATGGAAACCTTTCATGAATGAACAAATTTCTAACAGCATATATGAATTTCATTTGGGAAACTCCATTCTTTTCTAAAAATCGAATTTTGAAAGCAAATTAAATTCAAATGACACTCACCAAGTCACCAAATGTGCTGAGAAGATTCATATAAAATGGAACAAATGTTCATAAAAAATCTATTAGTTTATTTATACATACATAAACCTTTGTTTTTTTAATTTGGGGCTGTTATGTAGGGCTGCGTTAAAACAAACTTAAGAAACAAAAACAAAATTGTATACTTCTACAAAAAGGAAAATGCAGTCAGTCTTGGAAGACAGTATCCCCAAAAGAAAATGTGTCCTGCCCCCCCCCCCCCCCCCCCACACACACACACACCCATATATCACCTTTGGTATTACAAATAAGGATAAATCATAATGGGAAATTTTGTAAATAAGTAAATGAATACCATCCAGATACTTTTTCAAGAATAATACATGTAGTTACAAATGTCATATGCAGAAAAGCTATACAATCATTTAGCTATCCATTAACAATTATTGGTGCCTTGGGTTATTGCACAAAATCTTTTACCATTGGAACATATATAGACTTTGACGAAAAATGTGTATTTTAATAAATACTTAGATAACAAGGCTATAATTCTTGTGCTAATCATTGTAATCTATAAGACATATCCACCATCAGCTTTATGCAATATGGCTGTAGAAAGTGTGGTGACAATGTACAGTAACCCAATTCATAATTTTCTATGTATTACTACTCTTTGCACCATCTTACTGAACAAGCCCAGCACATATGTTTAAAAATATGCCCGCCCATGTGTGGCACGAAGAACAGTTGACAACATCACTTTCTTTAGGTTCCAAAATAGTGTAACTGTAAGGGAATTCCTGTACGCTGACTAGCACATAGAAATGCGCATGTGTGCAACATTGCTCATAGAAATGAGCACGTGCACATTGCTAATAAAAATTAGCATAGACTCCCACATGCATGCAAGAATGTGCACAAAGCAGAACAATACAAAGCAGCTTGTCTGCATAGTATAACACACACAGCACACTATGTAAAACACAACACAGCACACTGTTAACCCTTTGATCGCCCCAGATGTTAACTCCTTCCTGCCCAGTGTCATTAGTACAGTGAGAGTGCTTTTTTTAGCACTGATCACTGTATTAGTGTCACTAGGGATGCCAGTGGCAGTCAGTTCCCACCAAGTGTCAGAATGCCCGCTGTAGTCCCGCTATAAGTCGCTGATCGCCACCATTACTAGTATAAAAAAAATATATATAAATTCAAGTATACTGTATATACTGCCATTTGTAGACGCTATTTTAAAAAAATGTTTACTGCATAGGTTTTATAGCAAATAGTCAAAAATATTGTTTTTCTTTTTTCAAATTTGTCTGGCTTTTTTTGTTTATAATGCAAAAAATAAAACACGCACAGGTGATAAAATACCACCAAAAGAAAGCTCTATTTGTGTGAAAAAAAAGGAAATGAATGTCATTTATGTACAATGTTGCATGACCGTGCAATTGTCAGTTAATATACAGTGCCGTATCGCAAAAAATGGCCTGGTCCGGAAGGGGGGTAAATCCTCTGGAGGGCAAGTGGTAAGTGGCTAAAAATGTTTTGGGGTATACAGCATCAGGGACATAACTTACCTCTAAAAACGTGTATTCAATACCCATCTGGTTGTTCGTTACTATAAAAATACTCCACTCAGTGATGCCCGATTCTGCTCACAATGGTGAACTTCTGGGATTGCATGGATTAACTGCCTTGACTCTAACAATAAAGGATTGCTCTGTTCATCTTCTCCCCTTTCCAACCCACTCATTTTCACAGAGTGAAAAGTGTTTTGTGAATGAAGAGAGGTACAGGAATGACAGGATCTCTCCCCTCCTCACCTGAGTCCTGATTTTCCACTGCTCTCAGTAAGTAACACCTTACCTTACAGGGTTTTCCGGGGACCTGGCTTGGCGGTCACGAGTGCAGGACCTTGCAAATCAGAAGTATGCAGGCTTCCCTATGTGCCCAAGAAGCAGAATCAGCTAGGAAAACACAGCTGAGAGTGTGAACTAAAGATCACAGTGTCCAGTGAAAACGTGAGAGGGCAAGTGGAGTTTGGGACATGCTCAGCATTACTTTTTCAAAATACTACAGTGTCCATTGTAGGGACATGTAAGAACAGACCTAGCCACTTGCTGAAGAAAGGACATGATCTGTGTGTGTGTGTTTGTAGAAAAGGGGGTTTAGAGTGTCAACTAGCTTCTGGCCTGAAAGAGTGTCTACACAAAGCAGAGCATCAGAATGCTACTTTAATAGCTTGCAGGCAAAGTGGCCGGCCCCTAGGGGGTGATATGTGTGGATGCTTCCTTAAAAGCTGAGAAGTTCATTTCTCTGTCACTATGCTCTCTCTTCCTTTCTGCATTTTCTGAGTCTGAACCCAACTCTACAGGAACTGTAGAAGCCTAGGTTCACATTTGCCCGCAATCAAATGAATAGGCTGCCATGTCCAAGCAATCGCAGGCTGTACAGCCTGTAATAATGTGAACCAAGGGTAAGAGCTCATATACACATGGCATTTGGAAAACTCTTCTGAATGATGGAAACTGACTGCTGGAAAACAGAGGGTAAAAAATGTCAGTTTAGCCGCATTTGCATACCGCGTTTATGTGCGTTTGCGTTTAGAAGCGTTTTTAAAAGATAACCTCAGGAGACCTTCCCAAATGCTCAGAATGTACTGAAAAATAGTAAAAAAAATTAACTATTTCAGACATTTTGAAAGGAATAGAGAGAGCAGAAGCAGAGAGAGCAGTATGTGTTGAGATTACCTGTCTTTTCTGGTTGTATTCACTATGGATCTCATCATGAGCATAATGCAGCATGTTCTACCATTTTTTCCTTCTCGTGAAACCTGGAACTGACTGCGCTGGTGTACCGGGTCCATTTGAATACATGGAAAACGCTTTGCATGCATTTCTGATGATGAAAAAAGGCTCTGGACAGCATCTGGACATGGAACAGTTAAAAAATGCTACTAAACGCAAACGCTTATAAACATGGTTAACCCTGTTTACAAGCGTTTACAAGCATTTGAAACCCCTGTAAAATCTACTCCTGAACGCAAGTTTGGTGCATTAAAAAAAACGACTGTAAACTCAACTGCCTGTAAACGGCTATGTGTACATGGACATATAGTAAAACATTAGGGAGAGTTCAGGGGCCGCTGAAAAAAATGCTGAACAGCTCCTAAATGTGAGCCCTAAGAGACTGATACCAAGTCAAATACAACTACTTACATTACTAGTATAAAAACATATTAATGAATACAGAGCTGCATTAATATGTGTCTTTCATATCTGCCTGGAGTTCAGCTTTAAAAATATTTGTTAGTATACCAGATATATCAGATTCTTGATTGGATTCGTATACAAGGTTTTAACAGGAGTAGTCAGCTCCTTTAAAAGAATTCTGTACTAAGAAATATGTTGGCTGCCATTGTTGACCTCTTCTTCATGAAATTCTAGTTCCATTTCTTTCATGTTACCTTCTGGTTTGAAGCTGATCTCCATGTTAAATGTCCCTTTAAATAGTTTGCTTGCGTCAAGCTGGCACAAAGAACTATTTACTGTGCTAAGAGATGCGTTTGCTGGGCAGTCTCAGCTACATACAGTATACACAGCTGTGTTCCGGCAGTAAAACAGAGATTTCCCATCTAATTCCTGGGATAACATAGAGTCAGGCTGAGCACCGCTCAACCTTTCATGGAAAGTTTTGTATTCTATGAATGAATACAAAGCTTCCTCTGATTGGCTGAGGTGGAGAGTGTGACATCATCAGCCTACCTCTCTATCTCAGCCAATCAGAGGACGCTTTGTATTCATTAAAGGGAAATTAAATGTGAAGATCAGCTTCAATAGTCTTAATGTGTAACTAAAAGCAAAACTTTTTTTTTTTCATTTTGGATAGAGTGGAGAGGGATTAGGACACCTTTCAGGTTTTATTACTGTCTGTGTCCCCCTGTTAGGGAGATCCACCTTCTCTATTTGTCGTGTAAGCTGTTATAATCGAAAGTAAAAGAAATTCTCAAATTTGGGGTTGACATCAGAACAGTAGTAGAGGGGAAATCTTCACTAGTTCTAGTGACCTTGATCACAACCAGGGATTCCCTCACTTTGGTGGGATTTCCTTTTCCAGTTTAGGTATGAGACAGGAATTGAAAAGAAATCTCCCCAATAGGACACAGAAGTAAAAAAACTGACAGAGGTTATAACCCTCCTATACTCTATCCAAAATGAAAAAAACCCAAAATGTTTGCCTTTATTTGCAGTTTAATCGATGACCTGGAACAGGAGAAATGACTTCATTGGTTCCTTGCTTGTATTGGGTCAGTGACTCAGAATGTACTAAAACCAGAATGTTAGCATGACAAGGTAACTAGCATTTTGGGAATGAGGGTAGAAATAGCAACATACATTCAGTATTTCTTTTGGTACCGAATATCTTTTAACAAAATTGGCTTCTCGGCCTCTTCATGCCCTTTAAAGTTGCATTGTGGCAAAGCACAGAAAACAGTAGTAATAATCAATGATCCAAGAAATGGATATTAATCTTTATGAGATCATTAAGCTTTCAGAAAATAAATACATTAAGTGAACATTTTCCAGTGCCAAGAAGCCACTGAACTTGAGGACAGTATTCTTGCACCAATTTAATGCACTCATTTAGTTTATATGTCTTTATCCGCCTTCCTCTCTTGGTGTCAGCAAGATTTGTTAAAAAAGCTGTTTTATAATTCTCGATGAACTGTGAAATTTGCATTGTAAGCAGCAATAGCATAATAGAGAAGAGCAATATAATTTGTCTGGCCTTAACACACTCAGAAGTAAAGTGTTGAAACTCAAATCGTAATAGCAAAACATACATATACTTAAAAAAAGGTAATGTTTAAATAGCAGACTCATTTATTGCAATTTCTTCCAATAATTTTAATCAGTTTCGGTTATGCATAAATTTCTAAACCAACACTGCCCTGCTAAATGCCTACTAATTTTGTAAGACAGAACATAGCTAAGATGACTGAAGGGTGACCGTAGGGTGAGCATTTTTTACATATTGCCTAACCTACCATGTGAGATGAATGCATATATTAACAGGTGGCTCATTTTGGTAAAGGAAATAATTCTAAGAATGAATTTGTTTGTGGTCCCTAAATGTGACAGTTATAATTTACTGTAGTTGCCAGGGACTCATCCTTTTGCATTTGCTGTTATGGTCTCTTGCTGGGGTTTTGTTGCTTTCTCTGCTTCTATTCCTGCAGATTTCTGTGAACTTTTTCTTGCATCTGAGTGTGCTCTTGCTTGCTCTATACTGTATACCTCCTCTGGGGAATTCTACACTTGGCTGGCTGAGAACTTACCTACTTGTCAGTGGTGTCCTGATTCGTCAAATATCTTTTAAAAGGGCATCACAGATCACACTTTGGTTGCCCACTTCAGCCTTTATTGGCTTGCAGTCGTATGATTTTTTCAGATTGACCAGCACTGTCTACCCCTGCCACCCTCTTTCAGCATTGCTCACTTTGCACCCACTATATCACTTTTTAAATATTGTTTACTTCTGTATCCCCATTCACCATTTTCCAAACCTGTCCACCCCTGCACCCTCTGCAACCCTCTTCTAACACTGGTTATCCCAGAACTCTTTCGCAGTACTCTTCATCCCTGCAACCCTCTTCCAACATTATTCACCCTTGCATCTCCTGCAGCCCTTTTCCAACACTGCACCCTCTGCCAAATTTGCTCACTTCTGTATTCCATGCAACACTTTTTCAGCACTGGAAAAAGAAGCACACAGGGGGTGCACCTAGGCATTATCCAAGGCTTATTAAAAATATAAAAACAAAAAACATGCTCACAAAATTAGATGCATGTAAAAGCTTGTAAAACCACTGAGATGGTCCAATGTGATGGCAGAGTACCTAACTGGTGGTGAGGTTGGCCTCTAATGCATTTCAGGGAGCCCTGAGAAAGGGGATACGTCCCTGAAATGCCCAGCCTGCTGATGCCATTATCACAACTGATTCCCTGGTCTGTTTCCTGGCATTGACCTCTTTGAAGCGCTGACGCGGCTGTTCTTTCAGTCCACTTTTCCAGCACTGTTCATGTCTGTAAGCCCTACAATCCTCATCCAAGCTTGTTCATAACTGCAACTCTCTTCAAAAACTGCTCACCCCTTGCAACCTCTGCAGCTGTCATCCCCTCTTGCTCATAGCTTACCTGAAGAGTTAGAGACTTTGGGCAGGGCTCCTTGCAGATAGAGGTACAATGTAGGCCATGGTAGGGGGTGGAGTGAAATGAGGCAACTATTATTAACAGCCACCCATAGCCAGTAGGACCAGGATGGAAAATTACAGGGAGGGCATCAATTCCCAGAAATATTACAGCCCTGGGACCCTGGGCGCCAAGCAATAGATGTTGGGAGCCTAGAGGCGAGGTGCCTATTTGCCACAAGGTGCTGAATTTACCAAAATGGAAATATAGGTGATTGGGGACAATGGGGACAGAAAAGACTGGCTGTCCTCCCATATGGTGACTTTGTGTTTATATATTTTATGCTTAAATAGGCAAATCTGCCCCTTGTATTGTAGAAAAGAATAGAGATAAGTTTGTTACCAATGTTTATGTAGCACCCTCTAGTGTGCTACTAGAAGAGTGTAGTGTATTGCAGGTAAAATCATTATGTATGACTCATGATAATTGTGTGAGTCTGTGATTGAGGTCAGTTATTGCAGGTCAGCTGGATGACTTAACAGGTTGTGGCTTTATTGCCTCCTCCTGACTCTGAAGGACCAAAGAAATATCCAGAAATTGGTAAGCAGGAAGGGGTGGAGGCCTAATCTGCATGTTTATGGGAGTCTGGCCCCATAGTGGACTGACCCATAAATATGGGAGAGTCAAGCTAATAGGGGAGTTGGGTGGAGGATAGAGTGCTTAGGACATATCGGTACCTGGGAGGGGTCCTAGTTTGGGGGAGGGGAGGGCAGCCTCCAGGTTGGGCTTGGGCTTGCACTGGAGGATACATTCATCAGTGCAGCATAAATTGCATCGAGACCTGCAGCAGTAGGAGCAAAGAGGACAGAGTGAGTACATCAGCATGTCCTGGGATCCACAATGGGAAAGACTGCCACATTTAGCAAGCTTTCAAAGGACAGCGCTGTACTCAATCCTTTATCCTTGTCCTGGGAGATCTTCAGAGCAGCCAGGGGGTAGTGCAGGTAGCGTCTGCAGGCTGTGCAGCTGGGAACAATTCTACAGGGGATGAAGAGACATCTCTGCATGTAGTCACAAAAAGCTAAGATGATTTTGAGAAGCTGCTAGTTCCTAGCCCGTAAAGGGTATAAGGTATAAGAGGTTAACATTATCTCAAGATAAAAAGGGCAGAAGCATGACCTTTTGATAGTGCAGAGAACCAAACACTGATTGATTCACACCCATTATTTCCACCCACCAACTGTATTTTTTTTGTTATTTATTTTGAACAATAATTTAAGATTAGCATTTTTAAATAATTTTAGATTTGTATTATTTATTATTTATTTATTTATTTATTTCAGGTACCTATAAAGTGCCGGCAATTTACGGAGCCTTTACATATATATTGTACATTCACACCAGTCCCTAACCCTCAAGGGTCATACAATCTAAGGTCCCTAACTCGCATTCACATTCACACATACACATACTAGGGCCAATTTAGACAGGATCCAATTCACCTACCAGCATGACTTTTGGAGTGTGGAAGGAAACCGGAGTACCCGGAGGAAACCCACGTAGGCACAGGGAGAACATGTAAACTCCAGGCAGGTGGTGCATATTAGAAATGTATTTTTTTCAAACGGTTGTGCCTGCTCTGGTCAAGCAAATATGGCAGGCATGGATGGCAAGGCTGTAAATAGAATGCTAAGAAGCAACCATATCCATAACTATTGGATTTAAATTCTGGACCACTGTCTGGAGGTATCCCAATATTCATTTGAGGTCCTAGCCCACCCTGCTTCAAATGTCATGTCAGGTCTTCAACACAGCAAAGTGAATTTGTGACTGAGTATCTGCATTTTAATAACCTGGGGTGAGGGTTGTTTTTCTTTTGTGCACACTTTGTACTATGTACTTTGTTAACTATTGGATGTCTAGGCTTGAGTGCTGGCTGGAGGTGACCCAACATGCAGGCATTAGCCTGCCCTGCTGCCCTACACTGTTCTATACACACTACAAATCCCATAGTTCATGGTTCATAGTCCATCAGAGGAGTGAGCAAGATAGAGAGTGTCTACAATTCTACATACACTGGAACCATGGAGAACAAACATAGCCACCCTCTAACATGAAGCTGGATCATAGCAGGGAAAAAATATTTGGGGTATGAAGAAGGCTGAAAGCATTATAAGGTACTTTTTTATGAATGTATACTTAAATAGCCTTTTTAGAAGTTTAGTGTCATTTTAATTTCAAATAAAAAGCCCTTAAATCATTGTAGTGACTCCTTGTACAGTATTTAGGCACTCTTACTAGGCTGCATTTTAAACATGACACTCACCAGACAGCTGTTAATTGAAAAAAAAAATAATAGTAGAGTGTATAAATTTCAAAGACAAAAAGACAGCAATATATTGTATTCATTTCATGCACGGTATTTAAGGCCTTTGGTTAGGGTGCATTTTGAACAGGGCACACACCAGTCAGCTTTTAATAATTTAGAGTAATTATTTAAATGAAAAAACTGCTAAACATTGTAGTCACTAGATGCACAGTATTCAAGCACTTTCACTATACCACATTTTGAGCAGGATCAACACTGGCCAGCTTTGAGTAAAGAAAACAATCAACATTAAATTGTATCCATCAGAGAAAAAAACCCCAAAACCCACATCATATGGCATTACAAAGTCAACATTAGAGTGTATTCATTTCACCGAACAATGCTACCAAAATGTTGTAGAGAATGTGTGCACATTAATTAAGCACTTTCAATAGGCGGCTTTGTAGCCTCCCTGGCGATATTCCCGAGTGTAGCTCGGGGTAAAGTTTCAGTACCACAAGCAGTAACCCCGAGCTAAACTCAGGCTTACCATGCGGCGCTGCTCCGGGATCTGTTCTCTTACCTTGTCCTGCGCTCCCGCGATGTCCCTCCTGCAGTATCCCCTGTAATGTCCTCCGGCGGATGCCGGCATCTGTCTTGTGGGTTCCGTCCCCTGCAAAGTCGGGACATACGGGGACAGAATGGTGGGAAATTTGAAAGTGACAAAAAGTGACATTCACTAAATTCACTAAAATCACATAGTAAAACATTACTGTATCAAACCATTTCACATATATTTTGTCCCTAATGCTTTGTCCTGTGCCCTGCCTACATTTTTACTGTTCTTTCTGCCTGGAAACTGAGAAACATCCATGGCGTCCAAAAAGCATCCCTTTAGGTCAAAATCGGTTTTAGACCAGCTAGAGAACAGCGATAGTAAATTAGAACCACTTGCAGAATTGAGTGATAATGATTCGTGGGGAAATTCGTCATCAGACACTGAAAACGATTGCGACTTTGCTCAGTGATGTGCGTACTTGGCGCTATATTTCAAATTTCAGTGTTTTTGGTTTGATTATATTATTAAATTAAATTATTATTATTATATTATTATTATTTTTTATGATTATTTATTAAATTATAATTTATGATTTTGTGTTTCAAGTTTTATCATACCCGGGATGTTTACTAGACTCTTGTTTGGACAGATTTCAGTGAGTTATTCCTAAAAATTACAGGCCTACAATAAAAAAATACATATTTCCATGCAAAAAAATGTACCGCTTCGAGCACAGAAATATGGACATAATCAGACCGCTAGGGAGGTTAAACGATAGACATTAGATAGTCTTCAGCATTAGAGTTTATTTATTTCAAAAAAGCCAGCTAAATGTTCTAGTGTACTTTTTCTATCCCTCCCCCACCACCACCACCTCAAACACACATAATTTTTTAAACCTACTGAAAGTAAAAAACAAATATAAAAATGTGAAATAAATGCCCCCCACAGCAAGGAGTGGTGGTGGCAGCTGAAGCTGTTGCTGTCCCTCAAAAATATCTCTCCCTGCAAACACTCTGTGATATTTGAAAATGTGTACCCCACACTATGTTCTCTCTTACTCTTGTATATAACACACCAAACCAAAAAAAAGGACAAAAAGCAACAAATAAAAATGTATAAGTTTGTGATTGCTTTTACTCACTAGTACCACCCTTGGGTTTCCTAGGCATAAATAATAATTATTATACACAGCGCTGTCACCACCTTTAAACTGAAATCCATAAGACACCAATTATACATAATACAACACATATCAGGGAATTATCCCCAAAGAAAAGGCAAAACGTCATACTCTTCCTGTGCAAAGTATACCAAACATCAAAAGTTCACCAGTGCAATATTATTCTGTGTACATTCATCTGTGTGCTCCATGTAAAGACACTCTTGCTTTTTCTGCACTCCCGCACTCATCGGAGAGTATTGACCCTATGTTCTACATCATATGAGTCAAGCATGCTTTTGAATATCACCATCAACGGTTTGCAACCTTCCTGAACCTCTGCTGCTGTCCTCTGGTTCTACAAGAATAGGGAAGATACCTATTGCTTGGTAAAACACATTGGATGGAGCTTCTGATTATGTCATTTCCAGCCAGTGGAGCACACACTAAGGTGGAGCTTCCAGGGCTATGTGCATTTTTTTTTATCTCTGACAAATGTGAGTGTAATGTCAATTTCCTTTATTAACTACATGTATGCTTCACTATGGCAGCTCTCTTGCCCCCTATCTTTTGTTTGAACAAATTTAAGCTTCTATGACTAATGAATTCACCACTGTGGCTTGGAGAACCAGAGGACAGCAGCACAGCAGGAGGTTTTGTTATCCAAAGCCAAATACACCTGTCCCCTGACAGTGTGGACTGGTTCACTTTTATTAAAATGAACCAGTCTTGGATTACTGATGACTGCAAAAACACTGCTACTGATGCTACAACTTTTAATTGTCATCTGCCTGCCCAAATAAAAATGATATACCGGTCATTACTAACTCCTACCATCTCTCTTATTCCAGTGCTCTTGTCCTGTAAACACAAACTTTCCACAGCTGGAACTCAGCCATCAAATGTATAAGGATACATTCTGCATTGTTTTTCAAAGTTTGCGGTCAATCTCAGTGAGTCGGCATTGTAAAGGGGCCATAAAATGTTTCCACAGCTTGACATTGGCTTTCAAAATGTTAAAATTTGCTTCAGGGTAAATCCCACATTGTGTCTTAAAGTTTGTGGCCTATTTTAGTACCCAGGCAATGTAAAAGTGCCACACAATGTTTCTGCAATTAGACCTCAGTTGCTAAATTTATGTTTGCTGAAGGGAAAATCCTGCATTGCACACTGAAATGAAACACTCTTGGATTAAAGTGGTTGTAAAGGCTCGAGGTTTTTTACCTTCATACATTCTATGCATGAAGGTAAAAAACCTTCTCTGTGCAGCAGCTCCCCCAGCCCCCCTAATACTCACCTAAGCCCCCTCTCGATCCAGTGATGTGCACTGGAATCTTGGCAGTCCCTCTCCTCATTGGCTGAGACAGCAGCAGGAGCCAATGGCTCCCTCTGCTGCCAATCACAGCCAGTGAGCCAATGAGAATTGAGAGGGAGCAGGGACAAGCTGTGGCTCCGTGTGTAAATGTGCATACGGAGCAGCGGGTGCCCCTATAGCAAGCTGCTTGCTGTGGGGGCACCCAATAGGAGGTAGGGGCCAGGAGCGCCAGCAGAGGACCCGAGAAGAGAAGGATCTGGGCTGCTTTGTGCAAAACCACTGCAGAGAGCAGGCAAGTATGATGTGTTTTTTTGTTTTTTGTATGTTTGTTTTTTTAAGCCTCTAATATCACTTTAAACCTGATTCTATTACTACAGACTAAAATTTAATTGTCACCTCCCCCCCAAAAAATACTTGCCACCATTACCAGCTCTTTCTACCACTTCTGGCTTATTCTGGTGCTCTGGCCCTGTAAAAGTGCCACACAACAATAGTACAGCTGGACTTTAGCGGACAATTGTCTAATGTTTCCTGCAGGGTAAAATCTGTATTGTGCCTATTCCAGTGCTACAGCACAATATAGATGCCACACAATGTTTTTGCAGCTGAACCTTAACTGCCAACTTTCCAGTATTTCTTGCAAGGGAAATCCCCTGCACATCAACATTTGCAGCCTATTCTTATGCTCTAGCACTCAACAACATTTGTGCCAATTGATTTGCAGATAATACACTGTAATGTTTGTTTCAAGATATAACCTACCTTGTCTCTCTCTCTCTTATATTGTAGCCTAACCTAACTGCTGGGATCAACCCAGATCCAAAGCTTGTCCCTACTCTTCAGCAATATAGCTGTGGCAATGTAACCATGATCTCTTACTTTAATTTTAGCTTGAATTACTCTCTCTTGTTAAGTTGATGCTGACCACTCAGTTCCCCCCCCCCCCTCTCTGAGCAGAGAACAGTGACTGTTGGTCACCAGCTCCCTGCTCTGTTCCTCCAGTGCTCACTGGGACACTGACTGTGGAGGGGGCCGGAGAGGATGGATCAGGGTCTCAGTCAGGGGCAGACTGACAACTCATGGGACCCCCAGGCAATAGGAAATCATGAGGCCCCTTTGTCTTTGCCCACACTCAAACCACACCCAAAAAAGCCTATGAAAGGTACCAGGGGCATCTCATGGGGCCCCCTTACTGACCCTGGGCCCTCGGGCAGTGCCCAAGTTCCTAAATGGTCAGTCCGCCCCTGGTCTCAGTAGCATGCTGAGGGGCAGAGCCAGGTGCTAGTCCAGGCATCTGGGTGGCTCTCAACTGTAAAGTTGAGATCGTTCCCGAGCCTGGACTGGCTCAGTGATGTCAGCCCGCTGTCTCAGAAAAGTCTACAGAACTGCACCACAGTATTTTGAAGAAAAAACCTAAGCTAGAAAATAGCTGCTATCCGAATGATATGTGTATCAGCTAAAGATGTTTGTTTGAGAGGACAGCACTATTAAACATACAAAATAAATATGCTATGTGCAATCAATCCTATTACAAACTACAGTATAAGTGCAAAATTCTATATGTAAAGTGGACAGCACTACCACCGCTATACTTTAAAAATCTATACTCACACATTATAAACTATGTACAGTATATCTTCTATAAACAATATATAAAAAAGTGCAAAACTGCTAAATATGCAAAAATACAAGTAATGTCAGTTATTGCAATCAAAAATACAAAAAAAGTGCTACATGCAATGTGAAAAATGCTAATAAGCAAATACTTATCAAATATGTGCAGACATTCCTATATCCATAATATACAGTACAACTATTTCAACTCACGTGCAATATTCATAGAAATAATAAAATCACTGTAAAAAAAAGTTCATGCAAAGAAAGTCATTCAGCAAAGTTCATAAGTGTCCCATGTAATTTCAAACTCAAAATCTTATCTGCATTCTTCATAAATTCTTCTAGTGTTCACCAAAATAAAGTGCTTTCCACCCCCTTTAGTACTAAACAAACTCACCAGAGCCTGATGATGGTAATATTATAAATCAGCAGATAACGCATAAGACTCTGGGAGTAACGATGTACAGCTTCACAACTCCCCACTCAGTAGGATTATTCCATATAAATCCATAGCTCACATGAAGGAGGAAGGAAGAGAAAAGGAAGCCTCCATAGTGTAAAACCATCTCAGAACTTTTTATTTATTAAAACCAATCGGTGTACTCACATTTACGTGTGTCTCCACTGACACAAGTATACAGATATAATCAAAAAGCAGAGTCACAGCCAACTGAAACTCCAAGCCACGAGTGCAAACACAGTGTGCGTGGTGACAACACATCCAAGTCCTGACCTACGCGTTTCGTCATCCAACGTTCTCCAGAGTGTTATGTGCTATCTGTTGGTTTATAGTCTTACCTGCATTGGTGAGTTTATTTAGTACTTATGGTGATAGAGAGTACTTTATTTTGGTGAACACCTGAATAATTTATGAAGAATGCACATAAGATTTTGTGTTTGATATTAAATTTTTTTGTATTTGCTTATTAGCATTTTGCAAATAGCACTTTTGTGAGTGAGTATAGATTTTTGTAGTATAGCTATGGTAGCACTGTCCACTTTATATATAGAATATTGCACTTATAGTTTAGCCCGCTATCGGCTGAAAATGTCACAGAAGTGCATAACAAACTTCTCTCCTGTGATCCATAGAAGAAGTTTAGCCAACTAAGCTTTGGCTATACTTCTCCTTTAAGCAAAAACTACATTAGTTTTTTGTGCAATATAATCATTAGGCAGTTTAGAAAAAAATGTCTTAACCTGTTCATTGAAACTCATTCCTTTCCAAAATGATAGGTCCTCTCTTGTTTTCTGTACATACTTGAATTATAAAAAATATTAAAAGTATTTCAAGGAACGTTCTGCTTTCTTTCACTCAAAATTGTCAAATTATCATGACATTGTGTTTCTCAGTGGCCTGCACAAAAAATAGTGCCTGCATATAATGTAGACAGACTGTTCTATTATTTCAGTCAATTTATTAAATAGTTCTATTGATAATGTTCACCAAACAATTACAGGAACAGCCACGCATAACAACACAAGATGTTTTGTCTTATATCACTTCTAGGTTTTGTATACATTAATATGATATTTCACATCAGACCTATAGATTTTAAGTTGAGCTGCCATCAGATATATTTAGTATCTTTTATCTTTTTAATATAGACATTTACTACCCTGTAGCCAGCACTCCCCTAACAATGATATCATCTGCTTTTATTTCCAGAAAAGACATATTGTATTTGTCTAGATACTATCTAGGGCAAACATCAACTTACTGGATTGACTCTGAAGACAGAAAGTGGAAGCACCACTCATCGGAACACAGTCACTATCAGGGGCGGACTGACAACTCATAGGGCCCCCAGGCAATAGGGGATCACGGGGCCCCTGTGTCCTTGCCCAAACTCAAAAAAGCTTATGAAAAAGATACCAGGGGCATCTCATGGGGCCCCCTACTGACCCGAGTTTCCAAATGGTCAGTCCGCCCCTGGTCACTATACAAAGTGGAGATACAGCTTCAGTCTAAGCTCTTCCTGACTACACTCCTCTGACATGTTCCGCTCTGCCCATGAGGTTTAATTATTGAGATGACATATCATCTTGATGATTAGGCCTCATGGGTGGGGTGAAACATGTCAGAGGAGTGTAGTTAGGAGGACCTTAGACTGAAGCCATATCTCCACCTTTCTTTATAGTGACCAGGTTCTTTGATGCTGATAAAGAGCTGTTTTGCAATAAACAATTAATAGACAACTGCAGAGCATTATTTTGAACATCTCATGCTATCTAGATGCAGGAATCATTTTCATAGCTTTTAATAGCTTTTCCCATTTGTCAGAATCTGCATAGTCATGGTAATCCCCCTGAGTCCATAGTATCAAACTCAGCCTTTATGAAGGCCCTATTCCTTACAGAAGTGTGGAAGCATACATTTAAACCTTTCCTTATTCCATTGCAATATCACTACTTTCTAGTGATACCACCCTATTAGATTGTAAGCTCTTATGTGCAGGCCCCACTTAATCATCTTGTTTTTTTTTATTTTATTGTAACTGTACAGTCTTCCTTTATATTGTAAAGTGTTGTGCAAACTCTTGGCACTAGATAAATCTGGTATGATGATAGTAATAATATCTCCAGTTAACAAAACAGCTTCCTCTGCTGCTTATGGGTGACACCTACACTTTAAAAAACCCAGACAACAGATAAAATATGCCCTTGCCAGAGATCGTAACTGATCACCAAATTTATAGAATCATTTTCTTACGCTAAACGTAAGTCATTTTGCAGAAAATGTATGTTTATGTATGGACAGGCAAAAGAGATCCACTGTGCTCAACCCAGTCTCCGATACAGGCAAAGGTTTGAATAGTGAAAGCCAGAAAAAGTCGGCATACAGCAGGATCGAAATAAAAGTATGAAGGCTTTATTGCAACATAGGGTTAAAATCCAATGAAACAGACCCATGTACATGTTCCAGCCTTGCGGCCTTAATCATATGTTTATGCATAGGTCATAACATTTCTAAAAGTGACATAAATAGGATAACTGGCATTGTTTAATATAGCTTGGGTGTTCATGGCATTTCTGCTATTTTTTCCAATTTTTCTTTGCTCTGTGTAATTCATGTTTTTACACATGACCTGAAAACATATATATGCCATCTAACACGAAACACACGTGTCAGCTTTGTATTTTGTACTGCCTTGCACTGATAGATTTGCTAGAATGCAGCTCAAAGTTTAGCCTGGTGCCCAAAGGGTTAATCATATAGGCAGTCAGGTTATTACACATTTCCATTTCAGAGTCAAATATAAAAATTTCTATTATAGGGACAATTAATTACATCTTAAAATGGCAAATGTGCATCCTTGTCAGGTAGAGTGTACTCTGATGGCCTTTCCTCAAACACTGAATGTGGAGATTTGATCTCTTCTAATGGTCCTGAGAAAAGGGTAATTACGCTATGGTCAAAGCTAATTTGCTTTCTGCCAGATGAACTGTTGTATTTTATTGTACGCTGACATTTTAAAGTAATTACGGCACTGTTGACCTTAGACAATTCTAGTTGTATCACTGTCTACAGCTGCAGTGTTCTACCTTTGGCTGCCAGACAGAGCCTGTAACGAGGTAATGACACGGACAAAGAGCACCATATGGGTCTCCTTTGAGGTACACAAAGCCCGGTGAAAGGAAACAAGAAAATTCATCTTAACATCATCATTACAGTCACACATCTATACGGCTATAAAGAATGCCATTTGAAAAAAAAAAAATTGAAAAAAAAAAAAAAAAAAAAAAAAGCTTGGAATACTTTGTGTGCTTATATTTTTCTCCTATAAATGGCAGTATGCATCAAGAAGCCATAGAGGTCAGGTATTGCAGAATGTGATGGACGAGTCTTTTAGTCACTTGAGTTCAAAGGCTAAAGACTATTGATTGGGATAAAAGCCTTGGCTCTTATGTACTGTTAACAGCAATCCTTGTTGTCTGAAACCTGCACAAATAATTATGATAACAGAGGAGCTCTCCAGCATAGACAATATAGAGAGCAGCTTAATTTAGATATTTGGCCAGTTAAAAATATATTACAAGCTGGGATCACTTTCATTTGCCCAGGAGGTAAGTGCTTGTTTTAAGACTCAAAGTTATATTTTTAGATACCAATGGTTAATATTGATTTTAAAGGTGGTAGACATCAAATATAATATTGGTACTTGTGTTGCAGTGGAGAGGTTAATGCTGGCAATTAATTTTTCTATTGCTTGGCTACAGTAAGAATAGATATTACTACAATTATTTACACTGACACATATTGTAACAGGACAAACTAGAAACTCAAAAATGTCTTTTACTTTTATTACAAGATATTTTTTCTTCTGTTGACATTGTTTTTATGTTTATAGAGACATTCTGTACATAGGTGCTGCAATGTGTACTTTTTTAACCAACAAGCATCATACCTGCTGTATGGGTAAAATTCAGGTTACAGTGACCTGTGTTACAATTTGCAGGTACAATTGTCAGGTTGTAGATGTGAGGTTGCCCTAACTTTTACACCCGCTTTTTGTACCATTTTGTGAGAAGAACATAACTAAATATTCATTATTGAGGTTTTAATTTATATCCAAATTTTTGAAGAAAAGGTATGTGGATGAATTGCTCATAGTGGTAAGAATTATACCAAATATCTTGTTTGCTTGCAGTAGGTCCTCCAGGGCAGCACATAACTGCTCACACATCATTTTGCTGACTGTTCCCGTGTATAAAAAAATGAGTACAAAGGACATTACTTACAGTCAGAAGGATGCAGGGGCGGACTGACAACTCATGGGGCCCCTGGGCAATAGGGGATCATGGGGCCCCTGTGTCCTTGCCCAAACTCAAAAAAGCCTATGAAAAAGGTACCAGGGGCATCTCATGGGGCCCCTTACTGACCCCGGGCCCTCGGGCACTGCCCAAGTTTCCAAATGGTCAGTCCGCCCCTGGTAGGATGCATCCCTTGTGCTTCTTTCTCCATAGTGCTCGACTATGTCCACCTTTTCTGCCCAACTCCTCCATTCATAGAAGCCGTACTACAGCTTCTATGAATGAAACGTGATATATGAATGGAGGGTGGCAGACCTTTCAATCATCCACCGATCCTCTTTTCATAGATCATGTTTCATTCTTAGTAGTACAGCTTCTATGAATGGAGGAGCAGGACAGAAAGGACATGCATAGGGGAATGAAGAGGGTAAATCCAACTCTCAGTATATCTAGTTTGTTCTTGACAATGGTGATGTCCTGTCTTGGGAAAACATAACATATTAGAAGAGTAGGAATTTTATTATTTTAAATATAGCTTACCTGATAAGAAATATGTCATAATAAAAAACTAGAGCATTTATGTTAAAGGATAAGTTCACCTTTAGAAACATGTTACACGCTCCGCCTGTTTTTATCGGGAACATTTGACATGTTCCCAATGCTGCAGCCAGTGGTGTATTTAGGTTTTGTGCTGCCCTAGGCAGCACAAAAATCGGACCCCCCCCGGCAAAGAGCGAGAGCCTCACACCAACCAACACCAGACCCCCCCCCCCTCGTGGAGAGAGCATGACAGTGACCAACAACATCCCTGCCCTATCCACCCCCACCCCAGAAAGCCTTCCACTAACACCCCCCCCCCACGGCGACAGAGAGAAAGACGCTCACTTTCACAGCTCTGGACATCCCTGGGAATGACAGTTGGGCTCTGCATGCACCATCAAGCAACCCGCAGCCTCTCTCGGATCCTACCTGGTCCCCATGCCGCATATGACTCTTCTTCCAGGGGGCAGTGCTGTCCCCCTAAAAAATGCTGCCCTAGGCAAATGCCTTGTTTGCCTTTTGGTAAATACGCCCCTGGCTGCAGCCCCTGCCCAATCGCTGCACTCCCTGTGACAGCAGTACAGGGAAAAATTCCCCGTACAAGCTGTCACTATTTAAAAACAGCACAACCATGTGGGTCTCCACCCACACGGCCACATCATTAATTCACAGAGTTCTGTGAATGAATGAACTACAAATACCGACAGCCTTTGCGGATGTCGGCTTGAAGTTCTCAATGAACTACCACAGCACTGTGGAGCACCAAGGTAGTTTATGAGTCTTCCTATCAGTGTATCTGCTTGCAAGCAGATATACTGACAGGTCTGTGGGAAACCAGCATGACACCAGTATTCTGCTGATTGCTGGTGCAATGCTTTACAGGCCTCTGCAACAAAAAATAATAAATGCACATTATTTACCAGCAAAAAAATGTGCATTTATTATTTTTTGTCAAAAGGTGAAGTTATCATTTAACTAGATTGTTTGGTAACATTTATTATTGGAAGAGATTCTAACCCTCCCTAACTTTATAAAACGCTAACATAAAAAGGGTTGGCTAGAGTCCTACTTTAAGGATTCCATAATTATTATTATTACTGTATAATAATAATAATAATTATGGAATCCTTAAAGTAGGACTCTAGCCAACCCTTTTTATGTTAGCGTTTTATACAGTTAGGGAGGGTTAGAATCTCTTCCAATTTTTCTGTTGCCTAATACTCTGAAAAATTTCCCATCAATTTCTGACTGAGAGACATGCCAGATAATGAAACGTAATTTCCTCAAATTAAAAAGAAATTTAACTTTTGAAATGTTTCTACTGGAATTAATTTAAATGCTCATACCACCATCAACAATGCAACTAAAGATGAGAATGCTTCCCCTCTTAACCCTCCTTCCCCACCCCTATTCCTCCCTCCCTTTTTTGTTCTTTCCCCTTTCACTTTTCTTCACATTGGAACCTACACCCTCTCTTTTTTTCTCCCTCTCCTTTACTTACTCCATTTTCTTTATCTTACCCACTAGGTTTGGGGTATAGCCCCATCAAAAATAATTTGGAAAAACTTGAAGGGTTTCACCAAAAGCCTTTTCTACCTGTCTATGTAGGTTCTGATTGATTAAACATTAACTATGTGTGGTTGATACTTTGTATTTTCTTATTGTAGTCTATTTTATATTTTGAAAGTCTACGACCTGTACATGCACTGTTGACAGTCATTTGCTATATTGGCAACATTTTCTTGATAAATAAAAAATGCAAAAAAAATAAGAAATCTAACTTTTGATTGTTGACTGGAACAGATGCACCCATTGGAAATGATCATCTCTTCTCTTGGTCTGGTGAAAAACATTTTGGATTTTTCCAGGACAGAAAGTGAAGGTGAAAGTGGATTTCTTTAGCAGAGACCCTGACAGCTAAATATTCTATGACTTTGGATATTCCTATAAACTGTCACACCCTTAGCAGCAGTTAACATATTGTTTACATTTAGTGGCAGGAATGGAAGATGTTATTGTAGCATCACGATCAGATATGTCTGGATATTATGGGATATGTCGGCAGATATTTTCTATGGGTGATCAGCTGGCATTGTTCTTTATGACTAATGAGGATATGCATAACTGGATGATGTAACTAAGCAATGAATTACATTGTGTGACATCTTGTGTTTTTTTAAATTTTTTAAAAAAGCACTTGTCAAACCGTGTTTTTTATTTAACGTTTTCACTCTTTTGTGAATGAGTAGGAGTACAATGTATGTATTACTCAGAACTTAGGGGGTGGTATCTGGGTACCTCCTTTTCTTAAAGGGCATTTCAGATTCCAATAAGTCTCCACTCACAGACCCCCACAACCTCAGCAACATGAGGACAAGGTGCTTTGCCAGGGTGGTCTTACCCAGAAAGGTGCCTCCCCATATTGAGGGCATGTGGCCTGGTATAGGTTAAGGGGGATGCATGCTCATGCTCAGAGGTGCCGCTTCACAGGCATGGTAAAGGCATCCTAGAGACATGTTATTTATACAAGTTTTGTATTTTTAGTATTCCCCGTTAAGCATTACAAAAATCACTTTTCCCAGCCAAATGAAATTTGAAAAAAATGTTTTTGTTTTGATACATGCTTTCCAAGCCTCCTATGCAAATGTTTTGACTATCCCTTGTCTATTAGCCTAGAAAATGGCCCAAACTATTTTTTAACATTTGTTCCCATTGACTTCAATGGGGCTTGGATTTGGCAACTGAACTTTAGACATATTTGCTGAACACTGCTCAAATCAAAGCCAGCTGTGTTCAGCTCATTACTAATACTCAGTTTCTAGCCCCCAGATTTCTCTACCCCAGTCTTTGTATAAGTGTAAGTACCGTCTAGATCCCAAGGCCCTACCAAACACCATGCTGGAGTCATATGCGATGTTACTCCATAAGCCTGGTAAAGATCTCTCGGAATGTTCCTCCTACTGGCCAACTACCCTTTTAAATGTGGATGTTAAGATTTTGACTAAGGTCTTGGCCACTAGTATCTCCACTGTTATATAATCTTTAATGAATATACTGACTTATATGTATTCCCCAAATAAATTCCAATAACACCAACCTGCATAGACTTTTTTCTCATCTTCAGATGGATCATCCATATTCAGGCACGAGAACTGTGGTATTGTTAGATATAGTAAAAGCCTTCAGTTAGGTAGATTGGGGGTACATGGGAAAAATGTTACAGCAGATGCGTTTTAAGCCTACTTTCTATGCTGGATTGCTATTATATGTAGAAGTCCTGGAGCTGCTCTCATAATTGGTACAAATCTATGGCCCTTGTTGCCCTGTTTATTAGCCCTTATGATGGAGCCTCTTGTTATCATACTCTGTTCCTCAGATGCTGTTAGAGGCCTGAAGATAGGGGGTATTAAGGAGCACCTGGTGTTGTAAGCAAATGAAGCAAATGTCTTCATTCTTTTTTACCAGGACCCAAGTTTTTCTCTGCAGACAGTCCTCCAGAGCTTAGGCAAATTTACCTTATACTCAGGCTTGAAGATGAACTGGGACAAACTGAATATTCTTCCTCTAGATTCCAGGATGATTGCTGATCTTAATCTCCCTTTCTGCTGGGTCTTGTAGACACAATATCTGGGAATAAACTTCAGCCAAGGCGTCAGATTTAATACATCAAAACTTCACTCTGTTGATTACCACCCTTAAATGCAAAATAGTAGCCTGGAAACATCTACTAATATCCTTGATTGTCAGAGGTAAAATGTTTCCATTGTTTCTATATTTGCTGAGGAAAGATCCTGTGTGGGTACCAAACTTATAAGAAAGTTGACCAACTGTTTAACTTCGTTTTAGGCATTTTTCCATCCCAGAATTAGTCTGCAACTGCTTGCGACAGGGTGGCTTGCCACTGCCCAAACTATATAATAATATTTATTTTGAATATCACAGGCAGTATATCCTATTATGGGTCCTATGGGTGCCACACTGTGACAATGTGTCCCTTGGGGGCTAAAACCTGCCCACACTGCTTTTTGAGGCATAACCCTTAGTTCCCACACATCTTGGAGTTCCATTATCTGGGCTACAAAGAGCTTTGTTTGCAGGGGGGTAGGCTCCTGTCCAGAATCTATAAAGAGATTTTCCCTGTCCAGACTACATCTATGGTGCAATGCAGGGAGAAGTGGATTGGAGATGTCCGAGATCTCTAGGATAAGGATTATAATGATATATGGAGTTACCCATTTATGCACTTACTCTCTGCTAGTTTATCCAATAAAGGTTCTGCATAGAATCCACTTCACCCCCACAACACTGGTTGTAATTTACCTGCCATTCTCATCTGAATTGTTGGTGTTGAACTTACCAACTGACTTCACCCGTTTTTTGGGCCATGACTTTTATTCAAAGATTCTGAACCAGGGTTACCCTATGTTTAACTGAAGTTACTGCCTTGCCTATCCCGAGATCAATCTGTTTGTTTATTGGGATTGATGGAAGGGGTATGTTTGCACATTGAACTAGTTTACAGCATCTTCTTTGACGTTATGGAATTAACTGGTCAATTTGACACTGCCATTCAATAAAGTCACCTACATAAGTCAAACTTTTCCATCTAAATTTGACAAGGTATAGAACTGCTGGCCATCTGCAATCAATTTCAATCTCTGAATGTATGACATGATCGCAGACTCTCAGTCAGATTTGATAGAATAAAATGTCTCATTCTTATAATGTGCCTGATTGATATATGTGGTACCTCTACATGTAGAAAGAAGGGGGGGTTAACAGGTGATCCCCTTGTGGCATGTAATTATACAGTTAGTTTATAATTATCCTTTATGTGTATGAAAAATTCACTGGGTCAAGCTAGACGTAGCGCCTTCTATACTACATGCATGGGTCGATTTGGGACAAGGATCCTTCTCAGTTTTATCTCTTGATGTCTTCTATCTAAACAGTATTGCACAGGGAGATGTTGGGAGGTGGTATGGGCAGGATTTCTAATTTTAATGCTAGTCCTGGTTAGTTAGTTAACATTTGTCATCCCTGTGTGACCCTATTTAGTTTATTTTGTATTAATTTTTATGTTTTCTTTTTTTGCACTATCACACCATTAATAAAACAAAACAAAACAAAAAAACAGAAGTAAGACACATCCTTCCCCTCCCGCACACACACATTACACATGCATCTAACTTGTGCCTGTTTACACCAATGGGCATTATTATTATAATGGTATGTATTGGCATGCAGTTTGCAAATGTGGTGTATGTTTTTTTTTTTCAAATTCTTTAAAATTACATTTATCCAATGCTATGTACAGCAGTGCTGCTCAGAGCATTGCAGTGTGTTGTAGCAGGTTGTAATATGACCAAATGTTTGCCTGTATCAAAGCACACCAATGCAGTACATACACATCACTGCAGATCGAGCTTTACCACAATGTATAGGTGCAGCTTAAGTTGCTTATTTGCAGTTGGTGTACCTTCATTTTCACAGTTTCAGAGAAAGCACAATGTCCTCCAAGTTAGCCAGATAGGATATTTGTTTTGGGTTTTTTTTTTTAGACAGAGGCTGAGTAGCAACCTGGGATGAGTCAGCCTGTGAGTGAGGTAGGAGTTCACCTTAAGACAGGCTGGGAAATTTTAACAGGTCAGGGCTTCTGGAGCCCTCCCACCCTTTCAGAAACTTAGAAACATTTCTGGAACAGGGGTGGAGGAGGGGAGGAGGCCCAGATCTGCATGTTTGAGGGACCTTGGCCAATTCCCTGACAGGAGGTTGGGCATGGAGACCAAGGCAACCCAGGGCAAAACCTGGGCAGCAAGTCAGTGACAGGTGGAAGATGGAGTGAGGAGCTGGAGTTTGGAGCCTGGGAGAGGGTCCCAGGGAGGGGGCCTACCTACAAGCAGCTTGTTGGGGAAGAGCATCTCCTAGGGAGGACATCCTGAGCAGCAGGGAAGGAGCCAGCCTAGTGTAAGGCCTGAAGGCAGCCACCAACCCACCAAGCTGACAGGCAAAAACAGTATGAGTACTCTTGCATCCCCTGGGCAAGACAGATAAGGGGAGAGGGCAGTCAGGTGGAAAACCCAACTAGCTTCTCATCCGGGACTGCTTTTTTAAATTGGCAGATTCTGAGCCTGCTTGCCCAGGGATACCCTCAAGGCAGCTGGGTGAAGATGAGGAATCATCCAGGGTCTGAGGACGTACACCAAAGGGGCTTTAGCACCCCTTAAAAAGAGACTGTTGCTATTAACATTTTTATACATAGTTACTAAAGTTTGTCCTCAGTTCTACAGTGCCTCAGGCATCCCATATACCCCTAGACCTCGTCCAAGTTCTTATTCCCTTAATAAAATCACAAAACCAAGCTCAAGGACTGTTCTTTGACTCCAGTGTGCAAAGTGTGAAAAGTGTGTTGCCTCTCAAGGTGAGGCAAAATCAAAGTTCAGCTAACTAGTGCTGGCTTGTTCGTAAATAAAGCCATGTGTAAAAACTTTAGTTTGCTGCCATAGTGATCACATGGCTGTGAAACATGTTGATTGTATGTCAATCACTGTGGCTGACAGGGCCACTATCACAGAACCAACTGGCCTGCACCAGTGCCAGTTGCTAGTTCTGCCATTTATTGACATATACTGTACAAAGCTTGTGGGGTTGTGTTGCAAAATGTTGAAAAATAAATTGTGGGTGGAATCATTTAATGGATAATTGTGTATCAGAAAGAACTACTTTCCTCTGTATTAACACTAAATTAAAGTGTTACTAAACCCAGGAAAATAAACTCTCTAGCAATACACACCAAACTGAGTATGTAAAGCTTTCCCCCAAGGCAAGGGAGGATCAGAGAAGACAGAATCAAACATCCTTTTTACAGACTGCAGAGGATTAACCCTTTAGGTTCCACAGTGAGTATAACAAGCATGCTTTACTGCATATACAGACTGATTTTACTGTTATGGGTTTTGTAACACTTTAAATCTGCAATACCCCAAAACTCTTTTTGAACTGAGTTTCTGGTGTCCCTGGTTGAAATGGACTCTTTATATTGTATATAGTCCATTCAAAGTATTTTCATAAAAAATTTTTTTTTACATCATAAATTAAAGCCATAGAAACTGAGCAAACATTGGGTGTTTGAGGACATCTCATACTGGATTTATAAGAAGATTCCCCTACTGAACCCATAGCTGGAAGATCTATTTTGGGTGAAGGACTGCCTTAATTCTCATGTTTTTCATTCTCATGTTTTCTTCTGCAAATGTAGGTTACCAGTCTTCTGATCAGCTGGGAATATTGCTATGAGTCACTGGCATAGAACAAGTACACAGGTAAAGACATCTGATCTTGTTACTCACAATTGTTCTAAGACTCTGGGTGAGCCAAAAGGTATTCTTACCAAGAAATCAAAATGACAACCAGTCAACGAGCATTTTATGAAGAAGGTCAGTAATGGCAGTTTCCATATTACTCCTATGACAGGTTTGCTTTAAGGTCTCCCAGTTTGATGTGATAATTGAACTCCTCTGTGAACTCCAATATTCCTGTCATGTATCAACAAGGTTTAAATGTTTTTTAATTCTAAAACAGCCCTTTTTGTTCTCTTAAAATTAATTTCTGTGACAAATGGCAAACATTACAGTCTATATAAAGGGAAAATATTTTGCCTGTCAGTTTAGCCTGTTCAAGGTCCATCTACTATATTTTTCTCTGTCATTATAAACATGTAAGATTCCTTTATAAAGTTGTTCAATCATCTTCTGTGTTTTGTACCTTTGAACTGTCATGTACGATTTGAATTAATGAGGCATTTTAGGTCTAAGGTCCCTTGCAAGACCTATTCAGATTATGAACTATTAATCCCACAGTGATCTGTGCAGCATTATAAAAATGACACCACCAGTTTCGATGTATTTTATTGTGGCTTGGTATTTTGTAGACATCATGAGTTTGTCCTTTGGGAAATAAGCTATTGGAAAGGTATTTTACTGTGCGCTCCAGGAGAAAGCACATATTTATGGAGAATAGAATCTGAAATATTTGACTGCTAGACAATGGAACTTCAGGGTAACTTTTTATTAAAATACATTTTGCATTTGCTGGGTAATGCAGAACTTTTATGCAGTCAATACAGTTATTGACCTTTCTTATGTATTCATGCTTTAGTGTTCAATGCAAGCAATAGAAAAGTAGAGGTATGATACATCTGTTTCAAATCAGCATTGATCATTATAGTGTTTAACTATTATGTAATATACAATCAATTTGTGCACTGCTGAATATTGCAAAGATAATAAGGATACCTTTCATAGAAGACAAATCAATGTGAGGCGAGGAAATTATCTAAGGCCTAGGTTCATGTAACAACATATAATAAATTCCAGTGTGCCTTCTTTAATGCAACTCTTGATTACAGTGCCTGCCTCTAAAAGACACAGTCAAGAATCATTCTAAGATCTGTATTCCTTCTTGACAACATTGCAGGCCCTTGTTTCTTTTCTGAGGACTTCTATATGTTTTAGCTCAAAGCAAAGCAGATTTTGGACAGTCATTTTCTAATGGAGTCCCATCATGCTTTCACTATGTTGCCAAGTGTTTTACAGTTTTAGCAGGTATCTGCCAAAAAAGAATGCAATTTACGTACAGCAAATAGCAGTTAAGGACTGGGAATCTTTGTCCTGGGGAAAAATACAACCAACTAACCCGTTCATGGTAGGGAGAGATTTCTGTGGACTAAAGAATGTACAATATACCACACAATAGGGTTGATTTACTAAAGGCAAATAGCCTATGCACTGCAAATGCATTCCAAGTGCACTTGGAAGTGCACTGTAAGTGCAGTTGTTGAAGATCTGAGGGGAATATGCACGGAAAATGAAAAACAAAAACAACAGAATTTTGTTTGCACATCATTGAATGAAAGAAATCAGCAGAACTTCCCCTCAGATATAAAGCAACTGCACTTGCAGTACACAGGATATTTACCATTAGTAAATCAACCCAAATGTGTCACAGCGATGTATGTACATGGTGGGATATGGTTGTTCCTAAAGAACATGGTTGTGTGGTAGCACCCAGATATTGCAGAGTTCCCCTTTAAGCTGTAACATTTCTAGCAGCCTCTGCTTGTAAAGCAAAGTTTTCAGCTCACTCCCCCTCCCTTATTTCCTATGAGCATTATGTTTTACCAGCTAGTAGCTGGGACCCTTATCTGCAGCTGCTGTCCAAGGTTATTCTGCAGAGTTTAGAAAGCCTGTTGAAAATATAGAAAGTGAAAGAAGAAATGTATGCTTTGTGATGTAATCATTGGTATATACGCTTGTAAGAAGTTTTCTATAACTCACTTAGCAGATGAGAGCATAAGCCATCTGTTGAGTCAAAACAGAACTGTTTTTAATAAATCAGTTGTATTCCTCAAGTCCATGTTCGGAGTTCTCTGATTTGCCAAAATTTCTACTGCAGTTGACTGTGACACGCTTAACCACTTGCCCTCCAGAAGATTTACCCCCCTTCCTGACCAGGTTTTTTTTTTGCGATACAGCACTTTGTTACTTTAACTGACAATTGCGCTACGCTGTACATAAATTAAATTTATGTAATTTTTCCCCCACAAATAGAGTTTTGCTGATATTTGATCACTATTGCATTTTTTATTTTTTGCGCTATAAACAAAAGACTGACAATTTTGAAAAAAAAATCAAAACAATATGTTTTGTTTTCTGCTATAAAACATATCCAATAAAACAGTTTAATAAAATCAAATGTCTTCATAAATTTAGGCCTACATATTTTTGTTAAAAAAATTCTCAATAAACGTATATTGATTGGTTTGTTCAAAAGTTAGTGTCTACAAACTGTTTTATATACTGGATTTTTTTAATACTAGTAATGGCGGCGATCAGGGCCTTATAGTGGGACTGTGATATTGTGGCGGCCATTTTTATACTAACTGACACTCAATTACACTTTGTGGGAACCAGTGACACTAATACAGTGTTAAAAATATGCACTAACATTAGCTGGGAAGGCGTAAACATCTAGGGTGATCAAAAGGTTTACTGTGTGCCTACCCAGTGTTTTGTGTACTGTGTTGGGTGCTTTTACTAAGGGAAGTAATGGATTTATTCCCTGCTCTGCAGGGACACAAGATCCATCACTTCCCCCTGTCAGAACGGAGCTTTGCCTTGTTTACACAGGCAGAGCTCAGTTTTGTGTTTCTGCTCAACGATCGGCAGGTGCCAGTGAACATCCGTTGGCAGGCACCCGCTGATCAGTTTCTGCTGTGATGTATTGTATGTTATTTTGCACAGAAGGGCCACCCTGTAGCAGTATGTCTGCTATGGGGCAGTCCTAAAGTGGACATGACATCTCAAGTCTACAAAATAAGTTGGTGCTGGAAGATTTGCTTCTGCCAGATGCTGTGATTGCAGGTCTGAATGGAGAGCAGGTTGCAATATGATACCTACCATGTGTTATTGATTGTGGGTCCTGCTCTTTTCAATGTCTGAACCAGATCTGTGCTCCTCCATCTTTTGTGCTTACCTGCCTGCAACTCCACTTTCACACAGCTGTTTGCTGATCCTGTATTCTACTATCACATCAGCTATTCCAGTGACTATTTCCCTGCCTGTTATTCTCCAGGGGTAGTTTATACATAATGGGCTGGAGGCTCCAATTCATCTGTACAAGCATCCACCAGACCAGCAAGGCACTCATACCACCCTTGCCCTTCCATTACCTGTCTACCCTATCAGGGGTCTTAGGTGAGAGTTGTAAGAGAGGCCTGTAGCAATCTCAGTGTAGTGTCCAAGGTTGAAAAAGATCTACAAAGCTGGCAACCAATAGCTTTTAAAGTCAGAAAGGCTTTTTAACTAAGCAGCTCCTTGGGCAAAAAACACATCTCTATGCTTTATAGTGTATGTATAGCTATTTATATATTTAGGACAGGGTAGGAAGGAGGTAAATTTCCTGCTAAATTCCCTATTAGTTTTTTTTTTTATTAATTTTGTCCCATTTGGGTCCTAGAAGCAGGGCTGCTGTTAAAAACCACAGAGCCCCATACAGCCAACCTGAGCGCCCCCCCCCCAAAAAAAAACACATTTTACTATACTTCAATTATGAATGAACACAACAAGTGATTGGTACTGATCGCTCACTGTGTTCATTCGGGAAAGGAACTGTTAAATGGAATATATTTACTAGAACCTTCCCCCACTCTCCATGCTGAAGGATCCTATTGTCCTGGTGCCTGCAGCTGCCGGTGCAAAGGAAAGGAAGGAAGCTGGCAGCACTGTAGGGGTGGGGGCACACAGGGGGGCTTAGGCAGCAGGGGGAAACATATGGTGCACACGAAGGGTAATGTGGGGCAATTACTGGAACCAATCCCCTGTATGGCTTTCTCTGCAGCAACTGAAAGCTGATGGGAGGGAGAGGAGAAGAAGTCAGCTTTCAGCTGCTGCAGAAAGAGCCATACAGGGGATCGGTTCCAGTAATCGCCCCCAAGCTGTTCTGATCAACCTCCATGTGTACATCTGATTCACTTAGTTGCCTGGGCTCCCTGCTGGCCTGGGCCCCCTACAGGAGAACTAGTGGTACCCCCTTATCCACGGCCCTGCCTAGAAGCACAGTAAGTAAATGCTCTCTTTGACAGTTGTCACTAGATCATTTGCTCTCATTGGAAGATTTACCCAAAGATTAACACAAAAGCAAACATTTATTATTTTGCAGTTTACAATTTCTTAGCTCTCCAGCAGAATATATCAGTTACAGAGATGAGACAACCCATTTAACACTGACGGGTGCTTACAATGATCAGGTTTTGTTTATTTATGTAAAACCTTTATCCCAGCTAAAGTATTAGCTGGAGTTTGGCTTTATTTTGTTAGTGCATTTAAATCTGCTAGTACATCTAGCACTCCCCTCCCCCTAAACTGACAATGCTGCTGCACAGAGGTGCTCCTGAGTGAAAAAGCATACAAAAATAAAACTAATGCAGCCACCACATCTAATGATTGGTAAGGTGCAATATAAATAACATACATAAATAACATTTTTAGTTTTGGGTTTAAAGTGTTACTAAACCCAGGACCCTGCATCCACTATATCTGGCCTCCCACAGTGCACAGAACATTGAAGTGTAATTATTTTAGTAAATATAAGCTGCTAAATACCTTTTCTCATCAGCAGTTAGAGCAATCTTGTGACTTCTATCTGTGGCCAATCCAGCACTGCCTGAAGCTTGTAGGAGGAGTTTACTTTCTGTGCTAGGAGGATGTAGAACCCCTGACCTCTGTCTGGACAGTGCTGATTGGCTTTGTGCTGATCACATGCACTCTCCCAAGAAAAAAAAACCTCTCTAGCAATACACACCAAACTGAGCATTTGCAAATGCCTACGGTACAGTCTGTTTTACCAGGAGATAAGAAGTGGTGGCTTGAAAAAGGGGAGGAGCAGAAAGGAAAGGATCAAACAGCCTTTTTACACAATGCAGAGTATTAACCCCTTAGGTTCCACAGTGAGTATAACAAGCATGCTGCATATACAGTCTGATTTTACTGTTGTGAGTTTAGTAACACTTTAATACCGCTTATAACTCTAAAATGTGGGTTTTACTATCCTCCTTCTCTTGATGACATGGATTACCAGGACAAATACACAAGGTGAAACTACCTGGCAGGGACATGTGCCATAATAAAAACTTGACAGAGGTCCTCTTCCACACTTCATTCAAAACTTAAGAAAACAAATTTTGACTATGCATACACCCTAGTGCGCCTTTCAGAAATGTAAAGAACAAATAGGGGAAAGAGATAAGAGTAAATATACTTTAAAATGCAATTTTCCTTGGCCATACTACTTTAGATGCCATGAAGGGTCATCATGGGAACATTTACAGTTAATACATTGGGGTTGATTTACTAAAGACAAATAGGCTGTGCACTGCAAGTGCAGTTGCTCTAGATCTGAGGGGAACATGCAAGGAAAATAAGAAAACAGCATTTTTGCTTGCACATGATTGAGTGAAAGAAATCAGCAGAGCTTCGTCTCATTTCAGAGCTTCCCCTTGGATCTAAAACAACTGCACTTGCAGTGCACTTGACGTGCAAAGTATACTTACTGTTAGTAAATCAATCCCTTTAACTTATTTAAATCTTTTACACATTTTGCTGTCCATAAATTATATATAATGTCAATAGGCCTGGCTTGCTTTCCTGCACATATTAACATTTTGCAAATAAGAGGCTATTTCTCATATGATTATTGTGATCTAATAACGATGGACACTTGTGACACTTCTGGCATGCCATCACCAGCAGTTCAATTACAACAAAAGCGCTCCCAGAGTTGTGAATTCACAGCTTTGCACAGCAGGTGTGGCAGCACATTTTTGCACCCCATAAATACACATGCTCATCTAATCTGACAGATTAGACAATGGCACAAAACACCATTGGTGATGTCTAAACGAAAGCCTCATCTCCAAAAAGACAAAGCTTTCCAAAGACTGCATTGTCAAAAATAAGTTCCTGAAGAAAGAAAACAATATATTTAATGCCAAGCAAATTGAAGTTGGACAATCTTGTTCTTATTTTCAGTTTTTCATTTTACCTTGAAATACATCTTCATTATTTCTTGATTTTGTTTTTTTTTAATTAGCGGTCCTTTATGCATCAAGTTACCTTGTACTTGCAGAGATTAAAGGCGATGCTGAAAATGATGCCTATTTTGCTATTCTGCCCAAAATAAGACAATGTTTCAAACATCTTTTTTTTTTTTAATTAGAAATTGGAATATACTGTATAGTCTGGATTAGCACGATTTTGTAATCACCAGTGCTGAAGTGACACCATAATTGAATTTGTTTGCAGAAAATATAGTGAAAATCTAATTTTCTTTTCAACGCATAGCAGCGGAGAATTACAAAGTACAGCTTGGGCTGTGCTTATTTACCACAAAGGAATGGATGGCATTAATGAGCTCTGGAGTTTTATTTGAAGACAGCTGCACTTATGATGAATAAGAAAAGGAAGACAGCAGTCCTGGTGTGCTGTAGGTCAGTCTCAGATTTTGACATCAGAGAGTCCTAAACCTCTAATGCAACTTAAGCTGTTGAATCTTTAAAACATACTCCCAGTGTTTTCTTATAATTTAAAGATTAGGCAAGGTGTGTAGCGTGGGTGCCTGGCGAAAATAATAATTTATAGATAAATGCAGTAACTGTTCCATGGTCACTGTCTCTGCCAAGTAGGATCATCTTCTGAAACACTTCAAACAAGAACTGGTAGTTTTGTCCGCAGCAGGGGGCTGTGGAAAACTGCCAACTAAAACACAGCTTTATTCAATAAAATTCCCCTAGTTGTAAGAACCTGCAGAATATATCATAACAATTTATTACAGATATTTCAGCTTAGTTGATGGATGTCTTTTGCTGAGCTCTTCTTGTGCCAGGAATGTTAACTGTTTGGCTTCTTTGAAAGAAACGAAAACAATAAACCTCCCACGGAATAAAACAATTTTTTTTTTAATTTCACTGCTGTTACAGAGACCTTTGTGTAGGTCTTCCCTACCTTTATTCTCCTAAAGGCTTATATAATAAGGTAAAGTAAAGTAGAAATACCATATTGTAGCCAAACTTTGGGCTCCCTTGCCCTGCTCCCCAGTCTCCTCTTCCCTTCACCTTCTCTGGAGGCTCACAGTATGTATTTTAGACTTTTTTATTATTATGTTTTCTTAATCTTCTCAGGCTGATCATGTGACACCAGGGTCTTCTTCAACTTTTCTCCAGTGCTGGTGGTCCTTGATTCAGAGAACATCATATCAACGTTATTTTATACACTATTCACAGGAAGTGGGTTGAAGTAACCTAGGACATCTAGTTTCAGAAAAGATTTACTGCAGGGAGCAGTGCTGGAACGGAGGTGAGTACTGCAACCTGAGTTGCTTTTTTTATTTTACACTTCCTGGGGACACCATTTGATAAAAAGGTCCACAGTTGGGGCAACAGTTTTTATTTTGAGTGAACAGGTCTGATTTCAGTTTGTCATAGTCAAAATAAAAACAGATTAGTTGCCATGATTTACAGTATTTAAGGTGGAACTAGTCAGAAAATTAAGTCCTGCTAAATCACTTCAGGCTGGCTGCTATTGCAGGTATAGCTATATAAAACATTAACTTTGTAAAATCAAATAATACACTGTCTCACTCTGCTCTGTACGTGCCCTGTTGTTCTCTATTTTTCAACACTGTGCTGAATTTGTAGAGGTCAATCTGCTGACAGCCTAAAGATTTTCTGCTGCTCAGGACTTCAGCAAAATGGCAGCCACCGGCAAGAAGAAACAGGAAAAATTCTGGAAACAAATTACTGCACACATTTTGGTAGCATAATTATTAATGCAGAATGTATGTTCCTTACTGAAGAACATTATTTTTTATCAAGCTGTTTTGGGTAAAGTTCTGCTTTAAACTTTGTGCTAGCTCATCGGTTTTTCAGAGACTTAATCAACTCAAGATTTCAGCTATAGCACAACCTAACAATGAAATGTGATATCACCTCTCTTTCAACCAGTTCCCACTGCTGTTAAAAGGTGGTTGATAGTAATGATTCCAAGAAACAAATCAAGACTAAAAAAATGTTAGCATTGTTAACCTCCTTGGCGGTATTCCCAAGTGTAGCTCGGGGTAGAATTTCTATACCAAGAACGGTAACCCCGAGCTACACTCGGGCTTACCATGCAGCGTTCTCTGGGGGTCCCTGCAGCACTTACCTTGTCCTTCGCTCCCACGATGGGTCCCCTGCAGCGTCCCCGTCCATCTGCTCCGGCGGATGCCGGCATCTGACTTCCCTGTTCCGGTCCCTGTGACGTCGGAATGTTCGGGCGGCGGAACCGGCGGGAAATTTGAAATTTTTTAAAAATGACATTTTTGCTGTCATTGCTTTTTCACTGCATTTCACATACATTTTGTCCCCACTGCTTTGTCCTGTGCCCTGCCTGCATTTTGACTGTTCTTTCTGCCTGGAAACTGAGAAAAGTCCATGGCGGCCAAAAAGCGTCCCTTTACGTCAAAAGCGGTTTTAGAACAGCGATAGTAAATCAGAACCACTTGCAGAATTGAGTGATAATGATTTGTGGGGAAATTCGTCATCAGACACTGAAAACGATTTTGCGACTTTGCTCAGCGATGTGCAAATTTGCCTCTGTATTTCAAATTTCAGTGTTTTTGGTTTGATTATATTATTGAATTAAATTTATTATTATTATATTATTATTTTTTATGATTATTTATTAAATTATAATTTATGATTTCGTGTTTCAAGTTTTATCATATCCGGAATGTTTAATAGACTCTTTTTCGGATAGATTTCAGTGAGTTATTCCTAAAAATTACAGCCTACAATAAAAAACTACATATTTCCATGCAAAAAAATGGTACCGCTTTCAGCACAAAAAATCGGAAAGAATCATACCACCAAGGAGGTTAAAGGACCATGCCACCCAAAGCCGATAATCCAATTTTCAATGAATGCTGAAGTATTAACCATTCTTTCTCTCAGGGGCTTTGTTGCTGAGACATAAGTTTCTGAGTCCACACCCTTTGTGGCCATTACACTCTCTATGCTGGGTTTGTTATTTATTTTATTTTTTTTTGTTTACAAACGATTTTATTGTACATAAGTAGACAGTAAAACAACAGCACAGTATGAAAGTGATATTGTCAACAAAAATATGGCACATTTGAAATGTACAATACAAAGTATATTAACATAAAAAAGAAGATAGAGGAAGAAAGAAAGTTATGAGTGCATGAGATACATAAATGATAAAATAGATTGAGTGATACATCTATCAACAATATATGTCAGCCATTCCTTACCGGGGATGTTGTCAATCATGCAATAAATGTCTACAATCCTTCCATGACTCCCATTTTTTATCGTATAAGTGCATCTTATCCAGTAGTGTATAATGAATATGTTCCATAAGCATTACAGCGTCAATTCTGTGTAAAACGGAGTCCAAGGGTACAACATTAGACCGCCAATGCAGGGCAATGGACCATAAAGTGGCAATACATAATTACATACATAATGTATGTAGCAATCTCAGAGTGGCATCAGGGACCCCTGGGATATGAACCCCCAATAAACAGGTCTGTATGGACAATTGCATCGGGTTGCCCGATAGTGAGGTAGCCACCTCAGATATCTTACGCCAGATCAGAGATATGTTCGAGCAATCCCAAAACATATGGACCAAAGTACCTGTGCGGCCACAGCCCCGGAAACATAAAGGGGATGTTTGTGGAAACATTGTATGTAGTCTGGACGGAGTATAATACCATCTGGTTAAAACTTTAAGGGCCGTCTCACGAACCGAAAGAGATCTAGAGCTCTTGCATATATTATCCACCATGGAGTCCCAATCCTCATCCGAAAAAGTGATACCACAATCCTCCTCCCACCTCTGCCTGTACATAGGGGGAGCATGAAAAAGACAGATCAAAAATTGGTGATAAAGATCTGAAATAAGACCCTTACCTCTAGGAGAGTCACGGCTGACACGCTCAAAAAAAGAGATCGGAGAAGACGGGGTAAGGCCAAAGTGCGCATTAAAAAAGTGCCTAATCTGTCTATAACGAAGGTACTCACGAAGAGGAACATCAAATAACACGCGCAGCATATCGAAGGTAATATAAGATCCTCCTCTTTGGAAATCAGATAATCTGATAAAGGATCGATCATACCACCAACGAAACATGTGAGGGGAAGAAAAGGCTACAACAAAAGTAGGATCACCAAAAAATGAAACACCTGGGGGAATATGAGAGACTAAACTCAGCTTAGCCTTGTATTTGGACCAAAGTGTCAGCGAGTGGGTCACTATAGAGTTATGAAAAGTAAGCGATCGGGGGGAGATTTTAGACCATAAAATTCCCGGTAAATAAAAAGGACGTATCGACTGAGACTCAAACTTGATCCACGGGATTTGAGAGTTAATAGTAGCCCATTGTGATAATTGCGCAAAACGAGCCGAGAGGTAATATAGCCAAAAGTTAGCAAGACCCAGACCTCCCGTCCGTTGTGAACGATACAAAATGGATGAGGCAAAACGTGGATGCTTATTTCCCCAAATAAAATTGTTAATAATCCGCTGAAAATGATCCAAAAACGTTTTTGAAACCGGAACTGGAAATGCTCTAAAAAGATAAAGCAGTTTGGGCAAGATATTCATTTTAACCGCCGTGACTCTACCCAGAAAGGAGATATGATAACCATGCCAAATCTTCAGTAGAGTAGAGAGACGTGACACACATGATGGATAATTAGCCGTAAACATATCCGAGTATCTGGGAGCAAGATTAATCCCCAAATAGGATATCCTGTCCTTGACCCAGCGAAATGGAAAAGAACTACGGAGAGATGCACTTAGGGAGTCAGGAACATTAACAGGCATAATTACCGATTTGGTAAAATTAACGGTGAGACCTGACACTTTAGCAAAATCATTCAATACGACACACAAATTAGGCAAAGAAGTCAACGGGTTAGTAATAAAAAGCATAACATCATCAGCATACATGCTCAGCTTAAAATGTGAAACTAATAACGAATAGCCAGAAATATCTGAATGTGATTTGATCGCCAATGCCAAAGGTTCCAACACCAGCGCAAACAAAAGGGGCGAAAGAGGACAACCCTGACGGGTACCTCTACCCAATGTAAAAAAGTCAGAGTTACAGCCAGGAAGCCTTATTCTTGTTTTAGGAGAGTCGTATAGGGCATGTATGCCTGCCAAAAACCCATCACAGAAGCATATTTTCTGTAGCAAAGAGAACAAGTAGGGCCAAAGAACACTGTCAAAGGCCTTGTTTATGTCTAAACTCATCAACAGAACCTCTTTGGAATGTAAATTGGCATCCTGAATAACGTTTAGAGTGAGACGAATGTTATCAGTAATAAATCTGTCGGGAATAAAACCCGACTGGTCTGGAGATACCAAAGAGGAGATAATAGGAGCCAACCTGTTCGCCAAAATGCGGCTAAATATCTTCAGATCGTTATTCATTACTGAGATTGGTCTATAGTTTTGCGGCAAACAGTGGTCTTTCTGTGGCTTGGGTATTAGAGACATGTTAGCTAACAACATCTCCTCGGGGAACTTACCCCCCTGTAAAACATCATTAAATAGTGTTATCAAGTATGGAGCCAATATAGAGGTAAAATGTTTATAATAGCCAGCAGTAAATCCATCAGGACCCGGTGCAGTAGAGCGTTTCAGCGTTCCTATTGCACATGTTATTTCCTCTAAAGTACATGGGGCATTAAGAGAGGCAATCTGAGAAGGTGTGAGAGCAGGAAGGGGTATAGAATCTAGCCATGAATCTGATAGAGAAACAGAATCCGACCATGGAGAAGCCAGTAGTTTAGAATAAAAATTTTCAAAAATACCCAAAACTTCCTGAGGTAAAGATGAGATAGCACCTGAATTAGTATGCAATTTATACACATGTGGGGGGCGCAAAGAATGGTTCAATTTCCTTGCAAACATGGTAGATGCTGAACAATATTACAAGTATCCTCCTGCGCTCAATACAGGCAAGGTCCCTATCTCAACAGCTGCTGTCACTCTACCTTAACCATTAAGTAACCAAATATATACAAAAAATAGTGAAGCGCTTAATAAATAAACATATATAACTATATATATTAAAGTGCCATCCGTGAATATACGTGCTACGTGTTAATGATTCCTTATTAAATGCTAGAGCATTTACAACCAAAATTATATTTAAAGTAATTAAACAAACCAAACTGAATTCCTAATTTATCAGTGATAATAAACACACCAGTGACAAATAATCTTATAACTCCAAGGGGTTCCTTAGTCTCCTTCACTTTTTTAAATGAAAAGTGCAATAATAAAGGTGAACAAGTGTATACAAATAAACTTTTTTTAAAAGTGCATATACAGAACATATATATATGTATAAATCATATACCATATATATATAAATAAATAAAAAAAGTCCATGCAAGTGTAGCTTGTGATAGAACGGTGATCTTCACTTCTAGTGCTCAAACACAAATCCTCAAATGGCAGCAGTGCCTGCTCACCTCCCCACACTGACCCTCAAGGGGCCAAAAGGCTACTGATCTCCTCTATGGCCAAACTTTCTCCTCCTCCTCTCGGTAGCTCAGCAGGTGATCACAGGGTCTCCACTTCTCCTCCACTCATATATCATATAGGACACAAAACAGAGCTTCCCATAGTGTAATATTGTTTAATGAAAGCCACTTCTAATTACATAGCGGTTGTACTCACATTGGATTTCCTGTTACAAAAGCCTTCCACCTCATCCCATAGGTGTATCTTATGAACACAGGGGGAAACCAATATGGCCGCTCCGTTCGGACATGCGTCCCACGTGACCGGAAGTGACGTAGTTCCAAACCGGATATGGCGTACCGACGCGTTGCGTCACGTGCGTCGTGACTTCATCAGGGTTAACCTGATCAGGGTTAACCTGATGAAGTTTTTGGTTAACCCTGATGAAGTCACGACGCACGTGACGCAACGCGTCGGTACGCCATATCCGGTTTGGAACTACGTCACTTCCGGTCACGTGGGACGCATGTCCGAACGGAGCGGCCATATTGGTTTCCCCCTGTGTTCATAAGATACACCTATGGGATGAGGTGGAAGGCTTTTGTAACAGGAAATCCAATGTGAGTACAACCGCTATGTAATTAGAAGTGGCTTTCATTAAACAATATTACACTATGGGAAGCTCTGTTTTGTGTCCTATATGATATATGAGTGGAGGAGAAGTGGAGACCCTGTGATCACCTGCTGAGCTACCGAGAGGAGGAGGAGAAAGTTTGGCCATAGAGGAGATCAGTAGCCTTTTGGCCCCTTGAGGGTCAGTGTGGGGAGGTGAGCAGGCACTGCTGCCATTTGAGGATTTGTGTTTGAGCACTAGAAGTGAAGATCACCGTTCTATCACAAGCTACACTTGCATGGACTTTTTTTATTTATTTATATATATATGGTATATGATTTATACATATATATATGTTCTGTATATGCACTTTTAAAAAAAGTTTATTTGTATACACTTGTTCACCTTTATTATTGCACTTTTCATTTAAAAAAGTGAAGGAGACTAAGGAACCCCTTGGAGTTATAAGATTATTTGTCACTGGTGTGTTTATTATCACTGATAAATTAGGAATTCAGTTTGGTTTGTTTAATTACTTTAAATATAATTTTGGTTGTAAATGCTCTAGCATTTAATAAGGAATCATTAACACGTAGCACGTATATTCACGGATGGCACTTTAATATATATAGTTATATATGGTAGATGCTGAGTTGCTATGTAATAGGAACGAGGCCTTCAACCAGCGGAGGGCCTTTTCAGTTTTTTGGGAAAGTAGGGCATTCAGTTCCAAGCGTTTTTGGGACAATAGCTGTTTATTGAGTAAAGATGGATCAGCTACATGGCTTCTATAGTGTGCTTCTAATTCTCGGGTTAAAAGTAGTATCTGCTGCCAACGTTTTTTATTTCTGGCCGAAGCCATAGAGATAAGTCGGCCCCGTAGGACCGCCTTGTGGGCTACCCAGAGTGTGGCCGGGGAAATATCAGGGGTTGAATTAGATTGAAAGTATTCCTTAAGAGATGTAACCACCTCCTGCCGAGAGTCAGTATCAGTTAGCATAGAATCATTAAGTCTCCATGAAAAGGGAGTAGGTGCCAATCCCACAAACGTGATAGATAAGGCCATAATACTGTGATCCGACCAGGGGCTCAAATGAATACTAGCTATCCTAGAATTAGCTAGCAATATAGGGGTACAAAAGATATAGTCTAGTCTAGCATAAGAGTCATGTGGGTGGGAATAAAATGTGTAATCCCTGGCTCCCGTGTTGTGCGCTCTCCAAGCATCCACCAACTGGAGGGCATCTAATTTCTCAGTAAGGGATTTTGGGAAAGCTTGGGAAGTGTGCAAGGCGGAGCTACGGTCCAAAAGAGGATTTGCCACCAGATTAAAATCCCCACCCACCAATAGATGGGGGGACAAAAATTTATCCAGAGCACCAAAAAATTTTAAAAAAAAGGTAGCCTGTGCCGAATTTGGTGCATAGACATTAGCAATTGTAAGTTCTCGACCTGAAAGGGTGCCCTTAAGAATAATAAACCTACTGTCTGGATCACGATACACATGTTGAACCTCAAAGGGAAATGAGTTATGTAGAAAAATGGCCACTCCCCTACTCTTGGAGGAATGTAGGGTATAATACCCCTGCCTATAGGATCTATGAAAAAAGGTTGGGTGTTTTGCGGCTGCAAAATGCGTTTCCTGTAATAAGATGATTTTTGCTCCTAATCTTTTATATTGAAGAAAGGCTGTTTTGCGCTTATTTGGCGAATTGAAACCCTGGACATTATATGAAATACATTGAATTGCCATAATAAACAGAGCTTGCCACTATCATCATAAAAGTACACATTACAAAGATATCCCCTAAAGTTATTTGACTAGACATAGAAACCCGCAGGTCTGCATCAGACAGACATACAGGTGGCAGATCCAGCCTTGGGGACCTCCAGACCCCAACATAGGGGTCGTGATGTCCACAGACCGACACAATACCATCCTCATACACTAAAGTTTTGAGAGAAGAAAAAACGAAAAACAATGGAGAAGAAGCTTTAATATCTTCTATATTTGAAAGGGTAACTGAAGAACATGGATCAGGCAGAAAAGTTGTCATACCTGATAAAACAAAAAGTTCAAACATTAAGGGGCCACATGGGCCCAAACCCTGTCTCCTTAGAACATGGAAAACAGAGCTGCCACCCCGCAATCGGGCGGCGACACCTCCGGCCATGTCAGGAGGCAGGGTGGGGTAACGTGTCAAAGAGTAGTACAACCATGAATTAATGGGCGCAATTAGGAGGGTCCAATGACCCTTGTTATACCTTAACTCGTCCAGTTATCAATGCAAGGCATACAAAATATTCAGTATTGCAAAAATATCACAGCAGCAACCACAGAAATATACAACCTGACAATGTAAGAAATAGAGAGCAAAATCCCTGTGTCCCAAATCTTAGTAAAGTCATAAAAAACAATAGACCAGACCAAAGACTATCAAGACAATGAGTATTAGGCAAGTGAGAATGGGCCTGTCAACCCGGTGCTTGTCTGACTCTCCTTCTATCCCTCCGTGGGGAAGGGGTATGCCAAATGGGAGAGATACGAGGGGTGGAGGGTGGGCGTTGAGGTGATGGGGCATCCGCCAAGCCTAATTTGGCCAAGATTGCTCTACCTTCGGGAGGGGATGTAGCAATATATGTGCTCCCATTGTGTGGAACTATCAGCTTAAAAGGGAAGCCCCACTTGTAGCGGATACGAGCAGAGAACAGGGCAGTTGTAACTTCTTTCATTTTTCTACGCCTCTCCAACGTGGCCGGAGAAACATCAGGATAGATTTGTAAAACCGAGCCTTCAAAGGAGATCGTAGGGGTATTGCGAGCAGCTCTGAGTATTTCTTCCTTGGTCAGAAAATCCTTCATGCACAGGACAATATCCCTAGGCGGCTTGTCAGCAGGAGGTTTAGGGCGTAGGGCTCTGTGGATGCGGTCACAAGCAAAAGATCCAGGGTCACGATCTGGAAGGAGTGACTTGAATAACTTGATTATAATTATTGAAAGATCCGACATAGACTCCGGGATTCCCCTGATTCGCAGATTATTCCTGCGATTGCGATTATCAAGATCCTCAACCTGCGCCTGCAGTTGTGAAAAGGCCGTTTGTAAATGGTCATGCTCTCTGGAAAGTTCACCATAGGCCAGGCTAAGTTCATCGTGTTTGGTTTCCAAGCGGTCTGTCCTAGAGCCCAGCGTGGCTATTTCCTGAGAGAGAACATTAGTGCTTTTATGCAATTCTGATTGAAATTTGGCAGCTAGTTTGGCGTACATAGATTCCAAGCAGGACTCCAAGTCCCCTTTTGTGAGTTGCTGTGTATTTTCCCTGACCAAGGCCGATAAGGGAACGGTGGTATCCCGTGCGGGATCGGACAGGGATGCTTGCTCTGTATTGACTAGAGACATGCCGCAAATCTCGTGAGCCTTAAGGAGGTATGTCGTGAGGGACTTCTGAGCTTGTCCCTTTTTTTTCTTGGTGGACGGCATACAAAGAATCTCCCGGGGGTGATCAACTGAAAATTGGAAAGTGAATGGAGACTATAACCCCAGGGGACCTATAGCGCCCAAAATAGGTTCAGTGTCGTAGTTACATGGATGCTGTCAAACCCATCTGCGATAACATTATATTGTAAAAATATTCAGCAAGCCTTGAAAGGGTAGATAGAACATAAGTCACAGCAACCAGCAAAAATTTCACTCCGGGCAGGATGATAGCACCAGATCCCAACTCAGGACACGAGAGGGATGGGTGGGAGGCAGGAAGCAGAGGACCTCCGATTCTGAGCACAGGGCCCCGCAGGGAGACACCCCCCGGGGCAGTATCAAGGCCCCAGTAGGCCTCTGAGCCCAGCAAGGGCCACAGACAGAGAAGATGATGGGCTCTCGGGCTATTAATGTGAGGCCCACTCCCCAAATCACTGTGGGGAGATCATGATAACAGGATGCCACCTGTACCCCCCACTCACTGTGACCAGGTAAAAGGAGGCCTCTGGCAAATGGTGTAGGCCGCAAACGTCGCCGCCGCCGCGGGGAGCAGCAACACTCAGCGACGTCCCTCTCTCAGCCTCTGTGATGCAGAGGACGCTGCAGACGTCCTCGGGTGATCCCCCACAGCCCGGATGGCAGCGGATACGGATAGGAGGTGCCGGAGCCCCGGCCCACGCGGCCGCACCAGGCCGCGAACGTCCGCCGCCACGAAGGGCGGAAATATCGCCCGGATTCTACCTCCCAGGTATCAGGGATGATACCAGGGCCCTCCGCTGCTCCACTGTGATCCGCTGCTGCACGGATGGCAGCGGATTCCGGAATACGGCGCCGGAGCTCCGGATTATGCGGCCGCTCCGGTCGCCATCTTGGACACGCCCCCGGGTTTGTTATTTATTTTATATTATAGAGAATGCAAAATTATAAAATGAATACTCACTTTGGAAGAGCTGGTCCTTTAATTTTCTCTTGCAACTATATTTCTTGTTTCTGTCCAGAGGTTAACTATTCTGTCAAATATTTACGTTTGGTGCAAATGAGACTAAGAATGGCAGCAAAAAGGTCCTTCAACTGGTTATTAAGATAAATCTGTCACAAATCTTCTTATAGATATTTCTTTACAGTGCTAATCCAAGTGCTGGTTGCCAACAGAATATTGTGGGTTAGTGTGAAGACGTAAAGGGATGTAAAGTAGGTTGGTGGGCATGCATTATTTGTTTAGGCAAGTAACAGGTTGTAGATGTGTTCCAGCACCTAGTGGTTCTGATAGCTCATGTGGGCTGCTGTAGAGAAAGGGGACTGCAACATATGGGTTTCTTTACTAAATTGCAAAAATCTGCAAAATCAGGCTCACTTCTGCATAGAAACCAATCAGCTTACAGGTTTTATTGCCAAAGCTTAATTGAACAAGCTGAGGTTAGAAGCTGATTGGTTTCTGTTCAGAAGTGAGCCTGATTTTGCACTCTCCAGCTTTAGTAAATAAACCCCATAGTATCTATATAACACTTTCTGCCTGAGTTCTTAAGGAAGGGAAAGACTGAATGATACAGTGATGGATTTGAGGCTCTGGAGTTGAGCTACAACATGCCTGATAGGGATAAGAATAAAGATAGCTGAGTGATGAAGGCAAAAAGATGAGAGGTACAAGTGAAATTGAAATATAGAGAATAAACCTGGCAAAGGTACAATGGACATAGTGTAGCAGCTTGCAACATTTTCCAAACCTTTTTGAAATGATATCCAGAGGATTGAAAAAATGAAAATGAGACAATTTTAACCTGTAATGCAACATTCATGTTATGTGAGTGCAAGCTAAAAGGTAGAAGCTATGAAATAAGAAAATGTGCTTTTCCAATGTAGGGCACACATCAATCCACCTCTCCAGTTACAAATACTAACCTTTCCATGGTTTTTCTACTCCTCAATTTGGATAGTCCACAAATTAAATATATAGTATCCTGATATATATCGCTCTAATTCTTTATCTGGCCTTGGTCAATTGATCACCATTTGTCATGTGCTCTGGTTGAAAAAACACCACACTATGCACCCCTGATAAAGCATTGATAGAGGGGAGACATGTTGGGTTGAGGGTTTTTATTTCAATTTTGTGTTTGATCACTTTAAACATGGGCACTTATTTACTGGGGCAAGTAGAATGACTGTCCATGAGGTTATAGGGAGACACAAGACTGCTGACAGAGCAAATACTGATATAGTACAGTGGTGTTACAAGCCTGGAGTTGGGGACTGAGGCATGTTGGGCTTTAGGAAAGCAGTCAAGTCCTTCAGTAACCACAGTACCCTTTAGTGTTAGTCCAAGTCTGTAGCTAGAGAGGGTAGGCCAACACACTGAGCACCCTTTGAACACTCCTTCCTTTACCAACAGTAATCCTCTCTGAGAGATCAAGATATATGTTTGTAGAGAGTAGTGTTGCTTTTCAGTGACAATTTGTGATACGTCCCATTGTTGGAGGAAATACTTTGTCAAAGAACCTCCAACATTATGGATTGATGTTCCTACATGGCACTAATACTTCCCTTTGAGTAGGGTTAGACAATTGCCAGTTTTTTTAACTTCAGCTTACTTTACATCTTATCTGAATTTTTATATACGTTTAATAAAAGTTACTTTTTAGGCCATGGTGGGCTTGCTGCATGGGTTAAAGTGGTTGTAAATGCTCAATAAATTTTATGCATGAAGGTAAAAAAAACCTGTGTGAAGCAGCCCCCCAGCCCACCTAATACTTACCTGAGCCCGATCCCGATCCAATGATATGCGCGAGAGCAGCGGCTCTCTGGGGTCTCTCCCTCTTCATTGGCTTTAATGTCACGTTAAGCACATTGCCGTTTTTCAATTTAGATAGCAAAAGTGACAAAAGTGGTGGATAAAGGAGAAGCAACCATATGTTAGCTGCAGATTACTTGAGTTATAGTTTACACAGGGCTATGGCCTCTCCCTGTGTGACAGTGCTGTTTCACAAAATGGCAAAAGATATCAATTGCATCATCTTGACAAATTATTCTCTGATTCCAATATTTAAAAAATATTATGAGTAGAAATTACTATATAGCTTACAGGGCTACAACACACTCAAATGTATGTGCCATGGTTCAAGAGCACACACTTCCATAAACATTGCATAAAACAATTTCAAAGTATGTACAGTATGAACAGTTACTTTACTTCCATGTGAAATATTCTTCATAAAATCTTCCCCCAAAGAGTCTTTGTACATGTATGCACCTTATTCTTGCTTTAATACTTTCTGTGTCATTGACCTGGGATAAAATTGTAGGCCAGGAGTCCCAACTTTACTGGCTCCATACTTCTTTCAGGTCAGTGACTTACTAAGTAATGAAGCAAGGATAGGGATGACAGCCGTGGAGCTTGCCCCTTTATAAGCAATTAGACAGTGGCAGCTCCCATATTTCTGTTCTGACAGGTTCCAAGTAAAGAAGAAAATAAAGCAAATTCATTTTTGCTCACAAAAGCATAAAGTTTGAGGATCTAAAGGTCAGTGTCAAGAGAGTTCATGTTTTTTTCTACCCCATTACACATATGCTGTCTATTCCATCTTAGAAAAATCACCCATAGTGCCCCATTTCTTGCTAAAGACAATTAAAAATATTACTCAGTGCCCTCATCATATCAAGGAAGGACAACTGCAATGCAATACAAATTGCATTAATGGCAACTAGGTTAGCACTATGTCAACACATTTAATATTATTACTAAACTTATTTTCTTCACTCTATACTTAATTAACCCAAAGTCACTTTGCCCATCTTTTAATAGGCAGCAGTGTTGGCCTATGTTCATTACACAATTCACTTCCTTACCTACAACTTAGCAGCTCATCACAAACCTGTTTATTCTTTCTGCTATTCATTTACCCAAATAGATTGACCTTCAACTCTTGTAGATAACCTAAAAGACCACTATAGTGAAAAATATTGTATTATGATAACTAGCGTCTAGCGTTAATATTAAAACATTGAATTTATTTTTACAGCTTTAGGCCGAATCGAGATCACTACACAACATTTTGCATATAGTGCCGATCAATCACACAAGTTTGTATTAGTATAATACAATTTGTATTAGTATTGTATTAGTATTAGTATTGTACTGTTAATATGACTTTATCTCTAGTACATGCTCTAATGTTCCCCATGGGCTTGATTTGAAAGTACCATTGCTCCAGAGCTTAGTATATGAGGTAAAGCTTTACTTCAGAAAAAATACCTAATCATGTGCAAGTAAAATAAAAAAACAACATTTATGATTGCACATAATTGGATGATGAAAGCCAGCAATGCTTCCTCTCATTTACTAAGCTCTGAAGTAACTATAATCATAAAGAAACACCAAATGATGGGGCTAACAACCTTATAAAAATATTTTACAAACTTTATTTCACTGATATAAAAACATGATTACATTAGTAATATAGGAGTTAGAATCTGTCCTTCATCTCCCACATATAGTAGTGGAGGGACTGTTACGTTGGAGTCCTATGGAGATCTGAACTGTAGGTCGACGCATTTCGTGGGGTAACCCACTTCCTCAGGACCTTCTCAAAGAAGTGGATATGGTAATCACTACAATAATATTCAAAATATAAGAAAATTAGATCATTACAGTAATTACACAGACAATGAACTTTATTGCATAGCTAACCCCAAAAGAAAATGGAAGATAGAAGGAAGGAAAAAGGGGGGGAAGAAGAAAAAAATTATAAATAAATAATAAAATAAATATTATATATATATATATATATATATATATATACTGGATAGATAGATATATACAGTCAGGTCTATATATATTGGGACATTGACACAATTCTAACATTTTTGGCTCTATACCCCACCACAATGGATTGGAAATGAAACAAACAAGATGTGCTTTAACTGCAGACTGTCAGCTTTAATTTGAGGGTATTTACATCCAAATCAGGTGAACGGTGTAGGAATTACAACAGTTTGCATATGTGCCTCCCACTTGTTAAGGGACCAAAAGTAATGGGACAATTGGCTTCTCAGCTGTTCCATGGCCAAGTGTGTGTTATTCCCTCATTATCCCAATTACAATGAGCAGATAAAAGGTCCAGAGTTCATTTTAAGTGTGCTTTTTGCAATTTGAATCTGTTGCTGTCAACTCTCAAGATGAGATCCAAAGAGCTGTCACTATCAGTGAAGCAAGCCATCATTATGCTGAAAAAACAAAACAAACCCATCAGAGAGATAGCAAAAACATTAGGCGTGGCCAAAACAACTGTTTGGAACATTCTTAAAAAGAAGGAACGCACCGGTGAGCTCAGCAACACCAAAAGACCAGGAAGACATGGAAAACAACTGTGGTGGATGACCAAAGAATTCTTTCCCTGGTGAAGAAAACACCCTTCACAACAGTTGGCCAGATCAAGAACACTCTCCAGGAGGTAGGTGTATGTGTGTCAAAGTCAACAATCAAGAGAAGACTTCACCAGAGTGAATACAGAGGGTTCACCACAAGATATAAACCATTGGTGAGTCTCAAAAACAGGAAGGCCAGATTAGAGTTTGCCAAACGACATCTAAAAAAGCCTTCACAGTTCTGGAACAACATCCTATGGACAGATGAGACCAAGATCAACTTGTACCAGAGTGATGGGAAGAGAAGAGTATGGAGAAGGAAAGGAACTGCTCATGATCCTAAGCATACCACCTCATCAGTGAAGCATGGTGGTGGTAGTGTCATGGCGTGGGCATGTATGGCTGCCAAAGGAACTGGTTCTCTTGTATTTATTGATGATGTGACTGCTGATAAAAGCAGCAGGATGAATTCTGAAGTGTGTTGGGCAATATTATCTGCTCATATTCAGCCAAATGCTTCAGAACTCATTGGACGCCGCTTCACAGTGCAGATGGACAATGACCCAAAGCATACTGCAAAAGCAACCGAAGAGTTTTTTAAGGGAAAGAAGTGGAATGTTATGCAATGGCCAAGTCAATCACCTGACCTGAATCCGATTGAGCATGCATTTCACTTGCTGAAGACAAAACTGAAGGGAAAATGCCCCAAGAACAAGCAGGAACTGAAGACAGTTGCAGTAGAGGCCTGGCAGAGCATCTCCAGGGATGAAACCCAGCGTCTGGTGATGTCTCTGCGTTCCAGACTTCAGGCTGTAACTGACTGCAAAGGATTTGCAACCAAGTATTAAAAAGTGAAAGTTTGATTTATGATTATTATTCTGTCCCATTACTTTTGGTCCCTTAACAAGTGGGAGGCACATATGCAAACTGTTGTAATTCCTACACCGTTCACCTGATTTGGATGTAAATACCCTCAAATTAAAGCTGACAGTCTGCAGTTAAATCACATCTTGTTCATTTCATTTCAAATCCATTGTGGTGGTGTATAGAGCCAAAAATGTTAGAATTGTGTCGATGTCCCAATATTTATGGACCTGACTGTATATATACTGGATATGTGTGTATATATATATATATATATTTATATATATATATATATATATATATATATATATATATAAAAACATACTGTATATACATAATAGAAAAATATATATACATAAATAAATATTGAAATACATACATGTATCTATGTGTCCCTTATTGCGGTCCAAAGTACCACAAAATGTAAAGGCACAGGAAAACAAATGATATGTTCAAATATTGATGGGGAGCCCTAGCCTGGTATGTCCTGCCAGCCTATGGGAAAATCACTACTGGAGAGGAATAGTGGACTAAAAAGTAGGAAACAAGAAACAAAAAAAAAATATATATATATATCAAATAATGACAAAAGACATCCACGTATCTAACTACCGAACATGATCATACCGATTATTCAACACAATACATTACCCCACATAAGGGCAGTAGTTTAAATATATTCATGTAGATATTAGGGGTATAAAGCAAGAACAAAAAGCCCCTAGTGAGACAAAATATCACACACAGCTTACTTGAAACAGTAGGGAATTGTTGAATGTATGGGCCAGATATATGTCTCATATGTCCTCACTAACCAGAGGAATCAGGGAAAGCAGGACATCTATCCCTGAAAGCAAATGCCATACAATTAAATCTAACCATGTGCACCAAACAATGTAATAAAGTAAACCCAAACTCCATTACGGTAGACTCACCATATAAACCTGAGGACAGAGTGTACCTGCCGCATGGTCTCAACAAACGAACATCCCGAAAATCCTTCCAGGTACTACCCCTTATGTTCCCTTCCCTCAGTAAATGGTGCTAACTGATGGCTGCTCACACCCTCTGGGTGGAAACTAAAAAAGGTATTCAAAAGTCCGGAAGCTCTGGAGCAACTACACTTGCAGAGAACAACTGCACTTGCAAAGTGCACAGTCTATCAGTGACGTCACTAGGGTTGGTGTCACCTGGTGCGGTGATGATTACAATAATCCTCCTCTGTTAACAATAAACAAGACTCTAAGTGTAATACCCCAAAGAAAAGTCAACCTTTCACCCCTGAAAGTGCAATTATCAAAACCTTTTCTACATAACCTGTATACAATATTAATCTTCCTGTAAGTGACTAACGTGAGTCCAAAGTGTCCACAACAAATATAGTCCAAAATGTCCACAGCAATTATTATTCAGTCTTTTGGGAAAATCCAGGATACCAGGACAGCTCCAGCAGCAAAGACTGACAACTTGGCAGAGAATCGAAAAATCCAGATGATTTGAAGGCCATGGGTGATGGCTTGTTGTTGGTCACATACACATTCAGATGCTTTTGGCAGATGTTTTGGCATCACCCCTTCTGAGGATGCGCTTTGTGTGGGAAACGTATTAAGGAGGAGCCATACACGCCTGAGACGTCATGCCACCTGATCAAGGAGGTGCGGTTGCCCCCATAACTATCCAGCTGGTCAGTTTTTCTAAATGGTTTATTAACGGTTTTGCTGCATGCTTTGTCTACATTTCATTGGCGATAGCCTCCATTTGCTTTTATGCATGTTCATCACTTTTAACCATTATTAAAAGAATTTATATTTTGACCTACTACACTATGGCCACTATTCTCTGCTCCACATCGAGCATTTAACCCCCCAGGACCATATGGTAACCACCCTGAGGCCCAGAGGAGAGTGACTCATATAAGCTGACGCCCATCGCAGCTTCCACCAGTAGAGAAGATCTCTTTAGGGGCCAGTATTGTGGGACAGCCTGTCCAGTGTGAAGTGCACCTTCCACAGGGGGACCTAGGGGACCTCTGGCTATTAATATTGTGCTTACCTAATGCGCATCTGAACGTGTATGTGACCAACTACAAGCCATAGTGGCCATAGCGTAGTAGGTCAAAATATAAATTCTTTTAATAATGGTTAAAAGTGATGAACATACATAAAAGCAAATGGAGGCTATCGCCAATGAAATGTAGACAAAGCATGCAGCAAAACCGTTCATAAACCATTTAGAAAAACTGACCAGCTGGATAGTTATGGGGGCCATCGGACCTCCTTGATCCGGTGGAGTGACGTCTCAGGCGTGTATGGCTCCTCCTTAATACGTTTCCCACACAAAGTGCATCCTCAGAAGGGGTGATGCCAAAACATCTGCCAAAAGCATCTGAACGTGTATGTGACCAACTACAAGCCATCACCCGTGGCCTTCAAATCATCTGGATTTTTACAATTCTCTGCCAAGTTGTCAGTCTTTGCTGCTGGAGCTGTCCTGGTATCCTGGATTTTCCCAGAAGATTGAATAATAATTGCTGTGGACATTTTGGACTATATTTGTTGTGGACATTTTGGACACACGTTAGTCACTTACAGGAAGATTAATATTGTATACAGGTTATGTAGAAAAGGTTTTGATAATCCTCCTCTGTTACCTATAACCTCCATGCAATACCCCCCAATTATAATTAGCCTGCAACCTCCCCTCTCCCATTATAAATACCCTGGATCCCCTTTCCAATTATAGCTACCCACACATTACATCTAATTACTCCCCCCCCCACACACACACACTTCATAGTTTAGCCATACCCCCCATTATAATTACCCCAGACTATTTCCCCCATTATAATTACATACCCCCATCAGAAATCCCAACTCCACTACTATAATTACCCCCTGATACATCCCCCTAATCCTGTCACATTAAAATGACCCTGTAATTCTTCCCCCACCCCATTATAATTACCCTACATTCTCCAGCCTGTTGCAATTGCCTCACAACACCCCCTCATTATAACACACTGCATGATGATGTCACTACATCCTGGAGGAGGAGCTAGCCAAACTTGCCCTGCAATGGGGGAGTGTTGTCACCTTCAACTCATAGCCCAGAATATACTTGATGTTGTCACCTCTCTGGCGGGTGTCACCCGGGTGCAGTCTGCACCCCTATAGTGATGCCACTACAGTCTATTTTCCCTCATTAAGTCAACCACAATGTGTAATAATTGCTAGTGATTCGTTTTTTAATCTAGGCAGAAAAGTTCTAGTCAGAACTTTAGGAATCGCCAGTGGAACAAAGTTTAAATGACTCATTCATCTCTGTTCTGTAATTCTTTTCTTTAAAGCACAAATAACTCCCAGAGCTTTAAAAAGACAAGCTTTAGTTAACTGCTTCCTTGAAGAATCTTTACCATTTTGTATTACCTTTTTATTTCTTGAGATGACATATTGAAAGCTTTTTCTGAGACTCTACTAAAATATGCAAACTGAACGAGAGCAAGCATATTATCATCAAACAAGAAAGCACTAAACTTGATACATTTGTCAATCCTATTATCTTTTCATACTCAAACATTTTCTACAATATTTGCAACTTATTACATTGATTTTCTGTATTAAGGAACACTAGATGTACATATGAATGTTAATGAAAATAAGTTTTCAATGACTTTTCAATAATATTCAGGAATATTCATACAAAGTACAACATCTGCCTTCTCCATCACCATCTGTCTCTGAAAGAAAGCAAGTAGATCCACTGACAGCAATGCTGTAGATCTTCCAGAGAGCTTTTGTAGAATTATAAATAAACCTTCCAGTACCAAAAGAGCAATCAACAGATAGCATAAGAAAAAGAGTAGATCCTGGGAACAGTACATTCCTGGTTTTATCAACATTTGACCTGTGATTGTATAGGGGGTCACCTGGAGCACAATTTTACCTTTGAACCATTAAATGCACATTAGTCAAAATTGGAATTTAAACTTGAGATACATACACAGCCTGCTTGTTCAAAGCTTTCATTTTTTTACCTAGCCTTTTGCTGTAGTGGTCCAGGCCACATCTACAGTAACACACTGCAATATAAAAAAAATGGGAGTTCTGCTCCTACATTCATAGTTCTGTCCAGGAATAAGGTCCCATGGTGTCAGGAACACATTGCACAGGCTGAGCACCTGCTGGCAGCACTGTAGTCCATAATCATACAAAACATTGTTGTGCTGTAGTTAACAAGCAGGAATGGTGAAATTCTGATGTCCACAGTGGATGCCTCCCAGCAGTTAGCTTGGTTTAATTAACTACCACCAGAGTTTGGCTACTGAGAGGCTATTTAGCCTCATCCTGCTTTATGTTCCTTGCCTCAGAATTGTTCCTCTGGTCATTCTCATATGACCTGCATCTCCTGACCTGCTCTAACAAGCTATTCCCACTGCCCTCCAGTCTGACTTTGATTTGTCCTACTTCCCATTGCCTGCCTCCTGAGATTATTATTTGCACATAGTTAACTTAATAGTTAATTATTTACTCCACTGGCACTCTTGTTCCATTGTTTGGTTATGGGTTTGCCATGTGTATGTGTTATGCTTTGTATGTTCACCAAAAAAGTTGTATTGTCTTCACTTAAACAGTAGTATCTTCTTGTGTGTAGTTCAGATTTCTGGTCCCACCAAACACTAGGCAACCTGTTTACTGGTCATGTGAAGAGCAACCAGCTGCTGCTTCATTGCCATTTCCACTTTCAGTTTCAGCTGATAGCTGGTATGAGCCAAAACCACTGACTGGCTGCCCCTGCTTCACATAAGACCCTCATGTAGTCCCACAACCAATCCTGGAAAATTCAAAAACTCAGATATGCAGATATGCAAAAATTATTAGTCTTATTCATGATGGAGAGCAGATATTGCGATCCATTCACCATTAGGCCTCGTGCACACAGAGCTTGTTTGTAGCCACTTTTAGAGGCGTCACAAGTTTTTTTTTCTTACTGCTTCCAAACGGCCCTCCATGTTATCCTATGGGGTTGATTTACTAAAAGTAAATATACTGCATATACCGCAAGGGTGCCTGGAAGTGCAATTGCTTTAGATCGAAGGGAAGCTCTGAAATTAAGTGAAGCTCTGCTGATTTCTTTTATCCAATTATGTGCAAGCAAAAATGCTTTTTTTTATCTTGCATGTTTCCCTCAGGTCTAGAGCAACTGCACTTTCAGTGCACTTGCAGTGCACCTCCAGGTGCACTTGGAGTGCACTTGAGGTGCAAAACCTATTTGCCTTTAGTAAATCAACCCCATAGACTTTTGGAAGCTTTCATTAGCAGTAGCGTTTACCAGCAGGAAAAAAACTCCCAGGGCCAGTACATCCAGGAGCAGCAGAGCTTTGGCAAAAAAAATGCTCGACGAGTGTAAACGCGTCTAAACGATCCTAAATGCGTGTTAACGCTAGGTGCGTTTAGTGGTTGAACGTTAATTCATTTCAATGGCCATAATAAATTATTATTCTGGTCATGGAAATAAATTATTGCCCAAGCGCTTCATGCTTGTAAACGCACCTAAATGCTTGTAAAAGCGTTTGACAAGCGTAACGCGTTTTGTTCTGCCAAAAAACGCTGCTGCCAAAAGGAGGAGCATTTTTAAAACATTCTGTGTACATAAGGCCACTCTTCAGTGTATGTCCATGCTATGGCCCATATTTTGCAGCCCATTTACAAAATGCAGACTGTTAAGCCAGTGTTACTCTGTGGAGCTTCTATGGTTAACACAGCAGAGGGAGCTCTGTAATTGGAGGTGAGCTGTCATGGGACTTTGACAACTCATGTGACTGGGCTACCCTACCAGCTTTTTTTTCACTCTTCCTAAATTCCTAAAGTCAATGGAGTGCAGTGCACATGTGTAAAGTATTCCACTGTGCTTTACATGTTTTTAAGTCAGCAGCACCACCAAACTTTCTCTTTATGTGAATGCCACATATGTATTTGAATTGATACATTTTTTTTTCAGCCCACACCATATGTTTTTAATATATAGTAAGAGCAAACTAGCAAACTATATAAATCCTGTATAATAATAATAATAATAATAAATAGGAAAATGAGTATGTCTTTTTTGCTAGTTAGCCATCTATCTTTGCCACCTGCTGTCTGTAGCTCAGTGTATAAGTAAAAATCAGTGAAATCCTATGTGGTTTTGTGCAAATTTTCAATCAATGTAAACTGATTTGTCTTTTCAGAAGGTTAAGGTAGTTTAATGGTTGAAAGCACACTGCTGTTCAGCAAGATGCAAAAGTCAAAGGGTTAGAGGATTAGGCATTTATTTCCTTTTAGGCTTACCAAGCCTTTTTCTCATCCAAAGACATTTTTAATCACATAGTCATAGTTTAAAATGCAAGCTTCAAAGTTATACAAAGTGTCAACAAAAGGGATAAAACATTTCTTGGATTATTCTGCATGTCATAGGCCATTATTTGTTGATGTAGTTGTTTTCTACCGACAATAATTACAAGTAGAAAGGTCACAGATGCATATCTGAGTTTTTGATTTACTGCACATTGTTTTGTATTTTTGAATGTATGCTATCTCCCTTATGTTGAAGGATAATTTAAAGTTCAGAACAAAATCCACAGTTGCTGAAAGCCACTTACCTACTTCTTAGTTTCAAGTTTAGAGTAGAACTTTAGCAAAAACAAGATAAAAATAAATAGCCTAAATAGCCTAATAAAAGATACAATATCACAACCAGCTTTTGCTGCAATATTCAACTTCAATCCAGAGATCTCCTCTGCAGTACTTTATTTCTGGGGCTCAGTGTAATGGTCAGTAGGCATGAGCTTTGGGTTCTGGAATTAGAATAATGGAGGCTTACCAGATGACGAAATCACCAGATTTGGCCCGTTGACCCTTTCTGATACTCTGGCTGGTACTGCAGCTGGAAGTCATTCATTTAGTGACAGCATCACAACCGATCCCAATTGTGAGCACGATTGGCATGCAAAGGTTTTTGTGTTTTTGTTGGCAGGTGGTATTGTGGAGTCATTCATCATGATTGATGATGGATCTACATCACTAGTCTACTTTATTGATAATAGATCAACATCATTGGATATTATTTGGGGATTTTTTAAAAATGTTTATATGTGGTTATTTATCATGCACTATTAATAGTGAACAAATGAAAAAAGGGAGAACTTCCCCAGCAAGATACCATTATATTGAGGGTGAATGGCCTGGTATAGCTGAGGAGGGGGTGGCACACTCACTGTCCCTCCCTTTACTGGCCATCCAGGCTTTATGATCAGATAAGGGTTTGATATATATTATATATTTTCTATACCAGATCCTCATCAAAGGAAATATTCTTGTATGGATTTTTGGAGGTGCCCCACACCATTTTTTGTCTGTTTTTTGCATGAGTTCCCCCTTAAAATCCACGCTAGCCTCTTACACTGGTTAAGGGTCTGGTATAAATGTTTAAAGGAATCCCCCAGTTGCTTTGTTTATAAACACATGGAAGCTGGTTGGGAAATGCACATAGAGGAAAGGGAATTTCTCACACTGGTGAGGCTAAATAATGGATGAACAAGCCCCTGACCAGTTCCATGGGGATCAATGCAGCCAAAAGCTGCTGTCTCACTTCTTGCTTACTTTTACTCCACCGCATTGCCAACACTACTTTATATAATTCCACAGAGGTGCCAGCTAGTGGCATACTAAGGGAATGCTTTGCCACTCTCCTTCATACGACAAAAGCACATGAACAAATTTTTAAGGAAAGTCTGACAAATGGCTGATGAACTAAAAATGAGAAGGATTCAGAGGAACAGAGGTTCAGTGGTGTATTGGCTAAGGGAAGGGGTGAATGAGATTTGAAGAGAGTGTCTTTAACACCTGGAGAATGAGAACTGAGGTCTGCAAGAGGCGTACGGAGCAAGCTGAAGTACCAATTAAAATAGTAATGAGTGACCAAGAAGAAATTTGCTTCTTTCATAGATTACTAGTGTGGACCTTATTTACTCCATTGACATGAAAAATACTTATTTCATGCATAGCTATGCAGTGAAATGTCTTTAACTACTGGAATGCTTTTCCATTTTCTCCCTTGGGTCATTTGACTGGTGCTGACACAAGCATCTCTGTACAGCTATGTATAGAGGGTGTATCACTGTCCAATATTTTTTCTTCTTCTTGCTCTTTCTATCCCGGCTTAGATATCTATTATGGTGTAATTTTGAGTCCCAGATGAGATTTGTACTGATACTACAGCTGAAGTCTGGAGCCTGGAAAGATGATTAGTTGATAATCACGTGGATAAATTAGAATCTTTCAGGCTATTTCTTTCACTGTTCAGCAACAATAAATCAATTCTCACAATAATCTATGTACTTGCACGGGCCTTACTTGATCATGACCGAATCAGCGTGACTTGAGATTTGCTGAGGACAGATCTTTAGCTACCAGGTTTTATATACATTGTTTAAATTGACAGTATTGACAATGCAATAGGATTCTGAAAGTTAGAGATACGTTCTCAGTGAATCCAAGGGCAATTAAAGTCTCATCAGATATTAACTGGAGCATCCCAGATATAGTCAACATATGGGAGCACTTTATTGACCTTCATACCAAAATATTGCTCTGCAAAAACCAACACTTCAATTTGCAGCTAATGCGATTTTGTAAAACCATCAAAAATGTGTTTCTTCCTCACAATATGGCAATGTGAGGGTGTTTCATAAATCCTTGATGTGCAGAGTAACCCCAGGAATCCCAAGTTCTGCTTATGAAATTGGCTTATTCCTTTCCTCATAAATCTGCACTGAGTTACAAATAAAGGAGTTTCATTTTAGTGAGATTGTTCATGAGGCTCATAAACTTTTAAAGAGATATAGATATGCCATGTCATGCAAAACACAAAGTGAATGAGTTGTATTCAATCAATTATTTTGATTGCTCACACTGATATTACTGGCCAGTAACTCTCCTGAACTAGCAATTAGCTTCCCTGCATAGACCTGATGAAGAGAAGGTGTGTTTGGCCCACAGAACGTGTTGACTCTATTCCGCTATGAATACATTTTCCCATTAAATTACCTTGGATTTTTGGACTTGTGGCACTCTCATTGGATTGCATGTGTGAGTTGTAATCAACACAGTAATTTTTGTAACTATAATGCTGTACAAACATTAAAAAAAAGCTTCATAAACAAAAGTATAACTTGCTATCTGTAACAGTCTTCCGCTAACTCCAATAAAATAAAAACTCCTCTGTGATATCACTGGACACCATTATAAACACTCTGAGCTTTTACTAGAGGTTTAAGCATCAAGAATATAAGAGGTCAAATGGATCTTATAGACGAACTTCCATACAGTGAAAAAACGGAGATATCAGCTGGCCCTCCATCTATTTGAGAGGAGCATAACGTGATGACATCACTATGTTGTGTGGAAGATTGCAGGACAATGAGAAGAAGGTTTTGCCTGCTTGCTTTTTTGTACACTTACCATTGTAAGTTTTATTCTTGTTTTTATAAATAAATGTGAAGCTTTAGTCCTTCATATGAGAGTTTTCCTATAAGCACCTCTTATCTTCTTCTATAATCACCGCTTATGATCTTGAGGTCTAAACCTCTGGTAAGATTCCACAGTGTTCATAGTGTGGTGGTCAGTGATATCAGGAGTTTTTATTTTATTACGGTTGGCGATGGACCATTCAAGATCACGTTATATATTTTGTTTATGAAGATTATTTTGGGGGACCTTTAGACTGCATCATAACTATAAAAATCACTGTTTGATTACACCTCTTTCACTTTCTGTTTTTCAAAAATCTTGCAATGTAATGTATTTTTTTTCCAACAAAACTGAAGTTACACTTCAATTATCTTCACAAGTATAGTATTCACACTGTGATAGAACCTTAAAGTGGAAGAAAAGCCAAAATGTAATTGCAAGATTTCCCTCCCTCCTCCTCCTCCTACCAATCCTGCCTAACTTATATAAAAAAGATCTGTATACGTATCTATTTTTAATCTGCTTTGGTCCAGTCACATGATCCTTCAGCTTCAGCTCCCCTGTGTCAGTGAATGGCTTGGTTACTGCAGGGGAGAGGAGGGAGCATTGATAATGGCTGAAGCCAATGAGTGACACCACAGCTCATGGAATTCACAGCTGTTGTTGAGCATTCCCTTACACAGAGCTGCAGGCACACATGAACTGTGCAGAGAAGATTGAAAATAATTAAATACACAGATCTTTTTTAACAGATTAGGCAGGATAGGTAGGAGGATGGTGGAGGGAACATTTTATAATAATTGTGATAGCTAGGGTTTTCTTTGACTGTATTATTTGCTGTGTACCTGATTGCAAATGAATGGTCTGAACCATTTTAGTCTATGAAGATGTAGAGCAAAGGTTGACTACTGTGCCCTTCAGGGAAGTCCCTAAACAAGGGATTGACAATGCATAGGAAATATACTGTATATATGCACAGAATAAAAGGTACTGAGTAGTTTGAAATATACTACATTGCCAAAAGTATTTAGACGTCTGCCTTTACAAGCACATGAACTTTAATGGCATCTCAGTCTTCGTCCATAGGGTTAAAAATTAAGTTGGCCCACCCTTTGCAGCTATACTAGCTTCAACTCTTCTGGGAAGGCTGTCCACAAGGTTTAGGAGTGTGTCTATGGGAATGTGTGACCATTATTCCAGAAGCGCATTTGTGAGGTCAGGCACTAATGTCGGACGAGAAGGCCTGGCTCGCAGTGTCCACTCTAATTCATCTCACAGGTGTTCTATCAGATTAAGGTCAGGACTCTGTGCAGGTCAGTCAAGTTCCTCCACACCGCTCATCCATGTCTTTATGGACCTTGCTTTGTGCACTGGTGGACAGTCATGTTGAAACAGGAAGGGGCCATCCCAAAACTGTTCCCACAAAGTTGGGAGCATGAAATTGTCCAAAATAACTTGGTATGCTAACACCTTAAGAGTTTATTTCACTGGAATTAAGGGGCCAAGTCCAGCCCCTGGAAAATTACCCCACACCATAATCCCCCCTTCACCAAAGTTTATACTTTTGGTACAATGCAGTCAGGCAAGTACCGGTCTCCTGGCAACTGTCAAACCCAGGCACGTCCATCCGATGGCCAGACAGAGGAGCGTGCGTTGTCACTCCAGAGAACACGTCTTCGCTGCTCTAGAGTCCTTTGAATTGCACTTGGTGATTTAAGGCTTGGATGCAGCTGCCATGGAAACACATTCCATGAAGCTCTCTAATCACTGTTGTTGTGCTAATCTAAAGGCCACATGCAGTTTGGAGGTCTTTAGCTATGGACTCTGCAGACATTTGGAGACTTCCGCGCACTGCGTGCTTCAGCATGTGCTGACCCCGTTCTGCCATTTTACATGGCCTACCGCTTTGTGGCTGAGCTGCTGTTGTTCTTAGTTGCTTCTACTTTCGTATAACACCACTAACAGTTGACCGTGGAATATTTAGTAGAAAGGAAATTTCACAGGTGGACTTTTTGCACAGGTGGCAACCTATCACGGTACCAAGCTTGAATTCACTGAGCTCCTGGGAGCAATCCATTCTTTCACAAATGTTTGCAGAAGCAGTCTGCATGTCTTGGTGCTTGATTATAAATAACTGTGGCCATACAGGTGATTGGAATACCTGAATCCAATAATCCAATGAGTGTCTCAATACTTTTGTCAATATAGAGTATGTTCAGACCAAATATATTCTTGAAGGTTTTAAGGTGTTTTACTGCTCAAATCTCTTCATTATTTATTAATTTGTTATCTTAAGCAATTACAAATGTATTGCCAAATAAACAGGACTTTAGCAGAAATGTATAAATTGCTCTGATCCGTAAAAGGGATAGAGGTGAAAAAGCTGAACTGGTTAGGACTGGAAGTCCACCTTTACAGGGCTAAATACCATATTCATCCATGATTCTTCACACATTTGTTGATCACTTGCCTGATTTATAAAGCTGTTTGATCATTATTATTCACCAACACATATGGCCTGATTTACCATGTGCCCGCAATGTATGCTAAGATGTGTGCACAGGGATCAGCGTACGTACAGAGAGTTGACCAATATGCTTGCTTTTATTTGCAGTATACATGCTCACGTCTGCATGGCTAAGTGATGGGATGTCTAAAATAAAAAAGGTAATATTGTCTGATGTTTTCGTTTTTTTCCTGACTTTTGTTATAGATTTTAATTGTTTATGCAGGTGTGGGCAGGTTAGCAGCCCTAAACAAATTCAATGTGCTTTTGGGGCCACTCACCTGCACCTACATGCCTGTCTCATTAGGACGATCAGCTGTGTCCTTGCAGCCACTTCATCCTTAGAGGTTTCAATGGACTGCCTGCACGCAGAACTTTGAAGTTAGAAACTCTGGAAAAAATAGTCCATTTCCACTATATTCATGAGCATTATCACCCTGGTGGAGGAGGCCAACAAAGTAAGTGCACAGCATCTCTTTATATGTTTTGTGTATCCCTCTTTTGGGAGGGTTATAACAAATGACCCTCCCCAAACAGGATATGGTGTTAAACCTGTAGGTAAATAAGAGAACCAGAGCCTTCACTAATTGGAACAGTGGGTTTGATAATAAAGTTGTCAGTGCCTCCACCCAGGACAGGGCCTCAGTGAACAGAGGGGATCTAAACAAAGTAATTGGGAGCCGAGGAACTATTGCAACCAATATATACATTGCATCCAGAAAGTATTCACAGCACTTAACTATTGACACATTTTGTTATGTTACAGCCTTATTCCAAAATGGATTAATTTTTTTCCTCAACATTTTTACAAACAATATCCCATAATGACAACGTGAAAGAAGTTTGTTTTGAAATCTTTGCAATTTATTAAAAATAAAATATGAAAAAACTACATGTACATAAGTATTCACAACCTTTGCCATGACACTCAAAATCGAGCTCTAGTGCATCCTGTTCCCACTGTTCATCCTTGAGATGTTTCCGCAACTTGATCGGAGTCCACCTGTGGGAAATTCAGTTGATTGGACATGATTAGGAAAGGCATAAACTTGTCTATATATGGTCCCACAGTTAACAGTGCATGTTAGAGCACATACCAAGCCATGAAGTCCAAGGAATTGTCCATAGACCTCCGAGACAGAATTGAATCAAGGCACAAATCGTGGAAGGGTACAGAAAAATGTCTGCAGCGTTGAAGGTCCCAATGAGCACAGTGGCCTCCATCATCCATAAATGGAAGAAGTTTAGAACCACCAGAAGTCTTCCTAGAGAGGGTGACCCGGCCAAAATGAGCGATCGAGGGAGAAGGGCCTTAGCCGGGAGGTAACCAATACTTACCTTGTGTCTTGTTGCTGTGCTCAGTCTTGCCTTGCTGTATGACTGTGACATGAAACGTTTCTACAACCTCACCTTAGTAGCATAGTTTGGCTGTTCCTCACTCAGTTTTAAGCCTCCTACATGGATGTTTCTGTTTCAGTTAATGGCTGTGTTTCAATCTACATATTAAATTGATGATCATTAGCATCTGCTTGGTGTAATTGGTTAATCATACACCTGGCACTAATCCTACAAAATCTCTGACTTTGTGCAAGTAAGTGTACAAAGTGTGCAAGTGAATGAATTGATGCTGGTTTAAAGCCAAAGTATAGTCACACCAAACATTGATTTGATTTAGATTTTTCTTCTGTTAACTTTGCATTTTAAAAATAGTACATACTGTACATTTGATGTACAGGCAGGTATTATCAGCAAAGTTTCCAACAAGAGTCCTGGTGGAATTGGGCACATACAGTGCCTTGAAAAAGTATTCATACCCCTTGAAATTTTTCACATTTTGTCATGTTACAACCAAAACGTAAACATATTTTATTGGGATTTTATGTGATAGACCAACACAAAGGAGCACATAATTGTGAAGGAAAATGACAAATGGTTTTTAAACTTATTTACAAATAAATCTGTGAAAAGTGAAGCGTACATTTGTATTCAGCCCCCCTGAGTCAATACTTTGTAGAACCACCATTCGCTGCAATTACAGCAATTTTTGGGAATGTCTCTACCAGCTTAGCACATCAACAGTACAGAGTGAAAATTTTGCCCATTCTTCTATACAAAATAACTCAAGCTTTGTCAGATTGGGTGGAGAGCGTCTGTGAACAGCAATTTTCAGGTCTTGCCACAGATTCTCAATTGGACTTAGGTCTGGACTTTGACTGGGCCATTCTAACACATGAATATGCTTTGATCTAAACAATTCCATTGTAGCTCTGGCTGTATGTTTTGGATTGTTGTCCAGCTGAAAAGTGAACCTCCTCCCCAGTCTCAAGTCTTTTGCAGATTCTAACAGGTTTTCTTCTAAGTTTGCCCTGTATTTGTCTCCATCCATCTTCCCATCAACTCTGACCAGCTTCCCTGTCCCTGCTGAAGAAAAACATCCCCACAACATGATGCTGCCACCACCATGTTTCACGGTGGGGTTGGTGTTCAGGGTAATGTGCAGTGTTAGTTTTCCGCCAAACATACCGTTTTGCTTTTAGGCCTAAAAGTTCAATTTTGGTCTCATCTGACCAGAGCACCTTCTTCCACATGTTTGCTGTGTCCCCCACATGGCTTCTCGCAAACTGCAAACAAGACTTCTTTTGGCTTTCTTTCAACAATGGCTTTCTTCTTGCCACTCTTCCATAAAGGCCAGATTTGTGGAGTGCACAACAAATAGTTGTCCTGTGGACAGATTCTCCCACCTGAGCTGTGGATCTCTGCAGCTCCTCCAGAGTTACCATGGGCCTCTTGGCTACTGCTTTGATTAATGCTCTCCTTGCCCAGCCTGTCAATTTAGGTGGATGGCCATGTCTTGGTAGATTTGCAGTTGTGCCATACTCTTTCCATTTTTGAATGATGGATTGAACAGTGCTCCTTGAGATGTTCAAAGCTTGGGATAGTTTTATGTAACCTAACCCTGCTTTAAACTTCTCCACAAATGTATCCCTGACCTGTCTGGTGTATTCCTTGGCCTTCGTGATGTTGTTTGTGACTAATCTTCTCTAACAAACCTCTGAGAGCTTCACAGAACAGCTGTATTTATACTGAGATTAAATTACACACAGATGGGCTCTATTTACTAATTAGGGGACTTCTGCAAGCAATTGGTTCCACTAGATTTTAGTTAGGGGTATCAGAGTAAAGGGGGCTAAATACAAATGCATGCCACACTTTTCAGATATTTATTTATAAAACATTTTGAAAACCATTTATCATTTTCCTTCCATTTCACAGTTATATGTCACTTTGCGTTGGTCTATCACATAAAATCGCCATAAAATAAATTCACATTTTTGGTTGTAACATGACAACATGGGGAAAATTTCAAGGGGTAGGAATACTTTTTCAAGGCACTTTATACCTTGATATACAGTTATTACCAAAGACACATTCAGATTATTGTTGCACTAAAGTTTCAGTTGCAGGGACCCCTGAAGAAGCTTGCAATATGGCATCTGTCTTGGCGCAAAAGACCTGAAGACAAGATCAGCAATGATGGGGAGATTTCCCAACCATTGTCCAACCAGCCTGGAATGTAGCTTCTCACCAGCAGAAATTGTGATGTGGCACTGGAACTCAGTCTATCTATACCAGGACATAGCAGCTTCTAATCTGTGATGCAATTGGACCTCTAACAATAAAGTGGCTGTTGGATGCCTTACCTTGCTCTAGCTTATGCTGGTTATTGAACCCTGAACTAAAACTAGTTATAGAATCCCAGACCAAAAGGGACAAGGTTAACTATATCAACAGGAGCTGCATATAAACTCTATTGCAATAAACAAGTTCATCTACTAATATACTGGAAGGTTATCACTACATACATACAGTTGCACAACCCTAGCTACTTGGCAATGTGCATGTGAGATAATAACAATAGGTCAGAGACTTGTCTGTCACTAGGATTCAGATAAAGAACGTATGTGCAATCACAGTTAAACAGTCAGAACACAGGACAGTTACCTAATAGTCTCCACTTCTGGTTTGGATACAATACAGCAGTAACTCCATTATGTGGACATGTGGTCTCTGAAAAAAACCCTCTGTGACAATTGTGTGCAATAGAGACAGGGACGCTGTATGTGACAGACATCTTGTTAGAACTCAGCCATTTTGTCTCTCCTCTCCTCCCTTGAAATGGAATTTGTAGCTGTAAGTTGAAAGGACTTCAGAAGGGCCTTTTATTGTAAATAAAAGACAGATAGATGAGCTCCAGAGCTGTAAACTGCTAATTAGTCTGTTGCAGGAGGTCTGCTTTGAAAACCACTTTCCTCTGCCCGATCGTAAAACAATAACTCAGTCAGTCATGACTTGTTAGGCCATTAGGGTTAGAGCATGCCATAAAACGTCCATTCCACACGAAACCATTTCACATACAATTCATAAAGTTCAGCAGGAGCTGGGCACATTAGTATTAGGTATATATTTGGATAGATAATTTTAATATGAGTCAAACAAGGCCATACACGATCATATTAGCACCTAGGAGAGAGAAGAAAGCAGTCTCTTCCCTCCTGGGTGACAAAGGTACGCTGTGTTTGGTATCCCTGGGTTTGAAATATAATAATGATTATTAATCTGCCAGTTGCTAGAATACCACCTGTACATACTGGAAGTTATTAATATTAGTATGAAACTGCAGTTGGGACTTGGGTTGCAGTTGGGTGATAACTTTGGTTACCGCCTAGCACCCAACTCCAAACTGAATGATTGGTCATTTGTTCTCAGGCAACACCCCTTTAATATCATAGAAAAGTCTGACAGGCCTGGAGAAGAGAGCTCTCATTTAACATCAACCAAGAAACATCTAACGGACTTGAGAGCGAAGGCAACCTTTTTGCTCGGAAAATTGGACTCTGCTTACACCAAGGATATTGCAAGTATTCTGCCTTCTTAACTCCTTTCTTTTATTTCTCTGTTGCTTTATTGTTCTCTTTTTGACTTTGTAACAACTTTTTCTGTAAATATTTTAATTGCACCATTTTGACCTTTTTAGTAATAAGTCCTATTTTGAAAAGTGTTGAAACTGTCTCTACAGCTTTTAATGCAAACTAAAGAACCCCTGTCTCTTGAAGAGTGCTACTGTATGTAATAACCCTCTGAACATACTTGTCTGTGTGTTACAGGTGCTTATGCTAAAATCATAGTGTTATTGCTAGGATTTGTGAGTTTCCTCCTTCTCTGTAAAAAGGCGGTGGTGGCAGTGTGAAGAGTTAATTGCGTAATTAACCTAACCCAGTAACAATCGCTCCTAGGCTGCTGGCACACAGAGTGTGGTCTCAGAAGCTGGAAAATCTTTGTGCAGGGCGCAGCTGAGAGTGGCATTGTTACGTAAGTGACAGCATGGTGCAAGATCGGCTGATCCTTCAGTCACGAGTTGGTGAGTAGTGCGGGGGTCAGGCGCCACGTTTCATCACACCCTCTATCTACTTACTTCCTCTGGGGTTTTTAACCCAGCCTACCAAAGACAGGAATTGCATACATTATTAACCGTGTAATAATAAGAGCGCATGTATTCACAAATACAAACAGCAAAGGGCAGCAGATCCCTACATACGTTTAGTGAGGTGACAGGGTCATTTGAAGTACTTTTTAGTCATAAGCTCAAGATAAGCATGACATAAATAAGTGTCAGAAAAATGTCAGAATTTCTTACTGTATGTCTATACCTTTTCTGGATAAGTTACAGCAACAGTCCAAGCATTAATATGGCTGCCAGGCAACAGGTATTCTCATAAGGGGAGTTTAAAAATGGTAGCCTTCATTATAATCTCATAATGAATTCCCTTCAATAAGGAATACTCGTACATATGGATTGTTTGCTTTGACAGCACAGGATTTTTTTTACCTCTGATTTGCTTGCCGCATGCACATTTCACCTCTTAGAGAGCTGGTCACAATTATTTTTTAATTCCAGTAAATTTTTGATTGCACACTTATTTCTCCTTATCTTGCAATTACAAAGGGCACTCATGCAGCATTACTTGAATGTATGCAACTAGGACGGCACTGTATACATTGAACAGGAAAGAATATGTGTTTCAGCAACTGAATTTGTGATATACTGTAAGGTTTAATTCATACTGACTTGATGCTGGGAAATGGATGTATAGTTCTATCCATTTTATTTGTGTTTTAACCTGCATTGGCTTGCATTGATGTGTGTTTTGACGTTTGATGATGCATGTTTTAGTGCGCATTAAAATACGCTGCATTTTCAGGATTTCCTGTGACATCACATCCTGTGGGTTAGAGAAGGAGTGAGTGAAGACGGGTATACCTGTTATTCTTTTGCTGGGTGTTGTACAGGATTTTATGTGCCCGAACATGGACTAAAAATTCATCAATGTCAAAAAATCCTTTAGTTATTCATAAAATTTAGGCCAGGTTCACACAGCAACGGACAGTTGCCGGACTGCTTTACCGCTTAGACAGCTGTCTATTGCCAAAAGCGGTAGCCATTGCCGGATGCGGTAGAGGGAAGTATGATGCCCATCAGATGGCTCCCTTTTCTTTTTGTTTTTTACAAACTTTATGTGAAGTGTACAAAATGTACATACGGCAGCACTGTTTCCTGTGTGTCCTTGTAGTGACAGGCATTTTACAATACAGTAAAACACCTGTCACTGTAGTATGTGTTAATTCACCCTTAGTAAAGTAGGCCAGTGTACTAAGAAAAGAAATGCGTCGTTATTTGTATTCATCATTTGTCATTTTATTAGCCTATTAACATTTATTGCTCTATACTAGCATATTCAACGTTTGAAAATACCTTCTGCAATTTTTGTACATTATTCTATTTTCCTGCACCCCCAGATATGCTGTAGATTTGTAACATTCTTTGGTTTTCATTTGCCCTCTGCAGGTAAATTCTGATCTGCTTTTAAACTTTAGCTGTAGAAAAACCTTTGACACTTCAAAGGTCTAATAACACTTTATTACATTTTAATGATTATGGGAGGAGGGATTCAAAAAAGCTACGGCTCCACATTTCTGATCCCTCTTATTAATTTGTTCCACCAAATTCATGAAACATCTGCGACACTTTTAGTTCTGACAGCGACTCATGACTTCTGTCATTTAGTGGTGGTACTGTGATGGATCAGATTTATCGGAAGGGGGTCATTGCAGCAGTGTGTAAACATCCTTTGGTGCCAAGTCGTCATGACTGATGAGGGTTTACATCACTGGGTGATGTAATTGATGTGGAAAGGAGCTTCCAGATTCCGATAAGCCCCTACTGCAAACCCCCACAACTGCTTGGGAAACAGTATAAGGCCTTTTTCTCCTCAGAAAAGGGAGCCATGGTTGGGGGAGGCTTTATCACTCCTTCTTCGCAAGATACCCTCTGAGTGGTTCAGGAAGGAGTTGCATGCCTGGATATGGGTGTGGTTTGAATTTAGGGTGTGCAGGGAGGTTAGAACCTCCTGCTCAAGTTCCTGCATTTTAAAGGAAACTTGAATAATTACCTTCAGATGAGATGAGGCTATGAATTATATTTATAGAGCATATATGTGTATGGGGAATACAGTGTCCGCCCTCGCTATATTCCACTTTTCATAAAGTCCTTCCCTGCTTATATAGCACTTCTTATCAAACAGAAACAGATCACCTTTGGAAGGACCAAACCGAACACTATACCCCTCCTAATGGCACAATTCCGATCAAGATAAGTGTTTGCAACTTGAAATATATGAAATTATAATAACATAGACAAAAGGGAGTATACAGACATCTTATAGTATTATATATACACTGCTCAAACAAATTAAAGGGACACTTTGAAAATACATCAGATGTCAATCAGGAAAAATATCATGCTGGATATATATACTGATAGGGACTGGGTAATGTGTTAGGGACGTAAGGATGCCCCATCATTTCACTGAAATGAAAAATATCAACCTACAGAGGACTAAATTCAAAGACACCCCAAAAATCAAAGTGAAAAAATTATGCAGCAGGCTAATCCATTTTGCTGAAATTTTATTGCAGCAACTCAAAATGGTACTCAGTAGTTTGTATGGCCCCCACATGCTTGTATGCATGCCTGACAATGTCGGGGCATGCTCCTAATGAGACGATTGATGGTGTCCTGGGCTATTTCCTCCGATCTAGATATTTAGACCAGGTGTCAGGGTCCTGTCTACGGCAGAAGTTCTGGAAGAACTTCTGCCAGTACTCTACATGGCCGCAGAAGTACACATCAGCCTCAGTCTGGTGCCAGATAGCCTTTATAAGGAGGCTCATCACTTCCTCTAGTTGCTGAATGATCTCTAGCTCCCTGTGCCCTGTTCCTGTTTCCTGTGATTCTGACCTGTGATTTCCTGTTACTGACTCGGCTTGCTCCTGGACCTGTTTACTCTGCTTTACCCCTGATCTGACCTCGGCTCCTCTGTGTATGACCTCGGCTGTCCCATCTGACTACGTCTGCTCTGATTCCCACCTGGTACCTGACCTTGGCTTGAACCGTCTACCCAGTAAACATCTAAATCCCGGAAGGCCTTGCATACCACGCACAGCTGCCTCCTGTCTGCAGACCTTTCTCCATGCACCAGCTGTGCTTCTGAGTGGATCACCAACCACCACTCCTACAGGCGACCTGTGCAACTTTGGGCCTGACTCCGGCTGACCGCTCTCAGGGGAGTCCGGAACTTAGCCGCAAGGAAAGCCCTCTCTCCATTGGCCTCTATCACCAGGTTCGTGATACCAGGGCATCACTGAGCTCCTGGACTGAGTCTGAGGTGCAACCTGGCGGTGCCAGATGGACCAAATCATGATATCCCAGAGGTGTTCTATTAGATTTTGATCAGGCAAGCGTGGGGGCCATTGAATGGTATCTATTCTTTCATCCTTCAGGAACTATCTGCGGTGGGGTCGGTATGCTCCTGCCACCGCTGAGCACCTTCCAGGTCCTCCCTAACCCCCCCTCCCTATCCTTCTCCTCCTTCGAGGCCCACTGCATCCGGCTCTTCTCTCCCACCCCCCTGAGGATTGCGGTAATCTATCGGCCTCCTGGTTCCGCATCCCTCTTCCTCTCCTCCGAGCTACCGACCATCATCCTAGGGGACTTCAACATCCCCATCAATGCCAACAGCCCGGCTACTTCCCAACTCCTCTTCCTAACCTCCTCCTTCACGCTCACACAGCACACACAGTCCTCCACCCACACCAATGGAAACACCCTGGACCTCGTCTTCTCCCACCTCTGCACCCCCCGCGACTTCACTAACACCCCCTTCCCCCTCTCTGACCACCACCTCCTCACATTCTCCATCTCCCCCTCCCTTAACTCCCCCCCCAAAGCATCTAACCATCACCCGCAACCTCCGCAATCTGAACCCAACCCACCTCCACCCGGCAGCTGACCGTCTGTATGACAGTATCCTCCCTCTGTCATGCCCTGACCTGGCCACTACTGTGTACAATGACTCACTGTCGGCTGCCCTCGACTCCCTGGCACCCCTAACCACGTGTAACACCAGACCCCGACTGCTTCAATCCTGGCAAAACGACCATACGAAACGTCTCAAACGACGCAGTCGCGCGCTGGAGTGCTTATGGCGCAAAAAGAGGATCCCCTTGCACGTTCTCCCTCTACAAAGCTGCCTTCCTCACCTACACCACCTCCCTCCATGCCGCCAAGCAAGCCTATTTCGTATCCCTTATCAACACCCTCTCCTCTTCTCCACTTTCAAATCCCTGCTCTCTCCCCCCCCCACCTCCACTCAGCACCTCTCTCACCGCCCATGAGATTGCCAATCATTTCCAAAACAAGATTGATGCAATCCGTAAGGACATTGTCAACTCACAATCTACCTCTCACCCAGCCCCCCACCCTCCATCATCCCCTTAACCCTCCCCTCCTCCGACCTCATAGCCACACTACCCCCCACTATGCCCAACGCCCCGCACACTATAACCTCCCCAACGCTCCGCTCCTTCAGCCCAGCTACCCCTGAGGAGGTCTTTAAGGTCTTCACCAAAGCCCACCTCACCACCTGCCCCCTGGACCCTATCCCCTCACAGCTCCTCCAGTCACCCCTCCCTCCATAATTCACTCCCTCACCCACATCTTCAATCTCTCCCTCTCCACTGGCAGTTTCCCCTCCCCTCTAAAGCACGCGCACATCACCCCCATACTCAAAAAACCCTCCCTTGATCCCACTGACCTGAACAACCTTAGACCCATCTCCCTGCTACCATTCACTTCCAAGCTCCTTGAGCGCCTGGCCTACAATCGCCTAAGCGCCCACCTCACTGGTAACAACCTACTTGATCCTCTACAGTCTGGCTTCCGTCCCCTACACTCCACCGAAACCACCCTACTTAAAATCACCAACGACCTGCTAACCGCCAAAGCTAATGGCCATTACCTCTTCAGGGAAGCCTACCCCACCCTCACCTAACAACTGACCTCCTCCACTCCTCCCACCACTCCATCCCCCACAGCCATTTCCTCCTGTACCACTTTCCCCTCCCTCCTAGATTGTAAGCTCGAAAGAGCAGGGCCCTCGAACCCCTCGTGTATTGTATTGTTTCTGTCTTGTCTCATGTTCTGTCCCCCTTGCTATTGTACAGTGCTGAGCATACCCTTTGGCGCTATATAAATACTGTATAATAATAATAATACTCTTGCCACATGAGGCCAGGCATTGTCGTGCACCAGGAGGAACCCAAGACCCACTGCATCAGTGTAGGGTCTGACAATGGGTCCAAGGATTTCATCTTGATACCTAATGGCAGTCAGGGTCCCATTGTTTAGCCTGTAGAGGTCTGTTTGTCCCTCCATGCCTCCCCAGACCATCATTGACTCAGCACCAAAATGGTCATGCTGAACAATGTTACAGGCAGCATAACATCCTCCATGGCTTCTCCAGAGCCTTTCACGTCTGTCATATGTGCTCAGGGTGAACCTGCTCTCACCTGTGAAAAGTACAGGCTCCAGTGGTGGACCTGCCAATTCTGGTGTTCAATGGCAAATGCCATTCAAGCTCTATGGTGCAGGGCAGTGAGCACAGGGCCCACTAGAGGACATTGGGCCCTCAGGCCACCGTCATGAAGTCTGTTTCTGATTGCTTGATCAGAGACATTCACACCAGTGGCCTGCTGAAGGTCATTTTGTAGGGCTATGGCAGTGCTCATCCTGCTCCTTCTTGCACAAAGAAGCAGGTATCAGTCCTGCTGATGAGTTAAGGACCTTCTACAGCCCTGTCCAGCTCTCCTAGAGTACCTGCCTGTCTCCTGGAATCTCCTCCATGCTCTTAAAGGCACAGCAAACCTTCTGGCAATGGCAAATATCGATGTGCCATCCTGGAGGAGTTGGATGCCTGTGCAACCTCTATAGGGTCCACGTATTGCCTCATGCTACCAGTAATGACACTGACCCTAGCCAAATGCAAAACTAGTGAAAAACAGAAAAGATGAGTAGGGAAAAAAAATTTCAGTGGCTTCCACCTGTAAAGCCATTCCTATTTTGGGGGTCATCACATTGTTGTCCATCTAGTGCACCTGTTGTTAATTTCATTAGCACCAAAGCAACTGAAACTGATTAACAACACCCTCTGCTACTTAACTGACCAGATAAATATCCCAGGAGTTTAATTGGCTTGATGCTATACTCTGATTAAAAAGTGTTCCTTCAATTTTTTGAGCAGTAAGGATCATATTTATCCCTATACAAGGCAACTCCGTGCAGTGCATGGATGTATGTACTGTCCCTTTAAAACATACATGCATGTACTGCATGGAGTTGCAGGGCATTCATGTATGCACTGTCCCTTTAAAACATACAAAAAAAGGTGTTGTTCTCCCTTAAAGTGTATTCCTAGATTGTAAGCTCCAAGGAGCAGGGCCCTCCTTTCCCTCTTGTATTGAACTGTATTGTTGCTGTATTGTCTCCCGTTATATTGTAAAGCGCTGAGCAAACTGTTGGCGCTATATAAATCCTGTATAATAATAATAATATACCAGATTTTATCTATGTATGGAGCCTCAGTGGCTAGGAAAGGAGGGGCAGAGATTGTGCCTTGTAATGGGGGAAGTTAAGATATGCAGCTCCTCTAAGAAATGAGTACAAGTTCCTGTTTAAAAACAGCAGCCGGCTGGGGACATGTCATTGCTAAACAAACCAGAGACAGATCATGGGTGATGTCATTGACCAAATGCCAACTAACGACAGATTACTGTCTTGTAAGCAGGTTGAAATTCTGGCTAGCGAGACAGCTGCTGCCCCAGACAGGAGGTAAAGTGTTAACCTTTTCTGCTGGGCTCTCTCTCCATGTGCTGTTAATAAAGGGTGGGAGGGATCTGTAAGGGTAACGCAGACTGGGCCCTCAAAAAGCTGTGTGTGTGTCAGCCATGTTGTTCAGAATTCACCCATGACAGGTTGTAACACAAGGAGGCCTAATGGCAGCAGAGGACTGCGAACAGGCTGTGTTCGGGTCAAACCCACGTTCAGCCTGAACCAGAAGCTAATTTCTAATCACCAAGTATTATATTGATTTATATATTGTAAATGTATTTTACAATTACTTTTACATGTTAATGCTTATAAGAGACTTTAGCAATTGGTCTCTGTTTGTGAACATTTTGCTAAAAGAAAGATGCATCTATCCACCTTTAATAGTTTAGTGTTTTCAGAAAAGTTATTTCTGATTGGTTGGTGAGCTTTACTGAACTTTCCTGTTTGCCTTATTGAACAAGTCAGAGGCCATTAATATGCTATGGTGGGTCTATCAGCCACTTTTCACCCAATTTAAATATTTTTTTTTATCCTTAAACTTTCTTAAAATCTAATTTGCAACATAGCAACCAGTGATAAAATTTGCTTTTTCATTTGTTATTAACGGATTTACCCCACTGGTAAAAGGATTGAAAAGTGCAATTTATTGTTCTTTTTGGAGTGACATGGAAAGAAAAGCTCAAAGCTGTGCATGCTGTTTTCTGAGTGGGCCATTTCAAGTCTTCTGACGAATGGTATGTCCCACTGGAATTCTCTATACACCAGGCTGAAGGAGCATGGATTAAGGCCCTTTTTGTGGATGTAAATGAAACAAAAAGAACTTTTATGATGTAGCAGCATAAAATAAGAGGCTTCATTGTAATACTGATTGCAAAGGCCCTTTGAATACACAGTCAATGTTGCTGCCTGTTATTCATTGTAGACTAGAACTGGAGTAAATGCATCTCAAGTAGAAATCCTTAGCATCACTCTCATTTCAGGCAAGGAAGAGTTTATTGGCTTGTTTTAGTTCATTTTACCCACACCTACCAAAAAAAAGGACTATAGGGAGATTTTACTCCTGTGAAATCTACTTCTAATTAAAACACATAATTAGTGTTGCTCCAGGCTTTGCGGTTTCACTCATTTTTGCCCGCCAGACTGCATTAGTTTTAAAAGGAAGCCAATTTCGAGTAATAACAAACTGTAAAAAAAGTCATTTGAAAAGTATATGAACATAAGGTTATTGTTCGGTCTCTGATTCTTTTTCTCCAGTAACGTTTACCAGCATTATATGTTTAGGGATAATACATATTACTACTTCTATAGAGGTTCATGTAATTCTCATGAGAAGAAATACTAATGTAGTCTGTTTATATAGCAGATGACATATTGTTGGCTGAACTGATATTGCTTAATGAGATTTTCTATTACACCCTCAAGTACTGGGGAAAGGAAAAGCTTCCCCATGTGTGCAGGGATGACACCATCATTGGTACATTGTGATGACATCATTCTCTACAAAAAATGTTTACAGTATGACATCATGTTTGATACAGAATTTAGGAATGCTAATGTGCTTGTAATCTCTGAAAACGTCATCAAAAGCATCAGTATGTTAGCATGAGATTTGATATTCACTGACTTTTTGCATAAAAAGCATTACATTCGGAAGAAATTGTATGTAAAACATAACAAGAAACATCTCTTGTAAAAAGGGAATGCAATGACACCAAAAGGCTGGTTAGTTGCACTGTATTAAATGTTTGAGCTTGGGCTTAAATACACTTTAAAACTATTCTGAGCAACAGCACTTGCATTCCCACAACCAGGGTAGATTTACATACCAGGAGCATATAGACACAGAAAACCTGGTACCTTAACCCCTTCATGATGGAGGGTGAAACAAATCCTAATGTCAAAACACAGTTTTGCAACTTTTACAACTGTTAATAAAACTGTACATATCATTGCAACTACTTAAAGTGACACTAAAGATTCATTACAAAAAAACCCCCCAAAAAACATGTATATACTTACTTTGTGCAGTTTTCTGATCCTCTTCTTTTTGGGTCCCTGCCAGCACTCCTTCCCCTCGAGCAGTGCCCCCAAGGAAAGCCGCTCGCCTTGGGGGTATGGGGGTACATGCTCATCCCCTACGTGCTCATCCCCGAGCCTCACCCTTCCTCCTCCCTGCTCTCTCAGCAGCAGAGGCTGTGGAGAACATCACTGGATCGGAGGGGGCTCAGGTGAGGATTGGGGGACGCTGCACACAGAAGGTTTTTTACCTTCATGCATGGATTGCATGAAGGTAAAAAACCTTAAGCCTTTAGAACCACTTTAAGACGGCCATAAATGATGTGCTTTTCTTTCCTGCAACCACGGGTTACAGGAAAGAAAATCGCTCAATCCCCCCATCAACATAGTCAGTGTTGATGGGGAGAATGCCTCCTGCAAAGCTATTATGTTCTACTGACGGTGAGGTGCGGGGGGGCACGGGGAGCCGTACCTGCTTAGAGAACACAGTGATTATTGCTAGTGGCTATAGTTGCTAGCAATAATCGCATGAAAAATCAGACAGGCTGGTTGTACCCAAGTCATACAACAATCAATTTGGGTATAATCAGCGTGCCCATAGATGGTTCTAATCTGCAGAACAGGCCGAGGTTCAAACCATCTATGACTGGCTTTAGTGTATCCAGGTGAATTAAACCTTGATATTTTCTAGATAAATTGGTTTTTCATTTGATGGTTAATGGTAAATTTTGTTTATGGTGATTAACCTCCCTAGCGGTATGATTATGTCAATTTTTCTGTGCTCAACGTGGTACATTTTTTTGCATGGAAATATGTTGTTTTTTATTGTAGGCCTGTAATTTTTAGGAATAACTCACTGAAATCTGTCTCTACAAGAGTCTAGTAAACATCCCGGGTATGCTAAAATTTGAAACATAAAATCATAAATTATAATATAATAAATATTCATAAAAAATAATAATATAATAATTCTAAATTTAATTCAATAATGTAATCAAACCAAAAACACTGAAATGTATAATAGAGTGCCAAGATCTCACATCAATGAGCTTAGTCGCAAAATCGTTTTCAGCGTCTAATGACGAATTTCCCCACGAATCATTATCACTCAATTCTGCAAGTGGTTCTGATTTACTATCGCTGTTCTCTAGCTGGTCTAAAACCGCTTTTGACCTAAAGGACGCTTTTTGGACGCCATGGACTTTTCTCAGATTTCAGGCAGAAAGAACAGTTAAAATGCAGGCAGGGCACAGGACAAAGCACTAGGGACAAAATGTATGTGAAATGCTTTGAAACAATAATGTTTTACTGTGTGATTTTAGTGTATTGAGTGAATATCACTTTTAAAATGTTTTAATTTCCAGCCCCAGTACGTCCCGTACATCCCGTTGCTCACAGGGACCGGAACCCGGAAGACGGATGCCGGCTTTGGCCGGAGGAGATGGCAAGGGACTCTGCAAGGGGGACAACGCGGGAATGCAGGACAAGGTAAGTGAAACAGGGATCCTGGAGCAACGTTGCAGGGTATTCCCAAGTGTAGCTCGGGGTTACCGCTTGTGGTGCTGAAACTTTACCTCGAGCTACACTTGGGAATACCGCCAGTGAGGTTTATGGTGATTTTTGTTTTATTACCAAAGGAAAACAATGCATATGATAGTAAAAAAATATAATTTCTTAAAATTATATGCCAAAGTTGTAGACCAATATCATTATTAAATGTTGATGTTAAAATCTTTGCAAAGATTTTGGCTCAAAGTCTCCAATACTTGATCTGTGTTTTGATAAATCAAGATCACGTTTGTTCCATTTCAGGTAGAAAAGCTACAGATAACTCTATTAGAACCCTGTTGTTATCTCACTTCACAAAACTGAATGATATTGGCTTTCTATTACTATGACCAGATGCAGAAATAATGTTTAAGCTCTTAGATTGGTAATTTTTTTTAACAAATCTACCACAATTAGGCCTGGGCCCTAAAATGCTGGCCTTGATAATGTCCTTATGTGATAACCCAACTGCTAAGGTGAAAATCAATGGATTACTCTTGGCCTCCTTTATACTGGGAAACAGCACTAGGCAAGGATACCTTTTGTCTCCTTTATTGTTCATAATTTCTTTAGAGCCATTACTAACTACAATTCAACTAAAGCCAAATATAAAGGGTATAATGATGGGCCAAAAGGAGCATAAATTGGTGGAATTTGTGGATGATGTTCTGCTGTATATTAGCTCCCCTGAAATATCTCTTCTCTCCCTCCTGCAGGAATTAACCCATTTTAGCTATATATCTTAGGTAAACAACGATAAATCTGAGATTCTTAATATTAGGTTACCTCTTTTCAGAGCATCTTATCTATATTCTCAATTTTCATTTACATGGAAGGCAAACTCTCCTTGTGTGTATATAGGCTCTGCAGTGCTCCTACTCCTTGACCTCTCTGCGGCCTTTGACACAGTCGACCACCCCCTCCTCCTCAAAAAACTACACTCCCTCGGCCTCAGAGATTCTGCTCTCTCCTGGCTCTCATCCTACCTGTCACAACGCTCTTTCAGCGTTACCTATAATGCCACCACCTCCCTCTCACTCCCCCTCTCTGTTGGGGTCCCTCAAGGCTCTGTCCTCGGGCCCCTTCTCTTCTCCATCTACACCTCCTCCCTTGGCCAACTCATACACTCTCATGGCTTCAACTACCACCTCTATGCCGACGACACACAAATCTATCTCTCAACCCCCCACCTCACCCCCTCGGTCTCCGCCCGAATCACACACCTGTTGAGCGACATATCAGACTGGATGTCGCTCCACTTCCTTAAACTGAACCTCTCCAAAACCGAGTTTCTTGTCTTCCCTCCAGCCCGGACACCACCCCCCATTGACTTCTCCATCATGTCCAACAACGCCACCATCAAACCCGCCCCGCAGGCCAGAGTACTTGGTGTCATTTTGGACTCCAACCTATCCTTCCAGCCCCAAGTCCACTCTTTAACAAACTCGTGCAGACTCCACCTCCGCAACATCGCCAAAATCCGCACGTTCCTAACTCCAGAAACCACTAAACAGCTCATCCACTCCCTCATCATATCGCGACTCGACTACTGCAACTCCCTCCTCCCTGGCCTGCCTCTCCGCTGGCTATCCCCGCTTCAGTCGATCCTGAATACGGCTGCCAGACTCATTCACCTTTCCAACCGCTCCGTTTCCGCCACCCCCCTCTGCCAATCCCTCCACTGGCTTCCGATTGCGCAACGGATCAAATTCAAAATCCTAACACTGACGTACAAAGCTGTCCACCATACTGCCCCGAACCACATCACTGACCTAATATCCAAGTACCGCCCAGCACGCACACTCCCCAACCCATCAGATTATCACCTACTCTCCTCTCCTTTAGGCGCACCCTGAAAACCCATCTCTTCAGGGAAGCCTACCCCGCCCCCTGCTAACTTGCCGACCTCCTCCACTCTTCCTACCACTCCATCCCCCACAGCTATCTCCTCCTGTGCCACCATCCCCTCCCTCCTAGATTGTAAGCTTGAAAGAGCAGGGCCCTCGATCCCCTCATGTTTTGCATTGTATTGGTATTGTTCTGTCACATGTTCTGTCCCCCTTTGTAATGTACAGCGCTGAGCGAACTATTGGCGCTTTATAAATACTGAATAATAATAATAATATCCTTGTGATTAGCACTTTGCAGGGGATTTATACATACAACATAAATGACGTCCAGACGTCCTAATTTTGACATCGTTTTTTCATTTTAATTCTGTTTGTATGTTTATGTATTTGTTGTTGTTACTGGGCACTGTGCACCACTACAATTTTTATGCATTGCAATTTTTTGCCATGAATAAATAATATTTTTAAACCACAATTTCTGATACAAGCCTTGTTTGCTGTCGAATATACCACTTGTCTCATAGAGGGGGCTTTACCCACTGTATGTGACCATTTTGTATTTTGTCTGATTATGGTTTAGACAGCAACACTAATATAGTGATAAAGGCAGTCAGCGTGTTCTACATTCCCTCCTTTTTCTCTAGTATAGTTAAAATTTTTTGGGACTCATTAAATCCATTCTGAGGACTGCAATTGCTAGGCACAGTGCTTAATAGCTACAATATAATTGTGTTGTCAGCTAATAGCCTAATGGTGTTTGTATTGGGTGATGAAATTGATCGAGAGATTTGTACAGCTTTCCAGAACGATCCATCCCAATCTAAAAGTAGTGAGGTAGAAATCCGTGAGAGATTTAAGGAATATAAGAAACTGCTAATTAAACATCCCTAGTATAGTTCTAAACTCTCTAGAGTACCTGGGGATTCATTTAACTAGTGATCTATCAAAAAGCTATAGTTATAATTTTAAAACTTTCCTTAAAGTATATGTAAACCCTCACTTGTAAAATAACCCATACAGTTTAATAGAAATGAAAGGCAAAACATCTGTGAATAGACATCAAAACCATTATAAATAGCTTTCCCCCTTTTTTTATAAGGAATCTATAATCTCTGCTCCCAGCTGCATAGAAAGGCGAAGGTGTAGAAACAGCAGTACACTGGTCTTCCCAGTAAATGGCTGTGCAGGGGGCATGTGAGCACAAGTCATAATATTGGAGAAGAGCACACTGAGCTCTCAGCACAGCCAGAAAACTGACCATGCTGTGCTCTCATGCCTAGTGTGGTCAGTGTTTAACAGGAAAGCAGAGGGACGTACAGGAACACCAGGGATTTCACACAAAAGAAGCAATAAAAAGAGAACAGGATACTTGTTTTCATGCAAGTACATGTAACAGAAGGCATATATCATGAATACGAAATGTTGGGTTTACATATTCTTAAGGGTCTCTTGGGGGATCTAGAAAGATGGAATTTGCCAAGTAGTTTTTGGCTAGAGTGTATTGAAATAGTCAAAATGAATCTTTTAGCACAATTCTTGTTTCTCTTTCAAATGTTACCAATCCCCCTAGCAATGAGCTTTATGAGGTCTCTAGAAGTTAATATAAGAGATTATTGGGGAGATTTACTAGAACTGGTGCATTCACAATCTGGTGCAGCTGTGCATGGTAACCAATCAGCTTCTAACTTCAGCTTGTTCAATTAGGCTTTGGCAATAAAACCTGGAAACTGATTGGTTTCTATGCAGAGCTGAACCAGATTTTGCACTCACCAGTTTTAGTAAATAACCCCCTCTATTTGGTTAGGTTGAAAACCCAGACTACTTTATCATTACTATTCAGACAAAAGGATTTTGGGATCCATACACTTCTGGAAATATTGTCAGGCAGTTATATTATCGAGAACGCAGGATCAGCATTATGGGAAGACTGAAAGGTTGTGAGTTTAAATCAAGGAATATCTTATGGGTCAGTACTCTGGTCATTTGCTTTGGATACAGGAAACATCCAGAAAGCTTGCTACATCAACAGTCTTATTAACTAAATATACTCTTAAGATGTGGGATACATTAAGGCAAATTAATAAATGGGTGATGAATTCACCTTTAATGTCTTTAACTGTTACTCTCAATTTATTCCAGGGTTAGACAGGCACGCATTCTATCAATAGAAAAAAAATGATGCACTTAGGCTACATGACATGATGTCAGGTACATCTATCCTTAGACTACAAGAATGTAGAACACAGTGGGGAGTTTCCCCACTGGATATCTCGAGATGGAATCAAGTCTCTGACTTTATTAGAAACCTCCAAAAACCACGGTACTTTGTGGAAGACTTCTATTCAATAGAAAATATTTTTGTCCATGCCACCTGTCCTACCCACTGCATTTTAATTCTATATAATCTTCTACTTGTTTTCGACCATATGGCCCCCTTTACCTACATAGTTGAATGGGAGAGAGACCTAGAACAGAGTTTGTCTCCAGATGAAACAAGCAAAGTATTGAAACTAGTTCATTCATCTTCAATAAACTCCATAGCAGAGAGTAACTATAAGTTGCTGACCAGGCATTATTAACCCCCAGTGTGTATAAATAAATAGGACCAGAAGGCTTCTCCCTTATGTTTGAGATGTAATAAAGAAGTGGGGACACTGCCCTATACAGTCATGGCCGAAATTGTTGGCACCCTTGATATTTCTCCAGGAAATCATGTATTTCTCACGAAACGTATTGCATTAACACATGTTTTGCTATACACATGTTTATTCCCTTTGTGTGTATTGGGACAAAACAAAAAAAGGGAGGAAAGAAAGCAAATTCGACATAATGTCACACAAACCTCCAAAAATGGGCTGGACAAAAGTATTGGCACCCTTTCACAACTGCGGATAAATAAGAATGTTACAAGCATGTGATGCTCCTGTAAACTCACCTGGGGCAAGTAACAGGTGTGGGCAATATAGAAATCACACCTGAAAGCAGATAAAAAGGAGAGACGTTCACTTAACCTTTGCATTGTGTGTCTGTCTGTGCCACACTAAGCATGGACAACAGAAAGAGGAGACGAGAACTGTCTGAGGACCTGAGAACCAAAATTGTGGCAAAATATCAACAATCTCAAGGTTACAAGTCCATCTCCAGAGAACTAGATTTGCCTTTGTCCACAGTGCGCAACATTATCAAGAAGTTTGCAACCCATGGCACTGTAGCTAATCTCCCTGGTCGTGGACGGATGAGGAAAATTGATGAAAGATTGCAACGCAGAATAGTCCGGATGGTGGATAAGCAGCCCCAAACATGTTCCAAAGACATTCAAGCTGTCCTGCAGGCTCAGGGAGCATCAGTGTCAGCGCGAACTATCCGTCGACATTTAAATGAAATGAAACGCTATGGCAGGAGACCCAGGAGGACCCCACTGCTGACACAGAGACATAAAAAAGCAAGACTACAGTTTGCCAAAATGTACTTGAGTAAGCCAAAAGCCTTCTGGGAAAACGTCTTGTGGACAGATGAGACCAAGATAGAGCTTTTCGGTAAAGCACATCATTCTACTGTTTACCGAAAACGGAATGAGGCCTACAAAGAACAAAACACAGTACCTACGGTAAAATATGGTGGAGGTTCAATGATGTTTTGGGGTTGTTTTGCTGCCTCTGGCACTGGGTGCCTTGACTGTGTGCAAGGCATCATGAAATCTGAGGATTACCAAAGGATTTTGGGTCGCACTGTAGGGCCCAGTGTCAGAAAGCTGGGTTTGCGTCCAAGATCCTGGGTCTTCCAGCAGGACAATGACCCCAAACATACGTCAAAAAGCACTCAGAAATGGATGGCAAAGAAGCGCTGGAGAGTTCTGAAGTGGCCAGCAATGAGCCCAGATCTAAATCCCATTGAACACCTGTGGAGAGATCTTAAAATTGCTGTTGGGAAAAGGTGTCCTTCCAATAAGAGAGACCTGGAGCTGTTTGCAAAGGAAGAGTGGTCCAAAATTCCGGGTGAGAGGTGTCAGAAGCTTATTGATGGTTATAGGAAGCGACTGATTTCAGTTATGTTTTCCAAAGGGTGTGCAACCAAATATTAAGTTAAGGGTGCCAATACTTTTGTCCAGCCCATTTTTGGGGTTTTGTGTGACATTATGTCATATTTGCTTTTCTGCCTCTGTTTTATATTTGTTCCAATACATACAAAGGGAATAAACATGTGTATAGCAAAACATGTGTTAATGCAATACCTTTTTTGTGTGAAATACTTGATTTTCAGGAAAAATATCAAGGGTGCCAACAATTTCGGCCATGACTGTATATCGTTGTATTGTTCTTTGATTTCTGCATATTGCAAATTCTTGAAGTCATGGATAAGTTCACATCAATTCCCCTCCCATATGATCCGTGGGAGGATCGGTGGTTCTGTTTCATAAAACCAACATTTTGGTCTCAAAATGCTAACTCATAAATTGAATGCAGCCAAAAGCTTATTTCCAAAGCATTGGAAATCAAAATCCAGCTATGGTGGGTGAATGGTTTCTGAGGATGTCCAAAATCTGCCTGATGAAGAAAATTAGAATTGGCAGTTTGAGTTTTCAACTTTTTACTCAGCCTGGGAGGGCTGGATAACTATTAAAACTCAGAAACCTATAGTAACTGGATGGCCAATATACCCACTGTGGTATTATCAAGTGATTCACTTCATGCAGACGGCTAATTCTAAGAAATCATTGCTGAACATCAACATTGCAAAATAAAATTGAGAAAAGATACTGAGTTGCATGTTTTCCGTCTTGTCCTGTTTGTATCATATCGTATAGTAACTTTTTCAGAAAGGAAAAAGAGATGGTTCTGAGTAAAATGCAGTATGGTATTATGTTCATTTGCAGTATGTTGTACGTATCAAAAGATTTAAAGCTGTTCATGTTGACAACACAGCCGCAGGTCTTAATGCTGCTTTGGACAGACCTGGGCGTAGCTTCGGCAAACCAGAAGCTATTGAGGATGCTTCTTTTAAATGGTTGCAAACATCTCCAAAATATATGACAGAGATATTCTAAATTTCCAAGATCTCAGTGACCTTCTCTTGGAGCTTCAACACGCCAAAGCTCATATACACCAACCTGTTACCCAGATACCGCTCCTGTGGTTAACCCAATAATCTCCAAAGTACCTTATGGTATAAAGAAAAAATGGGCATCACTTGGATAATGGCACAAGGAAGAAAACAAAATTTTCTTCATTTCCTACTTCTGTGAGTTCATTAGAAGAATTGCAGATTCTAAGATTGCAAGCTCCAAAATGTATTGTAATTGTATTGTCTCCCTTTATTTTGTAAAGTGCTACACAAACTGTTGGCACTATATAAATCCTGTATAATAATAATAATAATAATAATAATAATAATAATCCAAACTTTTCCTTTGGGCAGTCTAATCCTCTTGGTCCACTGTCTCCAAATCCTGCAAGCTCATGTATTTCACATAATTATTCCCAAGCCATAGCATGGTGGGTAGTTTACACACCAAACAGTGCATTATACTCCAGTTTCTCTACATGGACAGATGTCTGTGGAGAAGGACTCTAACAAATTGTGTGCCAAAATATGCTTAATTTGTGTATATCCTAAGGGTCAACCTGAAAAAGCAGTAAGACTGTATACTATTCTAGATGATCAGAGTAATAGATCATTTGCAAGATCAAAGCTTCTTGACCTGTTAAACATAACAGGGTGTGACTTACCACACACCCCGTGCTGATAATACAGAGGTTTCAGGCAGGAAAGCCACTGGTTTTGTAATAGCTCCACGACTGCATCCTCCCCCTGTCCTGCCCCGACTTGGCTTTGACCGCCTACAACAATGCGCTCTCAACAGCCCTTGACTCACTAGCACCTTTAACCACACGCAACATCAGACCCCGACCGCTCCAGCCCTGGCAGACTGATCACACCAAAACCCTCAAACGACAAAGTCGTGCCCTGGAGCGACTATGGCGCAAAACCAAATCCCAACAAGCCTTCACCCGCTATAAATCTGCCTTCCGCACCTACACCTCCTCCCTCCATGCTGCCAAACAGGCCTACTTCTTGACCCTCATCAAGGCCCTCTCCTCCAATCCTCGCCGACTCTTCTCTGCCTTCAGCTCTCTACTCTCTCCACCCCCACCTCCACCCAGCACCTCACTCACTGCCCTTGAGATTGCCAATCACTTCAAAAACAAGATTGACACAATTCGCAGGGACATTGCCGCAACTCACACGCCCTCTCAACCCGTCCCCTCTCACACAGCTACCCCCTTATCCCCCCTCCCCCTCAACATAACCCGCAGGGACTTCGTCGCTGCTCAAACTCTCTCCAACCCCCTCATCACCCCTCTCCCACGGCCCCACCACTGCTCTGACCTCCTCTTCCACCCCACCCTACATTCCTCATACTGAAGCTCCCCCCACACTCCGCACCTTTGACCTTACTACCATCGAGGAAGTCTCCAAGATCCTCTCTGATGCCCGCCTCACCACCTGCCCCCTCGACCCTATCCCCTCACAACTCCTACGACCTTCCTCCTCCTCCATCCTACGCTCCCTCACCCACATCTTCAATCTCTCCCTCTCCTCAGGCACTTTCCCCTCCCCTCTGAAACATGCACACATCACCCCCATACTTAAAAAGCCCTCCCTGGACCCCAATGACCCGAACAACCTCAGATCCATCTCCCTGCTCCCATTTACATCTAAACTCCTCGAGCGCCTAGTCTACACCCGCCTATGCTCTCAACGACAACAACCTCCTCGATCCCCTAAACTGCCTTACTCAAACTCTCCAATGACCTGCTAACCGCCAAAGCTAATGGCCACTATTCAGTGCTCCTACTCCTTGACCTCTCTGCGGCCTTTGACACAGTCGACCACCCCCTCCTCCTCAAAAAACTACACTCCCTCGGCCTCAGAGATTCTGCTCTCTCCTGGCTCTCATCCTACCTGTCACAATGCTCCTTCAGCGTTACCTATAATGCTACCACCTCCCCCTCACTCCCCCTCTCTGTTGGGGTCCCTCAAGGCTCTGTCCTCGGGCCCATTCTCTTCTCCATCTATACCTCCTCCCTTGGCCAACTCATACACTCTCACGGCTTCAACTACCACCTCTATGCCGACGACACACAAATCTATCTCTCCACCCCCCACCTCACCCCCTTGGTCTCAGCCCGAATCACACACCTACTGAGCGACATATCAGACTGGATGTCGCTCCACTTCCTTAAATTGAACCTCTCCAAAACCGAGTTTCTTGTCTTCCCCCCATTGATTTCTCCGTCACGTCCAACAACGCTACCATCAAACCCGCCCCGCAGGCCAGAGTACTTGGTATCATTCTGGACTCCAACCTATCCTTCCAGCCCCAAGTCCAATCTTTAACAAACTCGTGCAGACTCCACCTCCGCAACATCGCCAAAATCCGCACGTTCCTAACCCCAGAAACCACTAAACAGCTCATCCACTCCCTCATCATATCACGACTCGACTACTGCAACTCCCTCCTCACTGGCCTGCCTCGCCGCTGGCTATCCCCGCTTCAGTCGATCCTGAATACGGCTGCCAGACTCATTCACCTTTCCAACCGCTCTGTCTCCGCCACCCCCCTCTGCCAATCCCTCCACTGGCTTCCGATTGCGCAACGGATCAAATTCAAAATCCTAACGCTGACGTACAAAGCTGTCCACCATACTGCCCCGAACTACATCACTGACCTAATATCCAAGTACCGCCCAGCACACACACTCCGCTCCTCACAAGACCTCTTTCTCTCTAGTTCCCTGGTCTCCTCCTCCCATGCCCGCCTCCAGGACTTCTCCAGGGTGTCACCCATCCTCTGGAACTCCCTGCCCCAACCCATCAGATTATCACCTACTCTCCTCTCCTTTAGGCGCACCCTGAAAACCCATCTCTTCAGGGAAGCCTAACCCACCCCCTGCTAACTTGCCGACCTCCTCCACTCTTCCTACCACTCCATCCCCCACAGCTATCTCCTCCTGTGCCACCACCCCCTCCCTCCTAGATTGTAAGCTCGAAAGAGCAGGGCCCTCGATCCCCTCATGTTTTGCATTGCATTGGTATTGTTCTGTCACATGTTCTGTCCCCCTCTGTAATGTACAACGCTGAGCGAACTATTGGCGCTTTATAAATACTGTATAATAATAATAATAATAGCTGATCTGAATGGCAGTGCAGAAATACCACCACCCACTCTAAATGAGTGCAACCAGATTCCAACCAACACAGAGGAGACCCCTTCTCCTCTCACCACTTTAGAGACATAGCTGACCACATACCAGCTCCTGACAGAAATGCCAATATTTTTCTGTTTCTCAGCAGAGACATCCCAAGTGTACACAAGGCTTGCTTCTGGATTAATTGTTGGTGTAGGATTATAACTTTTTTTTTTCAGTTGAATTGGATGGACGTTTGTTGTTTTTCAGCCAGACTAACTATGTAACTATGTAATTAAATATAACTAAATTCTACAAACCTAAACTATGCTGCTACTTGGAATAAGCTGAAATCTAATAACACTAGTTATTAGGTCTTTGTTAAATGTATAATTCATAGGTCTTAGCTACTTCTGTTTGTAAAAATGTTCTGTAATGAACTGTAAAGATAACAGAAGTGTGCAAAACAAACATCCATTGTTTGATCATTTTATGATTTTCTGATTGTACTTCTTCAAAGAGATATTAGCATGCGATAGTTTGAATTTTTCTTATGGCTGATAGGAAGACCTTTGCACTTATTTAATATTGGATGGATTTTGCCTGTATAAAATATTTAGCTTGCAAAACTCAAATGCTTCCGTAACGTTTTTCTTTTTTTTATTGGATTGATTATGCAAACTATAGAATTATATTATAACCATATTGATGCAAAACCAACCACAAAAACCATATCATGTATAGATATAGAATTTAAGTTCACCACAATACCTCAATAAGACCCCTTAATAATTTAACTGGGATGTAGTCATTTCTCTCTTTATATTAAATCAAATTCACTTGGGACAAAATTAGTGTAATACACTGTATTTGTAACAGACTCCATTATGCAATAAAAGCCAAAAGGCAATTTAACATTGAGAAATATGAATTGCAAATGTTACATGGAAAGATGACATAGATAATCTCACTGTAGTATTTTAAAGCAATTTTTGGTTCAATTAAAAAATATAAATGTATTTTTAGGATTTTTCTAATATATAAGCTACACATTCAGACTTACAGGTATTGAACTGTAGCAGTAATTCACAGTTGAACTGCATTACTGTATTGCATTAACAGGTAATTAATGTCATGGATTGAGTAGGAGAGTGTAGGGTAGTGTGGGATGTCTAGATTATAGTGAAGACTTTTAAGAAGTAAAATTAAAGGTGTAATGATGTACAGCACATAAAAACCTTATTATCATGGGAGTTTAAAATGATGGTTCAGATGTTATTCCTAATTCTGAAAGTCACTATCCAATAAACAGTGTTATTGCTTATAAAGTGTTTAATAAATTGGATGTTTAATAAGAGTTAACAGCTAGGGTAGTGAGATTGGCATCAACTATTGTTTGCTGTAATTAGGTTTAGGTGATAAGTGCTCACTTTGTTTAATCACCTCCAGAGTCCAGACTGCTAAGTACCAGGAAGGAATCCACTGTTTTTTTGTGTTTGTTTATTTGTTTATGTAATGTATTTTTCTCCTGGGTCTTGTAATGTCGTGTGCCATACCTGTCTAGGGAGAAGTTTTTTAAGTATAAATGTTGTGCTGTTTGTTAATAAAGTCAGTCTTGTTTTTACTCCAACGTTGGTTCTGTCTGATGTTTGAGTTAAATTTGCTATATTCTGGTTCTGGAGGAAGCTGCAGTGTGCCGGATATATCCAGTCAGGGTGTCAGGCAGCCTGTCACAAATAATGTGTATAAATTGACACATTTCTCAGATACAAAGTACTAGAATGCAATTAAAAAAAATGTGGCTTGTCTGTAAAACAGTTGTTGATTGGGGGTATTAGTATGCTATGCCATATATACAGACACATATTAAACAACTGTTCTCATATATTATACTGGTGTAATGAAACCGGACCCCCGACTGCACTAGGGTATTTCCGTTATACTCCTGCTTCCCTGTCCGAACACAGATCCACGGACACCACCGCTGACAATACAAGGGGAGACAGCACCAGACTTGAAGGATTCCAGGTGATAGATTGCTTTATTTTAACATAGATACAAGATATATACACAGGGCGGGGAAATACACACTCAGTAACAGGCAACACATCAGCAGGCATCAAGGGGAAGGGCTGCCGGAAACACCCCCCACCAAGCCAATGCACAAACACATACATCCCATAATAGTTTGCTCCCAAGCCAGACACACAATAGAACAATGGGATGCAGCCGCATGGCAGTGAACAATGAACAACCCTACATGTCTACACAATAGTAGGACATTCCACCCTGTACCCCTAACAGGCACAGGGTGACTTACACATAAGAGGGATATGGGGAGCTGAGACAGGGGTCTCCCCACCTCTCTACAGGGGGCTGTGTTCCATGGACCCCCCACCCAAAGTGACTCCCGTCACATATCTCCCCTTTCGGCAGGAGACTAACACAGGAGTAAACCCCTGATGGGTGGACTCCGAAGTTAGTCTGTACTTCCAGTCCCCAATGCCAGCAGCCACACAGTACCCCAAGCATATTGTCCTAAACATAGCATTACTCACCCAGCCAACCTCTGCCTCTCTCGTAGAACATACCCGAAACTGGGGAGAAGTACGGACTGGTCCTTCCCCCTTAAGTCCTCTCAGCCGCTGGAGAGTAGACAGGGTGGCTCCATCATGCTGTTGGGGATCTGGGCCGACTGCCCAGCATCCCAGGGGTATCCAGGTGGTGACTGTCGTCTCATCCACTTTGACTTGATGGACATCCCCCAGTGTTTGCAAAGTAAGGTTGACATCCTCTTGTCCCAATGCCAGACCCTTTTCTGGGGTTGTGTCAGTAGAGACTGAAGTCCCATCCATGGACACCAGCTCAAGCTGCCCTTGTGAGGTGCCAATTGCATCCTCTTCCTGTAGCTTCTGCGGTGCTGATTGTTGTGGGCAGAGGTCAACAACGCCATGCCCTGGTGCCAGCTCTTCTGGTGGAGGCGCTCCGGCTGGTTCCTCCTCAGCAAAAAAGTCAATCAAATCCCCAGTCTCTGGAACTGGTGTCTGGGGATAGGGGTTCCCCATCTCCTGTCCATGGAGCCCAGAAGAGGTTACCAGTGCTGAGACGAATTCAGTAATGTTTGGCCCTGTTGCCAGCTATTCTGCTGGAGGCTCACCAGGTTATTTTTCCTCAGCAGAGAAGTCTATCAAATCCCAAGTCTCTGGAATTTCCACTGCCGATTCTTGAGCATGCTGCTGAACATCTCTGAGACCGCTGTGAGACTGAACATAGCCTCTCTGTCTTCTCGCAGGTCCTCAAGGGTAGGTTCTCCTTCATCGCCAAACACAAAAAGATCTGTAAGGCTCTCCACAGCAATCCAGGGCCGCCAAAGTCGTATCCCTCCGGAGAGCATTCTGTTGTCACCCCTAAATATTCCTGCTCTGCGTACCATTGCAGAGCCCGATACTGGTTGTCCAGCTCTATCTCCTGCTGGACCAGCCTGTCCAACTCAGTCACCCATTGCTACTGGGGTCGCTCTTCCAGGAATAGCATCCGTAACTTCCGATGGTCCCTGGCCCATTCCCCTGGGGTTGGATAGCACTTGCCCTTGTCCATACCAGCAACCTGGAGGGCTCCTCTCCAAAGCACCTCCCAAATCCACTGCCTGAGCTCCAGGTACTGATCCGCAGACACAGTCCTGGGGTATGTAGCAAGAACGGTCTGCAGCAGCCCTGGGAACTCTGATGCCAGGTCCATATCTCCACTGGGATGACCAACGTCTCCTTTCCTCATCTTGAATCCCGGTGGTGGTTTGGACGTGTTCACAGCTTGGAAGCACAATCCCACCGCTTGCCAACAATGTAACGAAACCGGACCCCCGACTGCACTAGGGTATTTCCGTTATACTCCCGCTTCCCTGTCCGAACACAGATCCACGGACACCACCGCTGACCATACAAGGGGAGACAGCACCAGACTTGAAGGATTCCAGGTGATAGATTGCTTTATTTTAACATAGATGCAAGATATATATACAGGGCGGGGAAATACACACTCAGTAACAGGAAACACATCAGCAGGCAGTCCCATCGGGGGAAGGGCTGCTGGAAACACCTCCCACCAAGTCAATGCACAAACACATACATCCCATAATAGTTTGCTCCCAAGCCAGACACACAATAGAACAATGGGATGCAGCCGCATGGCAGTGAACAATGAATAACTCCCACCTATACATGTCTACACAATAGCAGGACATTCCACCCTGTACCCCTAACAGGCACAGGGTGACTTACACATAAGAGGGATATGGGGAGCTGAGACAGGGGTCTCCCCACCTCTCTACAGGGGGCTGTGTTCCATGGGCCCCCCACCCAAAGTGACTCCCGTCACATATCTCCCCTTTCGGCAGGAAACTAACAAAGGAGTAAACCCCTGATGGGTGGACTCCAAAGTTAGTCTGTACTTCCAGTCCCCCAATGCCAGCACCCACACAGTACCCCAAGCATATTGTTCCAAACATAGCATTACTCACCCAGCCAACCTCTGCCTCTCTCGTAGAGCATACTCACGGCTTGGGAGAAGTACGGACTGGTTGTGGGTTGTGGGGGGTTGTGTTCCATGGGCCCCCCACCCAAAGTGACTCCCGTCACAACTGGGATTACTTGTTCTGCCACTAGATGGTAGTGTGTGTTATGCTTAACCTCTTAATGACACAAAAACACATATATGTAGTGTCCAGGGGGTGGGTGTTAAATCTGGGGGATGCATATATGTGTTCAGACTTAGAGTTCCAGGTCTCATGCTAATGATCAGAACCTGGGACTTCTGGTTTCCAGTCACCAGTGTGCTGTGATAGCTTCTGACTGATCATTTACTGAGCAGCCTGCCACTGTGCTTTCTTTCTCCCGTGAATGGAGAGAAAGATACATTGTATCTTTCTTTCCTAACAGCGGAAAAATATGTAAACAAACAAAAGAGTGAAAAAAAACCCCAAAACATTTAAAAATAAAAAACAAAATAGCTATATCAAGGCTTGATCTAAGTCAGTGCCAGGGTCAGTATTAGGGCCAAGGTAAGGGTCAAAGGTTGGGATCAAAGGCCAGGGTCAGTACATTTTAAATAGGATTTTTTTTTTAATGCCCTTTTTAAAATAAGTATCAGTGTCAAAGGATAAAAATAGGAAAATGCCCACTATTGTTTCTCGGTGCTACTACAGATAAATACAACAATTAACTTACACATATGGTATTGCTGCAATCGCTAGGAGCAGGAGAATTTTAGGGGGTTGTGCTGTGGTGGTAGGTTATGGTAATAGCAAGAAATATACCACTAAATTAAAAAATATAATTTTTTTGCTTTTTTTGGCCAGTGTTTCTTTGATAATAAAAAAAAAATCAGGGGACATTCATTACCATTTACCACCAAATGAAAGTACAATTTGTCCTGAAAAAAACAGGGTATAATCCCCCTGGATACACAAAGTTGCAATGATATGTACAGTTTGACTAACACATGTCAAAGTTGCAAAATTGGATCTGGCCATTAAGGCTTGTTTTACTATAAATCATAAGGAGGTTAACCATCCTGAGGATTTACCCCCCTTAATAACCAGGCCTTTTTTTTGCTATTCGGCACAGCACTATTTCAACTGGTAATTGCGCAGTCATGCAATGATGTACCCAAACTAAATTACGTCCTTTTTTTCACACCAATAGAGCTTTCTTTTAGTGGTATTTGATCACCTGTGCGCTTTTTTATTTTTTGCGCTATAAACAAAAAACCCTGAAAATTTTGGAAAAAAACAATATTTTTTACTTTCGGCTATATAAAATATATAGTAAACTCAAAGTTAGTCATAAAGTTAGGCCAAAATGTATTCTGCTACATGTTTTTCCCAATAAGTGTGTATCGATTGCTTTGTGTGAAAGTTATAGCATCTACAAACTATGGTATAGATAATGGAATTTACACAGCTTTTACTTTCTGACTGCCTATCACATTTCTTGAGGTGCTAAATTACCACGACAGTACAAACACCCCCAAATGACCCCTTTTCGGAAAGTAAACACACTGAGCTATCTGCCGAGAGGCATATTGAGCCCATGGAAGATTTATTTTTTTTGTACATGTTTTTGGAAAATTACAAAAACAGTTTTTTTTTTACACAAAGTTGTCACTTAAATGATAAAGTGTTAGTGCTTGTGAGCTACTATGGTGTATTAAAAAACAATTGTGAAACTGTGTGTTAATTCTTATTGTGGTTCGCTGACACTGTGACACATAACCATATAAATGTGTAAATTATCTAATGAAAATTATATATTAAGTGTCACGCTTCGTAATAATTACATTTAAATAGTAAATGTATTAAAAAAGGAAACTTTTATACAAGTCCACTTTAGTGTATTCAAAGTGCAATACGTGCTTTAATAATAATATTATTAAACATATATAAATATGTGAATAATGTTTAAAAAAATAGAAAATATATTATTTAAAGTGATAAAAATTAAATATTTAAATATAGCTATAGGAAATTCCCTGATGAAGCCACGTGACCCGGTAGCACAACGCTAATAAGAACTGCATGGCGAGTATAGAGGGTGTGCAGAGCACACACAGAGATTTGGCAGTTTTTTAAAAAAGTGCAATACATTATAATATAATGTGAGTGTACTACAGTTGCTTTATAAATACACTTATAAAAAGGATAAGGCACTATATTTATTCTTTTTCCATGCTAAACTACAAAGTAGAAAGACCCCTGGAGGACAGAGGGAGAAATCCATCCATCCACATCACAAACAGGGATCAGCAAGCCTGAGAGACCCCATGTGGGAAAAGTGAATCACTATATTCAGCTGCCCATCAGCTCTGGAACACAGCCAAAGTTTGGAAATTACCTTACTTGTCCAAAAAGGACAGAAAGCTATTTTAGCCTTTCTATTTCGTAGGGCTAAAAATAAGCTGAGCGCATAAGAAAGAAAGTTATATCTGTCATTTTGCTATAATCACGGAGTGGACTTTCTGGATTGGACATTATTTTGATTTCTTTTGAAATTCTGAACACCATAAATGTATTAATATATTTAAATATTTAATTTTTATCACTTATAAATAATATATTTTCTGTTTTTTTTAAACATTATTTACATATTTATATATTTTTAATAATATTATTATTAGAGCAATTATTGCACTTTGAATACACTAAGGTGGACTTGTATAACATTTTCCGTTTTTAATATATTTATATTTAAATTTAATTATTACAGAGCATGACACTAACTTAATATATAATTGTCAATTAAATGATATATTGCTCACAAAAGCCATGGGTATATGTGGAATTACACCCCAAAATACATTCTGCTACTTCTACCGAGTATAAAAGTATAAAAAAAAAAAAGAAAAAATATGTTTTTTGTTTTCTTTCTTAATTTTCCAAAAAACTTGTGGCAACAAACAAGATCTGAAAAATATTCACAATTCTTTTTATCGAATTCCTTCTGGTGTCTACTTTCCAAAAATGGGTCATTGGGGGGTGGGTTTGGTGCTATCTTGGCATTTCAGGGCCTCTGAAACTGTGAAAGGTAGTCAGGAAGTGTAATGAGGAAATAAAGCTCTTTAAAAGCCTGAAGGTGCTTATTGGATTTTGGGGTCCTGTACTTGGCTAGACTGACAAAATGTCTCTCACATGTGGTATCCCCATACTCAGGAGAAGTAGCAGAATGTATTTTGGTGAGTAATTCCACATAACCATGGCATGTGTGAGCAATAAATTATTTAAATGACAATTTTGTGTAAAAAAAATTTTTTTATAATTTTCTAAAAACTTGTGATAAAAAAATTAATTCTTCTATTGACTCAACATGCCTCTCAGAAAATAGTTTGGGGTGTCTACTTTCCAAAAAGGAGCCATTTGGGGGGTGGGGGCATTTTATGCCTAGCATTAGAAGTTTATGCCACATATCACTCACTCTTCAACCACCTGAAGACCAAGCCTTTTCTGACACTTTTTGTTCACATGAAAAAAATCTGTATTTTTGCTAGGAAATTACTTTAAACCCCCAAATATTATACATTTTTTAAAGCACACACCCTAGTGAATAAAATGGTGGGTGCTGCAATTTTTTATATCACATAGTACTCGTGCAGTGATTTTTCAAACGCAATTTTTTTTAAAAAATACACTTTTTTTACTTTTAATGCACAAAAACACAATATATTGGACAATTATTTGGTAACTTATGAACAATGATGCTATGCTGAGTCAATAGATACCAAAGATAACATGCTTTAAAACTGCATGCCCCGCACAATGGCGACAAACTGCATACATTTTTAATATACATAGGCAACGATTTGAAAGCCTTTACAATTACCTACCATGATCTGACATTCATTGCGACACCTCACATGCATGGTGCAACCGCTGTGTACATACTGGCACGGGGTCAACGCTCGAGAATGCAAGTGCATGCGTTCGGGGGGGAAGGGGCAAGGGTACTTTTTTTAATTTTAGTTATTTTGATTTTTTGAATTATTTTTACACTGTCCCTTTCATTTTTTTTGGATCACTTTTAATGCTGTCACAGGGAATGCAATTATCCCCAATAACTTCAATGGGCATTGTCATATATTCTTTTTTTTTTAATCTGAGGTCTATCAGACTCTAGATATTTCCTCTGCCCTTACATTATCTAATCTCACCAAGATTGGTGTGATCAGATGCTTTCCCAATTTACAAATGGTGCTGTTTATATCCTGCAAAACGTGATGACATGCTCATAGCTTCCAATTTCTGAGACTAAAGAGATGATTGGCACCATTCCGGTCTCCAATCAGCTCTATGGTCAGCTGGCAGAAACACCGGCTGCATTCTCAGGTTCCCCCGATGGCACGGGACTGCCTGAGATGCAGGCATCATCCTGGTATAACCACTCAAAGTCCAGTGATATACCTGTGTGTCACTGGTCCTTGTTGGGTGTATATGCTATGTTCTTTTTTCTTTGCAGCCTGTGGGCTGAATGAAAAAAAGAGAGGAAATCTCTGCCAGAAAAATGCCCACCGTTAGAATATACCTCCCTGCATCCACCCACTTCTAATGGTGGGCACACATGAAATGGGCCAACAGATATTATAAAATATATATGCCGAAGCATAGGGGCCATCCACCCACTGGCCACCCCAGACCCCCATGCTTCCGCATATATGCTCTTTTTTATCAGCGGATGAAAAATCTCATCCAACAGCACTGCGCACACCTATTTATGTATATTCTGAGACCAAGACCCTGTTGCTGTCAGAATAAACAAGTCAATGCTGCAGTTGAATGACATTCCTGCAAAGAAAACAGCAATGGTTAACAATAAAAAAGTAACTCAATAAAAAAACTTTTTTATCTCTGCCAGGAAAAGTGTGTGGTATGCCCACCACCATTAGAATATAACTCCCTGCATCCACCCACTGCTAATAGTGGGCACACATGAAATGTGCCAACAAATATTATAACATATATATGCCGAAGCATAGGGGCCATCCACCCACTGGCTGCCCCAGACCCTGATACTTTGGCATATATGCTCTTTTTTAACTGCGGATGAAAAATCTCATCCAACAGCGTTTCCCACACTGACTTATGTATATTATGAGAACAAATTCCTGTTGCTGTCAGAATAAACAGGTCGGTGCTGCAGCTGAAAGCTTTCCTGCAAAGAAAACAGCAATGGTTAACAATAAAACAGTAACAATAAAACAGCAAAAATGTAACAGTAGAACAGTAACAACAAAGACAACAACAAAAAAACTATAACTATTTTTGGTTTTTAAAATTTTTAATTTTGGGGGGGATTTGAACTTTATATTTATTTATTTTTTTACTTTTTTTTTTTTTTTTACTTTTTAAAACAGATTGTAGGGTCTCTCCAAATGTGATAGCTAGTTTTCAGTCAGTTTCCTGACTACCTAACATCTTTTGAGGCCCTATGTAATTATGTACCCTGAACTGTGCCGTGCTGTACCCTATACTAATACTCCACTAGCGTGTGGTCGCAACGGAAGCAGTCCTTGAGGCAGAGACCAGGTTGGTCAGGACAGGAGGAACAAAAAAGTAAGTGTCACGCCTAATTCCATGTCTGCTACAGACACATCTTTTTTGGGGTGCCTTTTGGGTTAAGGTACCAGGAATGGCATCGGAAAAATGCCTCTCATGCAGCTGCCTAACTGCACCTGGATTGGGGGTTTGGGGCATAGCACCTTCTGAATACAAAAGGGACGTGATGATCTCTTCCTGGAATTTTAGGAAGGATCCATTTCGTCCAGTTGCTTTGTAAAGCACAAAAGCGTTATATAGAGCCAATTGAAATAAATAGACAGTTTTTTGTACCAGCGTCTGGCTTTTTGGGAAACTAAGTATGGCTTCATCATGTGGTCGTTAAAGTCCACCCCTCCTATTTTAAGGTTATAGTCATGGACACAGAGGGGCTTCACAACAACACCAGCTGCCGTGGTAATTTGGATGGTCATATCTGCGTGAATGGAAGACAGGACGAAAACATCCCATTTGTCCTTCTACTTCACTGCGAGCAATTCCTCATTTCTCAAGCAGGCTTTTTCCTCCTTTCTAAGATGGGTATTTACAAGCCATTGGGGGAAGCCCTGGCAATTAGGTCACATGGTGCCACATGTGCCAATTCCAAGATTGTACAAATGTCTAAATAGTGGCATGCTTGAATAAAAATTGTCCACGTATAAGGGGTATCCCATATTGAAAAAGGATGACACCAAGTCCCAAACTATCTTGCCACTGCTCCACATGTAGTCTAGGCATCTGGGGGACTCCACGTGACTATCTTTTCCCTCATAAAGCTGAAACTTACATGTATAACCTATTGCCCTCTCACAGGTCTTATACATCTTGACCCCATATCTGGCATGCTTGCTGGGGATAAATTGTTTGAATGTAAGGCGGCCAGGAAAATTAATGAGGGACTCATCAACGCTGATGTTTTGCTGGGGAGTATAGACATCTGCAAATTTTTGGATAAGGTGAATTATAAGGAGCAAAATTTTGTGGAGCCGGTCAAATTCAGAGTCACCCCGAAGACAATAGAGTGTGTTGTCGCTGAAATGCATATAACACATGATACTCTCATATCTATGCCTGGCCATGGCAGCAGAAAACGGGCATATGATGAATTGGGTCTGTGGACCAATACAACCGCAATTTACATTTTTTAGTAATGCCCATGTTGAGGGTTAGGCACAAAAAAACTTTAAATTCGGAAACCGTAATGGGTTTCCATGTGAATGGTCTGGCAAGGTTTGAATTTGGGCTGGCGGCGATAAACTGTTGTGCATATAAATTGCTTTGATCCACAATCAATGCATACAGATATTCTGTGAAAAACAGCTCGAAAAAAATAAAAGGGAGTATTTAAATTTGCTGTTTCCACCTGAACTCCGGGTTGGACAGTGAATGAGGGAAGTACGGGTGCTGCAGAATTTGTGGGCTGCCAATCGGGATTTGCAGGAAGGACACTAAGGGCTCTATGGGCCTGTGTGCGATTTCTTGGTGGCTGCAGGACACTACTTGTGCTTGCCACCGCACGAGCTTGTACTGCACTTATGGGACTCACCATGTCACCAAGTGATACTGCAATGCTGGTATAAAAAAGACCAGGATATACTAGGCCCTTGGTGCTTGCCAGTTCACCAAAAGGTAGAGCTGTAATAGTATTGGAACTCTGCTGCATATGAGAGTCTTCATGCATTTGTAACATCTCTGCAACCTGAGAATGGGGTCGGGTACGCCTGATCTTAGCAGGAACTTCTTCTCCATCGTCTGAGCTATCTGTAAGGGTGTTGCTGCTGTCTACAGGTTCACATTCTGAGCTAGATTCTGTCAGTGTGTCTTCCCCTTCATTCTCACCTGACATGCTCAGAATTCTGTAGGCCTCTTCACTAGTGTACCTTTCGTTGAACATTTTGGTCACTAAATTTATAGGTACCTAGTGCGACTCACGGGAAAAAGAGCACCTAGCTGTCAGGGACTGCTTGAACTGCTACAAAAAATTTACCGGCAAGTGCTAACAGAGATCAGGCCTGATTCTGCGAACACTGCAGTTTTGTGTGCAGTGTATCAAGTGAAAGTGACCTACGGACACTGCACTTACTGGGGGAGAAAGGGGGGTAAACGTAGGGGCTAAAGGCAGGTGCTGCAGGTGCAGGGGCTTATCCCACTAACTCTGTGTTTTTGGGGACACTATACTAATGTGAATGCTGGTATAGTGCTGATCTGATCAAAGATATTGATCCGTTTAGACACTGTACTATCAATGGAGGTTTATTGTTTATGTGAGCGTGTTCCTGGCAATCAAGGGGTTAAATGTGATCACTGATGTACTAATGGGCAATCTGACGCTATATGGGAGGGGTGCTAACTGACAATAACTGACGCTAGCGCTATCTGCAGTCTCTTGTGTCCAGCATTTTCCTAATTGGTAGGAAAAATACTGTATCTGCAACAGCTTTCCAATTGACTGATCAGAAAATATAACCACTCCTTGATCTTTCTTAATGTAGCTATGGCAATAGTGACTTTCTGATTGTTATTTGTGTAGCCACTATGCCTGGTTGTTGGGGGCACTGGATATTTAGTATTAAATTGACATTTCTAGAATGTGTGATGATAGCAGTTTTGCTGTGTTTGTCTCTTGGGATAGACTGCTTAAAGTGTCACTAAACCCACAACAGTATACACAGTCTGTATATGCAGTAAAGCATGCTCTCCACTCCTTGTGGAACCTAAGGGGTTAATATTCCACATTTTGAAAAAATGCTGTTTGATCCTGTCTTCTCTTATCCTCCCCTTCTTCCACAGTCCCCAAATCCATCTGATGATAATACAGAGGCCTAGGAGGCACTCTGCACATGCTCAGTTTGGTGTGTGTTGCTAGAGCGGTTTTTTGGGGAGGATGCATGTGATCGGCACAGGGCCAATCAGCCCTTTCCAGACAGAGGATCAGGGGTCATGCAGCCTCATAGGACAGTCACAGGAGTATCAAAACTCCTCCTACACACTTTAACCAGTGCTCAGCCACACACTGATAGAAGTCACAAGACTGCTATATACTGCTGATGAGAAAAGGCATTTAACAGTTTATATTTACTAAAATATTTGCATTTCCATGTTCTGTTCAGATATAGTGAATGCAGGGTCTTGGGTTTAGTAACACTTTAAAATAGGGTGGGGGGGAAATTGTTCGGGTTGTGAGTTACAAACTGGCCACAATCAATTTCATGGCAACTCTAGCAGTAATTCCAGCTTTCAAAACAACTAAAGCAGCATATCCAGATAAAAAAACCCATAAAGCATACTTACTATTCAAGTCCATCTCTATCAAGATATTGAATCTTGTGTCCACCTCCACAAAACAGAAACTTTTTACTTACATGGCTGCCACCACAGAGTCCTTCTGTAGGCTGTTTTTCCAAGCACTGAGAGACACCCAATGAAGGAAGCTGATTGCTCAATAAGCACACATCAAAGCTTAAGGAGGCCTGGTATGACCAGCTTTTTAGGAACAAATAACACCCTTTTATAGCCAAACAGAATACCTGGTCCTTCTTTCACAAATGGGAAATAGATATATTATATACAGTATAATATACTATAATGAACTTCACTCTCTCAATTAACATTGATTATTCTTATCCCACTACTGCTATTTACTTGTTTTAAGCTTTTTTTTTGTTACATTTCCTTGGTTACTTCCTAGTTTCCAGGCCTAGGCAAATTATGTCATAAATCCCAGGAGTCTTCAGGAGAGAGGAGGGACTTTCTCAGCTAAGCACGCCCTCCTGCCTGCATGTCTAAGCTAATAACTGGTGGATTCCAGGAAGTAAATGCAACAAGAATCACCTGGCTTTACTCAACATAGCCATGGCCAGAAATGCTAGCTGTGATTCCTCAGCAAAATATAGAATGCAGACGTGAATGAATGGGTGAGCTTGCTTTGAATATTAAAAATCAATTCAATAGCGTTTTGTGGTGCTCAGATACAGTGTAGTTTCACTTTAAACAGACATTTCTTATAGTAGCAAAGCTGCAAAATTGGTATAACATAGACCCTGGCATTCATAATAGCAGCTAAAATTACAATTAAATTAAAATTGTCAGTTACCCAAGCTTTCCATTAAAATAATTGTTGTGGATTTATAAATACTTTTTGTAAAAAGCTTTATTTTAAAGGTAATACAGCTCTATGTTTTGCTAGGCTTGATTATTTATAAATACTTTTTTTTAGTATTTTTTTTAATACAATTACTTTTTAGTTTTATGGTTAACATAAAAAAAGTATTTTCTAAAATCGCATGTGACATTTCACCTCTTAGTTCCCTCATTACCACTGAAGGATACAAACATGGTATTCTTTTTCCGCCCAAACATAAGTTCTAACAGACAGAAATTTCACATAAATTGATATCTATAAAAGAGATTTTGCTCATGAAAAGATTTCTTTGACAAAAAAACATAACAAACAGCTCTGAGAGGAATGCAAATAAAAAAAAAATAATAATTGCAAACCTGTGCATTTATGTAAACTTCTTACTGGAGAACATATTTTCCTGATGGGATAATATGTTTGCTAGTTATTTAGAAGATAAAAGTATTTATGATAATGGGATACATTATTTATGTGTACCAAAGATGCAGTTTTACAGAAATTTGTACAAAAACACTCAGATTGTTCTGTATAATGATGATAGTATAAATGATCTATCATTTTGGAATACAACTCCTGTTGCATTTTCATTTTGACAATTAGTATTGTAGCAGTGAAATTGGTTAATCTGCAAACCATCACTTTTCCCCCAAAAACCTACATGTATATATATATATATATGTAAATTATGCAGTATAATAACCGCTGTCCAGTGATTGTGCCAGTAATGAGGCAAGCAATCCCAGGTTTTAACTACCATAATTGTATGAAAAAATATGTTTGCTATGAAATTAGCTGGCCTTACCATTATCCCTGCCACCTGCAGTAGTCAATCAGCAGGTGAGAAGTAAATGCCATCGGTAGATAAAATACATTTACGGTAGAGTTACAAGGCTAGGTATAAAAGCCTTCTATTTCACTCAGCTAGTTGACATGCTGCCCGACACTTCATAAGGTACTCTCAGTTGATCTTGACAAACTTATGTAGTTCTCATCTGTGGAAGGGCCTCTGTATTTTTGCCCAGTGCTCCTTTTCCAATAGTTGCACAGAACCCAAACATACAATTCCAGTCACTCTTCAAGCTTATTAAGCAGTCTAGGGGTATGCATTCTTTGATGCTTTATTGAAATCTTGAACTTGAATAGGTAAAGGGTGGCTGCAAGATACTCCAGTAACTCCTAGCAACAACTTGAGGACACTAATTTTCCTCTTAGAAATGAGAGCACAAGTCCTTGTTTGAAGAAATATTGGACTGAACATTTAAGGAACACTGTAATAGTGCATTCCCTTTAGGTAGAACCAAGATGAGCTGATTCTATTGCAAGAGGTGGAGCAGCAGCACACATTCTAAGAGATCTTTCACACAGGTCTGTATTCACTAAAAGCCCCTGAATAAATGGCGGCCTACTTACAATATCTTCAGGACTCCTTCTCCAGTGATACTGGACTAGATCTCCAAGGAAAACAATTCTCTTGGTCAGCTTCAGCAAATTAACTGTAGAAAGGGTCCCCAAACCAGCAGGACTGGGACCTTGATGAGCAGCAGAAAGCAGAAGCACCCATTGGCTCATGGTAGGGCAGCATGCCCTCTAGGCTGAACTTTCCCTCTTCAGGACAAGACCCAGCTACTCTATGTCTCAGACTATTTATACCATTTCCCAGCATCCACGTGTGCATGGCTTCATCAAGATTGGCTGGAACATTATAAACATTCATGCTGCCCATTAACATTACTCCACACCTACTGTAAGTTCCAGAACTAACTAGAGAGTTCTGACAAGACAAGAGAGAGCAATCAAACCAGCAGTCTGTGAGACAAAGAACACACCTAATAATCACATACAGCTGCAGTGGCTACAGTGAGCTACAACTAAATTTGCCTAACTCAGGAATTTCAGCCACACTGATTGCAATGGGGCAAACTAAATTTACCTAACAACAAACACAACTCCACTGAAGTTTCCTCCCACACTCCAAAGACATGCTGGTAGGTTAATTGGCTCCTGTCTAAATTAGCTATAGTATGTGTATATATGTATGAATGTGAGTTGGGGACCTTAGATTGTACGCTCCTTGAGGGCAGGGACTGATGTAAATGTACAATATATATATTTAAAGCACTGTGTAAATTGATGGCACTATATAAGTACATGAAATAAATAAATAACAGCTAGAACTAAATCTATCAAAACCTAATGCCTATCTAGGAGGGCGCTACATCTATAATGACAGTTGACTTTATTTCACTCTGCCAAAAATGTCTGTGGAATTGTGCATCCAACATTCACCACAGTACCAGTCTATTTACAAAATTGCCAACAGAAGAAGCTGCTAAACTTATACTTGCCAGCAAAGCAGAAACTCATTAATTGTTGCCTATTTTTCATCTTCAAAAACTAGCCTTCTGCATTTAATACAATGATGCAATGCTACAAATCCATTTGCCAGTCTGCCAACACAGCAAACTGGCAGCCATTTTTCTTTAGTACTGTGCTGAGCAGCAAAGTGCACTGTGGTCAAGGGCTTGCTATCTATTCAAAGGTATCGCTGATCTCCACACCTATCCTCCCCACCACCACACAAACATACCACTAGCCATTTCAGAAGGAAAGGTCCAAAATGGCAACCTCCATTACAGTATGTTATCTTTAAATCTAAACTTTAGACAGATATAAAAGACATACTTTAATGCAGCTCATTATTACTAAAAGATTATTCATTTTTTTAACTAGTTGCCGACCGCAGATAGCCGAATGACGGCTGCACTGTGGCCGGCCAGTTCTGAGTGGACGTCATATGACGTCCTCCCAGAACGCGCTCTCCTGCGCGCCCCAGGGGGCGCGCACCCGGCGATCTCCATGATCGCTGTTTCCTACGGACACAGCTGATCACGTGATGTGGTAAAAGGCCAATCACAGCGGCCTTTTACCACGTGATCAGCGGTGTCCAATGACACGCTGATCAGAGGGAAATGCAAGTGCCGGTTCTCGGCTGCACTTTCCTCACGCTGTCAGATCGTGAGGAAAGTACTGCCGAGAACCGGCAGTTGTCAGAGCGGGGATCGGCACCGATCATAAGGGCACTGATGATCAGTGCCCTGATGATCGGTGCCCAGCAGTGCCACCCGCAAGTTCCGCCCACCTGTGCCCAGCAGTGCGCCCACTAGCTCCGCCCACCTGTGCCCAGCAGTGCACCCACCTGTGCCCAGCAGTGCACCCACCTGTGCCACTCTGCAGTGTCACACACCTGTGCCCAGATGTGCCACCTACCTGTGCCCAGCAGTGCCACCCACCTGTGCCCACCCACCTGTGCCCACCAGTGCCACCCACCTGTTCCCACCCACCAGTGCTGCCCACCAGTGCCACCCACCAGTGCAGCCCAGCAGTGCTGCCAGTCAGTGCCACCAGTCAGTGCCCAGGGGTTGTGCCAGTCAGTGCCGCCAGTCAGTGCCCAGCAGTGATGCCAGTCAGTGCTGTCTATCAGTACCCATCATCAGTGTCACCTATCAGTGCCGCCTATCAGTGCTGCATATTAGTGCCGCCTATCCGTGACACCTCATTAGTGCTGTCTATCAGTGCCGCCTATCCATGCCACCTCATTAGTACTGCCTATCAGTGCCCTTTAGTGCTGCCTATCAGTGCCCATCAGTGCCGCCTATCAGTACCCATCAGTGCTGCCTCATCAACGCACATCAGTGAAGGAGAAAAAATACATGTTTGAAAAATTTTATAATAGAAACAAAGAAACTTTTTTTTTTTCAAATTTTTTGCAATTTTTTTATTTATAGCGCAAAAAGTAAAGCGCCCAGTGGCGATTAAATACCACCAAAAGAAAGCTCTATTTGTGAGAAAAAAATGATCAAAATTTCATATGGGTACAATGTTGCATGACCGCGCAATTGTCAATCAAAATGCGGCAGCGCTGAAAGCTGAAAATTGGCCTGGTAAATAAGGGGGTATAAGTGTCTGGTAGACAAGTGGTTAATTAAAAATAAAGGAAGCACCTGAACTTGATTTCAACCTTTTGCTGTCCCTGTACAGCACAGAAGAGGTCATATGGTATATGTGCTGAGAAGGAGCATGCTGACAGGAGTAGAAAGCAGAGTGACAGAGAGTTTGCATTATCACTTCTCTTTACTGTCCAGTCAGAGGCTCGGGGTGTGTACATAATAGTCTAGGCTCAGGGACCGTGGGTAGAATTATGCTAGTCATAATTCAGCTTGTAATCTCGTGGCAGAAAAGATGCCCTGCAGGGCACTGTTCTGGACTGAATGTGAGTATAGCAAGGAAATCTGCTGTTACTTCATTTTTAATGAGCTATTACCTTTTGATTGAATATCTGCTTTAAGAAAGAAACAAATGTATGCTCCTTTAAACAGTCTAAATGTTGTACTGTACATAGTTATACAATGTGATATGACACAATATGAGGTCAGCAAACTTAACAAAGGAATGAGAGCATTGGTATGGATATTAGAGTAGGTTATACTCAGCGTGTCTGCCCCGTGGAGCAACAATAGGGCAATATTTTGGTACAATACAGCACAGCAGGGCTTCGCTTTGCACATATCATATAGAAGTCATCGGGATTTAGCAGTGTTAGTGATGAGGACAAGAAATAAGCATAGTATTATTTTTGGACATTAACACAAGAACAGTAAAATAGATTTGTTTTGTGCACTGCTTCTGTATGTTAAAACAATTGCCTGATTGATAATATGTTATGCTATTTGGTGTATGCAAACAAATCATTTTCTGAATACAGAAAATAATACTATGCACTTTCTTTAGAATAAAATGCCAGCTTTTGGCAGAAAAATATGTTTCTTTTGCTATAAAATGGTGAATGTGTTAGTTCAATGATGCTTGTTTAAAATTACCTGGGGAACAAAGGATAAGGTAAGTAAAAGTCCTTGTGTCAGGCAATTCCAGTGATCAGGCTGACTTTGAGCCAGGCGCATGCGCATGGTATTGCACAGGGAAATGTAACCAAGCACGCGTGTGCAAAGGAATAGCTGTGTGCGTGAACGCAAGAGCACATCCACAATCAATGTTGCCACCAGACAGCCTATTTAAAGGATGCCTTGTTCCAGTATCAGTGCTCACTTGACTTCAGCTGTATCCTGTATCCTGCTTGTATCTTCTGTGTGTGTTTCATTGCTGACCTGGCTTGTCTTTGACCCTGATCTTGGATTCTGCCCTCACTGTTGTTTCCCTTTACTGAACTTGGCTTGCTCATGGCTTTGATCCTGCCTACATTGCTGTATTTCAATGCCCGCCTGCTGCTGACCTCAGCTACCCATATGATCATACTCCGGTCTCTGATTTGGCCCTATGTTACTACCGAGTGCCTGCTCCAGCCATCATAGTGGGTCCCTGCTACAAGTCTGTTGGGAGCTCTGACAATCCACGTTTCTTGAGTTTGTGTTGCAATGCGAGTATCTGCTTAACTCTGGCTGGTCCATCCTGCAAAGCTTCTTTTCCTAACCCAATGCCTTGCCAGTTCTACCAGGCCTGCATCTCCAGTGGCAAGTTCTACTAACATTTACCGACATTCATGTTTTTCCTGTCCCTTGGCACTATCTGTTTCACTGTCAGTGCAGCCTGGGCTGGAGATACAAGAAAGGCCAGTCTTGTCATCTCAGGCTGCTATAAGGGAATGTGACATCTTGTTATTGGTATCATAGGTATCATAGGTAAATGATCATTTAACCCTTACAGTGTGTGGGGAGATTTTTCTTTTTTCCAGAATTCAGCTTTAAAAGCATGGAGCCAGTGATAGAAGGATTTTCTGTTCTGACTAAGTCATTGTGATGATTGGCGGATGAAATGCGTCAACGTAATGGCATCATCACGCTCTGCGTAACACCATGCTGCAATGTCCATGAGGTGAAAGAGGTATACCATCACGGGTGGACTGACAACTCATGGGGCCCCTGGGCAATAGGGGATCATGGGGCCCCTGTGTCCTTGCCCACACCCAGAAAAGCCTATGAAAAAGCCAATGAAAGGTACCAGGGGCATCTCATGGCGCCCCTTACTGACCCCAGGCCCTCGGGCAGTGCCCGAGTGCTTCAATGGTCAGTCCGCCCCTGTACACCATATGCCTCCATCTTGGATATACATTGGGTAAGACGGAAACCGCCAGTACATGAGCTGACTCCCGGGAGTTCTTTCAGTAATGCATGGCGATATATAACTTCCACTGGTGGCAAGTAATTTTTGAATTGTGCTAATTATTGACATGCACTTTGTTACCTCAAGGGACATATATGTTCTTAGCCTCACAGAGAAACTTTACTACTCTTATTTAGAAGAGAAATTTTTGGGCCTAATATAGGTGACAACTTTATACACGATATGCATTGAAAATAACAATGAGAAGTTTCCAACTGACAAGATGGCTGCAATCCATTCCGTAATGATGTCACAAGCCATAGTTCCACCTAACATGTCTGTCATAAGAAAGACATCATCAGAGGCACCCTCGATACATTCTACCTGCCTGCCTTTTGACTATGGATTTAACCCTGACTATTCTGAACCTTGTCTGCCTTGTACCTGGACTGTCATTGAACCACTCTGCCTGTCTGCCAACCAGGGGTACCTGTGCACCAGTCCAGCCATTTATGTACATGGGCCTGGACAGGAGCTTCATTGATGCAGGGAGGTGTGTATATAGGTAGGTAGATGTGTATATACTGTAAAGGTCCTCCCTCATTGGCCACTTAGCTTCTACAGCACCTATATCATGTCATTGCTGTAGTCAATCACATGATTACACACTGCAGCCTTGAGCTGTTTCCTTTCACATTGATTGGGACTGTAGTAAGTAGTAAGCACTCAGACTGTAAAAAAAAATATCAGCCCCTGAGCAGTACAGTGTCATTATAGTGACATGTATTACTCTGTCTGTTGATCAGAGGTACTGACTGCTACACTGATTAAATGTATGCAAGTGCAGCAGCCAGTGTCTCTGATCATAAGCCACAGCAGTACAATGCACCATTGTGACACTACACTGCTCTGGTGACATTTTCTAAAAAAAAAAAAAAATTGGTGACTTTGTACTTCTGCGGCCGGTATCATCACTGTATATCAGTGCAGTCAGCCAGTGTCTCTGATCACTGCCACAACAGGACAATGTTACCAGACCAGTGCAGCCAGTCACAATATCCCCAATCACCACCACACCTATACCAGTGTCATCATAAGGTCTCATTCACGTGTGGTGCTCTCCGATGAGCGATATGTGTTTGGATTGCTCTTCAGAGTGCATTTGTCAGGCAGTAAGGAGGTATTGTATTGCCTCTTTACTGACTGCTTTAACCCTTTGGATCCCACACAAGCACCAACATTCACTTGAAAGGGTCACAATCAGTGAGCACTATGCCCTCCAAAAGCAACAGGGAGTATAATTTCTGCCACGGCTGTGAAGCAAAGCATTGTAGCCTTGGCATGTGTAAACACCCAGTGTCTCTGCATCTAAAAGGGGTTGTGGTTGGTTGGGGGTGGAAAAACGGCCACTGAACAGAAAGGTTTTACTGTCCCCAAATCCCATGTGTGAATAAACCCTAAAAATGCAGCCAGTCACAGTGTCCCCAATCACCGCCAGATCAGTGATGGTGTCCAAAAATGTGATGAGTAGACAGGAATTTAGATGCATAAATTATGCCCCTGGAAATCCTGAAGTAGCCTGTTGGATTTTGGCCCTCTCTATGTGGCTAGGAATTTATACGCGTAACCTATGCCCCTAAAAAGCCTGAAGGTGCTTCTTTGGATTTTGCATCTCTCTATGTGGCTAGGCTGTGAAAAAGTCTCATACATGTGGTATCACCATATTCAGGAGGAGTAGCAGAATGTGTTTTCAGCTGTATTTTTATGAAATGTGTGAGAAATTTCTTATTAGTGGCAACTTTGTGATAAAACAATTTTTTTTAAATTTCCTGTTTCCTGACTATGGGCCGGTTGGGACGTGGTTTACTAGGTACAAAAAGGAACACATTGAAAAATGTAATTTATTAATTTAGTGCATACACAACATTGACGTTCAACGCAAAAAGTCAAGGCAATTAATGGCGAAGCTGGCCAGTTTACGGGAACATGTTAATTCCCTTTTGTTATCCAAAATAAGGATGAAGATGCTTTGTTCTTTCCCCATGCTGTACAGTAGGCGCCTGTATTATAAATTTGATAATAAAGCAAGTAGGCTCCTTGCACGTTCTATCCATACTCAGTCTTCACAGGTTTGTATTCCTGCTATTGCTTCTGCGGTGAAATAAAAGGTTACCAAGTCTGTAGACATGGCAAACTGTTTCAGGCTTTATATAAACTTCCGGATCAACTATCTCATCTTTCGTCAACCCAAAAAGATGACCTTATAAGTAGATATCTTGCAGATTCTTTTCTTCCAAAGCTGTCCTGTGGTGAAAGAACAGCGCTAAACAAACCTATATTGGATGATTTCAATATGGCTATTAAAAGCCTGCCAGTTGGCAAAGCTTCTGGACCTGATGGTTTTACTTTGCTTTATTTTAAAACGTTCAGGCAAATTTTTGCACTCATGCACATATTACTGTATTGTTGAAGCTCGATAAAGATCAATCTCTCTGTGCTAGCAGCAAACCAATTTATCTCCTTAATACGGATATGAAGCTGTTTACAAAAATATTAGCATTAAGACTTATTCCCTATTTGGAGAGAGTCATTCACTTGGACCAGTCAGTTTTGTGCCTAGCAGAGAGGCAAGGGATAATACCACCAGAGATCTTAATAGTATTCATCATTATAGCTCCACTGCACTCCCAGGAATTCTTCTTTCCACAGATGCTGAGAAAACATTTGATAGGGTAAGTTGGAGATTTATGAGGGGTACTTTCCAGTATATTGGTAATGGGATTAATGTAATAAAATGAACAGGTGCCCTGCATGATCACCCATCGGCAGTGGTCAAAGCCAACGGTGCGTTATCTGCTAATTTTACATTAGCAAATGGTACCCGTCAGGATTGCCCCATTTTGCCACTTCTTTTCATACTTATTTTGGAGACTCTACTGTGATGTATTAGACTTATTCCAGATATATCAGGTGTATGAATTGGAAAGACACCTCATAAAGTAGCTCTTTTTTATTCTAATCTTTTTTATCACCAGCTCAGAAATATCTATACCCAATTTAATAAGAGAACTGGAATCCTATTCACAGATGTCAAATTATACAATCAATCTTGCACAATCTGAGGTAATGAATCTTACAATTCCATAAGATAGAGTCCCCATCAAGCTTTCTGTTAAATGTGTGACAGAGAGAATTAAGTATTTAGGAGTATATCTCACACATTCATTAACTATTATGTTTCTGCATAATTTTCCACAACTTCTGGCTAGTATCAGAAGTGATCTTTGGCGATGGCGAAATCTTAATCATACATGAGTAGATTGTCCACCTAGGATTAAGGTAGATATACTTGTTTTGCCCAAAAATCAAGGGGGTATGGGATTTCCAGACCCAGATTGGTATTATCAAGCTGTATATCTATCTCAAATTCTGGACTGGTGTAACCATAAAAAAAAGCTGGATATCTCTTGAACAATCTATTATGCCTATCCTTCTCAGAGTCCTTCTTTTGCTATGCAATACATGTCCTATCAAGGTGAAAGAACATCCTATTCTGGATACTACATGTAAAATTGTCCGATTTATTAAACAGAAGATGATACATTTTCATCATCATCAATCATGGTGCTAGAGATTGGAAACCCAGATATTCAATCCATGATTTCACCACCAATTCAAGTATGGCAGGCAATCCAGCTACGGCATTACCTTTTGTCATTATCATCTGGCTCAATGCCACTCCATATGCCTACTGCCTTTGAGCAATTATGTGCATCTGGTCAAACAATTAGACAGGGTCTCTCATCTAGGGCATATGCTGAACTGATTGCACCCCTAGAATCTTTTATTCTGTCTTATATTGGAGCATGGCAAAGAGATTTGAACACAACAATATCTACTGAGCAAAGAGATTTTATTTTTCATTTTATACATAAATCATTTATTTCCTCCAGATTGCAGGAAACTATAAGTTCCTGACTCGGTAGTATAGAACCCCATATACTTGATATTTATTTTTAAAACAGCCCAGAACTGAGGAGACTCACTAATAATATATATTGTGGGTTTTTTTGTTTGTTTGTTTTTTTTTCTTCTAGGGTGTAGGTCAGGGGTAGGCAAACTTTTTGACTTGAGGGCCGCAATGGGTTCATATATTGGACCCGGGGGCCGGACCAAGAGTAGATGAATGATGTGTATGTGTCATCCATAGTAAGTATAGTAATATTCCCCCATAGTAAGCATAGTAATTCATCCCCCATATAGTAATTCATCCCCCATAGTAATTCATCCCTCATATAGTAATTCATCCCCCCTATAGTAATTCATCCCCCTTATAGTAATTCATCCCCCATAGTAATTCATCCCACATATAGTAATTCATCCCCCATAGTAATTCATCCCCCCTATAGTAATTCATCCCCCATATAGTAATTCATCCCCCATAGTAATAGATCCCCCATAGTAATTCATCCCCCATAGTAATTCATCCCCCATATAGTAATTCATCCCCCATAGTAATTCATCCCCATATAGTAATTAATCCCCCATAGTAATTAATCCCCCATAGTAATTCATCCCCCCTATAGTAATTCATCCCCCATAGTAATTCATCCCCCCTATAGTAATTCATTCCCCATATTAATTCATCCCCCTTATTAAGTCCCCAAGTCCCCCCTGTGTCAATTCACTTACCTTTGCTCCGCGCGTTCCTCTCGCCGTGTTCCCTCGCCGTTCCGGTGTAGCATGAAAATCTGTCTCCTATGAGGATCTGTCCCCCTCGACGTATCTGCGCATGTGCCAGTTTCAGGCATTAGCAGCCGATCAGCGATCTCCGGCACATGCGCAGATACATCGAGGGGGACAGATCCTCATAGGAGACAGATTTTCATGCTACACCGGTCTTCAGGGCGGACTGTGAGAGGAGCCTAGCTCCTCTCACGTTCGTCACGCTGCCCCGCCTACACACATCCTGACAGCCATCCTGACAGTATCACGCTCCGCGGGCCGGATTAAAAGGTCCGCCGGGCCGTAGTTTGCCCATTGCTGGTGTAGGTGCTATCTGTCATTTAGTGTGAACGGTCTTGCACAATATGGAATAATTGTATCTTTACATTTTTTAAATATTGTTTATCAAGGTTTAATTGTGAACTTTCTTTGTTTTTCTGTTTGTCGCTTTTAAAAAAATAACAAAATCCATTGTTGACTCAAAGGTTCTGGTATACATTGGGGGGGGGGGGGGGTATATTCTACATAATTTTTCTTCCACTCTTGCTGTAGGATGTGCTACAGTGAAAGTGACTTTTACAAAGAAAAAAAAGATACAGTTTTAATTGCTTTCACATTATATTTTAGTAGCGGTTTCTTTAAAAAAAACAAAAAACAGCACACAGGCCCCTCCAAGGATTCCCCAAATATTTTGTGGGACCTTCAGAGTGCTCTGTATGCCTTTTTGTGTGACAAGGAGCATGAATAAATCTGTAATTTGCAGACAATTTAAACAATTTAAACAAACAATCAAAAGGTTCTATTGGACTTCATTAAACTTTCTTATTTTATTTTCTAGTGCTCATTATTGGTCTTGGTGAGCATTATCTTCAATAGAGAAACACTTCTAACTTCCTGCTGTGCCTCTGGAATAGGAAAATGAAAAACTCCTCAAATGTACATATACAAATAAAAGGTATATCAAAAAGGTATATGTTGTCATGAGAAATATATGGGTCCACCATTGCTGACCTCTCCTTTAAGAATGTTAGCCATGCTAAAGTTTCATTTCAATGGTTTCTGAGTCTCAGATCTGGAACAAATATGGATATAATAAGTAATTATGCACTTTTTACATCATGCTTGTTTCAGACCTGTGATTCAAATTAATAAAGCCAGACAAAGCTAGTCAATAGGGACGAGGTTTAAGTTCAAACTGAAACTATGAATTTTGCATGTTCAAGAGTTTGGTGAATGGCCAACCTTCAACTGGGAGTGAAACATTTGTCTTCTGTTTTACTACTGTTCCTAATTGTAACAACATCCTCCTCAGGTGGATTGTCAGGGAGCAGGTGGGTGCGGTAGCTATAAAAACTAGTGGACCATCATTGCCCAGCCCATTCCACTGTCAGTAAAAAAAGGGATGGTGGATGAAAAATGCAGCACTGGATCCCCCAAAGTTCATACTAGATCCTTCAGGCCTAGTATGTATTTCAAGTGGGAGCCTCACACAAAAACAAAAACCAAAGAAACAAAAAAAGAAAAATGCATGGGGTCCCCACCAAAATACACAGCAGACCCTTATCTGAAGGTACAGGTTCACCAGGCAAAAGGGGGTAATGTGTATACCCTCATGAACCATACCAAGCCACATGCATCATCATAGGAAGAGTCCCCATACTGATTGGCAGTCACAGCGGTCACATGATGCATCCGGAGCTTTTTGGTATCAATTTGTTACTGTGCTGGGAGCATGCAGGGAGCAGACTCTCAGACCAATAAAGTGTTTACCTAGGGCTGCATAAATGCGGGCACTCGGCGTTAAAGCCCAGAAGTGGTTAAAATCATTGCTCCCTGACAAATATAATTTTTAAACTTGTTTTTTGTTTTAGTGCATGTCCCCCAGGGCAGTGCCCAGCCCCTCCATGCCCTTTGCTTGACAACATTTTTTCTATTAACCTAGAAAATGGCCATTATTGTTTTCTAAGATTTTGCTTCTGTTGATTTCAGTGGGATTTGGATTTGGCATCTGAACTTAAAGTTCACCAAAACTACCCCAAAGACAAAAAGACATTTACATATAAAATAAAACATACAGGCCTACTATAGGTATTGCTCCTGGTCTGGTCATTTTACAAACACCTTTAACCTCTAGACAGGTTTGATTTTTAAAATAAGAATTCCTGCAGGAAATGAGGCCAGTGCAGATCATGTCATCACATGCCAATCGTTTATTTCCATCTTTGGCATCTCATTTGCCTAGCATAATTAGAAGAAAGAATAGAGTAGTAAGAATCACTTTTCAAGAAATTTTGACTCAGAGTAACAAAAAACACAAAAATGATCTCCAGAATAAAGAAATATTTGCTGATTTATTCTTATAATAGAAGAACTTTTTTTATCCAAAAGCTAAAAGCACAGGACGTAATAACATGCTTTATTTGTTGTTAATGGAAAGAAATGTAATATACATTTTGCATTATGTAAAATGTATATAGCATAGCTTAATAATACCTGTGATAATATGTGTAATTCTTGTTATTGCACATGTTAATAGCATTGGATTCGTAATACAAACACACTGAATGTCAAGATATTTTGCTGAATGCAGGAAAATGAATATGAAAAGTTGCCATAATAAATCCTTTCACTACAGCTTATTAATTACAATTACAACGCAAAGTTCAAGAAATAATCTATGAACACTGCACTTCAAGTGAATCTATTAAGAATCTCTTCTAATGGTCTAACATTCAAAGACACACTGCCCTCTCCTGGTTGAATTGTCTTCATCCCTTTCTCTCCTGTTCCATCCGTTTTTGTGCTGGAGGACACAGGGCTGAGTACATTTTCCAATATTATATATTCCAAACAAACAGGGCTACTTACAGTATGGTTATCATGTTTGTTTCCAGCATTTTATCTGTATATACAGTTAGAAGACACTAACATCTCTCCATCAGATTTCAAGTTTAATTTTTATTTTTGAATGTGTTAATTTTCATGAGAAGCAATTTTCTTTAGCATTCTTCTGCAATCTTATAAACTGTTTATTATGTTTTATTTCACAGATAATACCCATCGCACCTAATCAGCATCAACCCTATTCCGGAATCCAAATGTGACAGTAATATTGATTCTGTGTAATTACTCTGTTGCTTGCTGGACACTATTATGGTGGATTACACCACAGAGTTTGGATTATCACCACTCCTTTTGGAGCAGACTATTATTGATTTGATGTGACATTAGTAGCACATCTCTTCTTCTGTGATTAACTGATAGGGGTCCTGGGATAGGAATAAAGAATGAGGTAGCATGTCAGAGATGTGTGGGTAAGCTGGCAGGGAAAATACATAAAATCAGAGAGGTGAAATAATCATTTATTTGAAGCTATGATGAAAGAGGCCAATTTATCATGAAGTCAGAAAAAGAAAATTGTATCCTACATGATACTGGTTTTTTTTCTTTATTGGGAGGTCCCATCTTAAGGTGTATCACTTGACCCTCCTTCTTAGATTGTAAGCGCCAAGGATCAGTGTCCTCTCATTCCCCTTGTATTGAATTTTATTCTAACTGTACTGTCATTTTGTAAAGTGCTGCAAACTGTTGGTGCTATATAAATCCTGAACAATAATAATAATAATTATAATAATAAAAAAACACTGATGGCGACTACATATAGGGAATTCCGTGGATTATTACTAAAACACTAGAAATTTCACATGTAAACAGACAGATATTTGTCTTAGTTACACTTAAATTACAACATATTTAATAATTAATATCCAAAATAATTAGCAATTACCATTTTCATGGAGATATAAATTGATGGGAAAATCCACATGTTTACAGTTGTCATCAGAACAGAAGGTACAGAAATATGTATGAATTTATGTATGAATTGAGACATCTGTTTCAGTGACGTTTCAGTAACAATTGTTCAAGAGGATGTAGCCAACCACACCAATGAACAATACAGTAAAAAAAAAAAAATAAAACTTCAAAACTAAACAAACATGTTTGGATATACAGTACTTTTTAACTGAATATTTGCATAATTCTTAAGTGTAGAAAACTTTTCCAAAACCTCACTGTGCTGAGTCGCATTGATTAGGATGGTCACCATTGAAAACAATGTGATTTCCCTTGTGATGCAATTCTGTGCAACTTATCAGAAGTTGCATAGTATGGACTGAGACTAATTGTAGATAATCTGATTATCAGTGAATCTGAAAATAGACTTGATTGATTTCCTTACTTACTTCCTTCTGAACTGACCGGAGTTCCAGTGGATGTTAGGTGCTCAAATTTTCCAACTCCTCAGATCTCAAAATTTTTCAACAGATCACTGACAGTTCAGAAGCCAGTCTTGTAATGCAAATGATAATGAGTTATAATTCTATCAATAGACACTCTTTAACTATTGATAGGCAAAGTTATACAGTATAAGTGGTATTAAACCTAAAAACAAAAAATCATTATATTGCAGCTTACCAGTTCTTAGATGTGGTGGCTGCATTCGTTTTTTAGGTTTTGTTTTCTGTATTTTCACCTGGTGATACAACCTGTAAGTGTGTTATTTTTCAACAGACCAAGTTGTCCACCAAAAGTAGCAGTTAGAAGGTTAAGACAAATCATTTACCACTGATAGGGGTGTTTACAAAGATCAGCTTTTATTTATTTAGTTAGAACCTTCATCCCAAAAGGAAAAAGAAAATTTTTTGTAACTGCGTAAAATGCATTAGCTGTAGTTCAGCTTTAATTTGCTAGTCAAGTCCATCTAACTCTGCTAGTGCATCTAACACCACCCTCTCCCCAAATTGACAATGCTGCTGTCCAAATCTTGCTCTTCTATTCATATTTGTTTTTATTAAAGGATTGTAAAATGACAATTATAACAGTCAAACAGAGGTTGTTGCATAATACAATAGTAGAACAAAAGAAGTTAAGTGATCACATCTAAATAACGATCTAAGTAGACCCAATAAGATCTCAGGTAATAAACAAATTCAAGAGTAAGACAAAGATCAGCAGTTGCAATCAGAACATCACAACCCCAGTCCACCAGGAGCCAGGAGCAATAGGGTATCTGATGACAGAAAACATTTTTGTTTATAACAATACAGAAACTTAAATTAACAGTTTTACAGTGGAGAAAAGGGAGAAAGGGGAAGAGTAGGGTGCAGGTTGAGAAGGTGGGGAGAAGCCATTGTTTATGTGCTCCACAAACCACAAACGGGTCTAGAGCCACAAAAGGTCCCACAGACCTCTATAATTGAGTTTATACAGTAGAAGAAGAAAGGAAATAATAAGGATAAGGAAAGGAGATCCCAAGACAAAAAAAGGGGGAAAGGAACAAAAGCAGGGTTAACCCAGGATATCTTAAGGAACCTTATATAATAAACCACACCCACCTACAAAATAAAATCCCTCTGACCATATAATATATCTTTCCACCCTGGAAGTAAACAATAAATGTAGTTACCAGTCACCCTACATATAAACAGTGTCAGTCACCGTGAGTATAAACCAAAATGTTCAATAAATGTTGCTTTTCAGTGTAAATCCATGCACCCTATAGGATCTTCATATAGTCCCCCAGTACTTGGTGCTCTTTCACTTTTTTGTATACGTCAAACCAATACGTCCTCTTCTGTTCAGAGTACCTCAAAGCAAATAAACTAGACATAGTGCATTATCCTTAAATGCAAATATTATAAGTGCATGTGTATCACAACCAATATCACCATGATCACTTACAGTATATCCAGTGATAAATTCCTCCCTTAGCCCAAATTCATGAACAATAACTTTATGCTCCACACTCCTCAAAACATAGTGAGTATGTGCTGCGCCATTTGCAAATGGTGGTCATACAGTGCAGTCAATCAAGTGTGCCTCCTGTCAATCCATATACCCTACCAAATCAACAGGTGATACAGGCTAAATAAACCAAAATAAAGTGCTCCAAGAATCTGCTGCCACTACAAGGTCAGCTATCCCTCCTGTAGTGTGAAGCTGTGCTACGCCAAAAAGTGGTCAATATCCTCCGTTGTCTAAATAGTAAGGCACCTGTCCACCCATATACCTGGGCTTCTCATCATTGCCTTAAACACTGATAATTCCGAGTTTCCAGTGTCCAGCATATGGACGGAGCCATGTACACACGCTACTGCGCATGCGTGAATAGCTGGTGGCCATTTTGGAAACTGGCAAGTTTGCATTTTTTGCCAATCAATGCCGAATGGTGTTTGCTTACATGTGAGTGCAATATCCTCCATGGTCTAAATAGTAAGGCACCTGTCCACCCATATACCTGGGCTTCTCATCATTGCCTTACAGACTGATAATTCCGAGTTTCCAGTGTCCAGCATATGGACAGAGCCATGTACACACGCTACTGCACATGCGTGAATAGCTGGTGGCCATTTTGGAAACTGGCACGTTTGCATTTTTTGCCAATCAATGCCGAATGGTGTTTGCTTACATGTGAGTGCAACCGTACTTTAAATAAATGTTGTGATTATGGTTTTACACTATGTGGAGTGCTCTTTCTTTGCATGTTTCCCACTACGAGTCCAAGCCTTATCCTGAGTGGTTTAGCTGCCCTAATTAAGGTCCATTGTTTGGAAGATTTTAATCTGCTCTTTTGGTGATCTGGAGGAGGATTCAAATGACCGGTTTTCTGGGTTAACAAAGCACGATTGACCACTCTTAACAGGGGGCCATGCCTTTCTGGTAAGCCTTCTGTAGTGGTTGGTGACACAGCAACTGTCCTTGGATTCTTTTGTTTCATCACAGCCTCTGGGACTTTTCCTTTAATTTTGGATGGACTATTTTTTACACGTTTTTCACTGTTTTCCTATGATTATTTGTCACTCTAAGCGTTGCACTTTTATGTTTTTATTGTAATATGTAAAAGCTTTGATTAATTTTGATGGGGATCCAAGTCCTTGCACATTGTGTGAAAGCAGTCAGATGGTATTGCGCATTATCCTGGACATTGAAAATGATAAACATAAATATAAAGACTCACCCACCAGTCTGAAGGATCTTGTATCTTGATGTACCAAAAGAGTCCTCAGATAACTCTCAAAATAAAACAACAAGGAAAACAAGAAAAGGATAAAAGAAGAAAAGAGAAAAATAGAATATACTTGGGCATATAACTTCCCAGCTTCTGGTAATGCCACACAGAACTATAAAATAGAATTCAAATATAGACAATCAAGTAGTCCAGAACCTAAGTTCTGGAAGCAAAGGAGTCTTTATCAAGACTAGATGTTGCATAGACCCCTCCTGGCACTTATAGATAATTGAAGAGAGGCCCCTAGGTCAACTATAACAAAATTCAAACATAATGTATGTTATAAATAGGAAACTCAGAATCCGTAACATATGTAGGCCAGGGTCTATTCTTAATATGGTGACCAAAAAAACAAGGTTAAGGCGCTAATAACATAGGTCTAACAGAAAAATAACAAAAAAAAACAAGCAGGTGCGGTGGCTAATGTCCCAGGATACAGACCACTGAGAAGCCACCAACAAAAATGAAAAAAAAAACCCATTGGCGGTAAAAGGAAAGTTCTCAGGTCACACAAGGAATGTTAGATTTCTTCGCTGGTGGAGGCAACCATAGAGGGAGAAGTTGAGGAGAAGGATCACTGAATCTAGACCTGTTCTGAGATGAAGGACTGTGAAATATGAAGCCCAACTTCGATAAGACCTGCATAGAAAAAGAGTAGGATTTGTCATTATAGGTGAATTGCAGGTGGAAAGGATAACTCCACCTATAGCGGATATCCCTTTGAACTAATGGAGAGAGCAGGGGTTTGAAAGCTCATCTTTTCTGAATAGTAGATTGAGAGGTGTCTACGAAAATCTAAATTTTATGTCCAGAAATTTCCAGGTCAGGATGTTTCCTAGCATAGCACATGACTGCCTCCTTCACCCTGTAGAAGTGGAGTTTCACAATAGCATCTCTAGGGGGTCCATCCGGTTTCAAAGGGACCAGGGCTGTATGGATGTAGTCAATCTCCATGTGATTTTTGTCAATGTCTGGAACCACAGCTTGCATTAGAGAGTATGTGATAGGAGAGATCTTTCATCATTTCAGGAAGGCCTCTGATACAAAAATTGTAATGCCTGGCTCCATGTTCCAGATCATTGATTTTAGAATATGCCTCCTCCAGGAGATCTGAGCTACACGATCTACTGTGTCATCAACTTTAAATTCAATGCCATCCAGGCGGTGTCCCAGTTCCTGGAAATCTTGTTTCAATTCAGAGGCCAACTTAGTAGTAGGCTTTATCTAATTCTCGCTGAAGTAAATCAGCAAAGCAAGCAATAAGAACTCTCGGTCTCGCGACAAGCTGAGGCCTGTGACAGGGATTTAGCAGGGCTTGGGAGAGAGCAGGAAGGGTTTGGCTACTCACCCACAGAAGGGAAAGTAGTGGAAGGTCCAGTGATATGGAGTCCAACACCACTCAGACTATTGGTCTGGGCTAAACTGTAATTGACTTGTGGACAGGGGGCCGCTTGTGAAAGCCCATAGTGCCGGGAGCGGGCAAAGCTGGTCAGAGGCTCATTCACTCCGGCCATCTGGACATGCACCCTTGGCTTCTTACTCCTCTATTCAGAGTGGAGACACCCTATGAGGAGTGTGCTGCTGGCAGGATCACCAGGTGAAATGAAAGGAAAAAAGCCTAAAAAAAAACTAATGCAGCTATCATATTAAATGATTGGTAAGCTGCAATATATTAAAATTTTATCTGTGGGTTTAATACCACTTTAAAACTGTTCATGAGGATGTTCCGAACTCAGGAGTTAATCGTTAATTGGTGTTAAAGTGGAACTTTAGTCAGAAAATGAAGTCCTGCTAGGTCACTTCAGGCTGGACCCTTTTGCAGATAAAGCTTTGTAAAACATTAAAAATAAGTGTCTATACTGTTTAAAATCCAGTAATATACTGTCTCATTCCGCTCTGTACATGCTCAGATGCTCTCTATATTTCAGCGCTGTGATAAAAATGTAGACTCCAATCTGTTGACAGCCTAAAGATTTACTGCTGCTCAAGGCTCTGGGCTTCAGGAAAATGGCAGCCTCCAGCAAGAGGAAACAGGAACAATGCTGAAGGCAATTTACAGCACACACTAATTCTGGTTGCATAAATATTAAAGAAGTACAGCCTAAGCTCTTTTGGCTGTACTCTCCTGTGCATCACAGGAGTGCAATTCGTTCTGCACTCCTGTGACCCTTTCTCAGCTGACAGTTCACTGTTCACTGTCAGCTGACATCACTCAGCTAGGGAAAGATCCTGACTTTAAAGCTGGGATCCACCCCAGCATCTTGAGCGGCACCTGGCTTAGCCTCTCAGTGAGCCACTGACAGCCTGAGCCAGCCGCTCCCTCCCTGAACACTGGGGGCAGAGCAGACAGAAGTGACTGAAAGTCACCACCCTCTGCCCAGAGCAGCTGTAAGAACTCAGCAATCACCAGTCATGTGATCAATGAGATCTCACTCTTAGAGCTGGCAGGGCACGGATGCAGCAACAGACTGATGCTGTATCCACCTAGGTAAGTATACATTGGAGGAAAAAATGTCCTACTTCTCTTTTATTGTGGAATGTATGTTTCTTGTTAAGAACATTATTTTTTATCAAGTTGTTAAGGGTTCTACTTTAATCTTGTCAATTATATCACTCTGTACCCACTGGTCTTTGTCTCGGGGTCAGAGGGTGGTGCAAAATTACCACACTCGCCACATCAACCATCCACCAGGTATGTAACACATGCAAGAGGAATACAGAATTACATAATTTCATAGACTCTTTTATTTGTACTATATTTTTACATCAAAGCTTGGCTAATGGCTAATTTGACCAATTGATAGCCACCATAATGTAAGTATCTGAAGATATACGTATCTTTAGAGACTGGTCTCTAGCTCGACAGTGATGTCTATTAATTGTATTTATTGCTCTTTATTTATTATTATTTCTCTTATTATTTCTATTATTTCTATTCTTTCTATTATTGCTCTTTATGTATTGCTATTTATTTATAAGTGCCAGAATTTTCCATAGTAAACATTGAACACATTTACAGCTTTGCATTCTAATGCGAATCACTGATTCACTAATTTCATCTGGATATTTGCATGAAGAGCTTTCTGACTGCTGGATAATCAAGCAACTTAGGCCAGGTAGTTATGATTCATGAATTGTATGATTTACTGCAGGCTGGACAAATCAGAATGCAACTATTTGGCTGAACAGAAAATTTAATAATCTACCAGTTTTCCTGCAAACTGATTAACATCTTTACTACTTGACACCAAAGGAATTTACATTATAATATTCCCACTATAGTCCTACAAACATACTTATTGAAATAGATATATTTAAAATGTTTTTGTTTTTAAAACATAATAGCTAGCAGACATTTACTAGCCAAGGTTGCGGTAGTTGGGAATTCCAAATGTGTGTGGGGGGGAAAAGTTTAAAATGAAGGATAAAAACCTAAAAGGAGGTAGTCAGCCAGGAACAGGGGTTACCACAATGTGAGAAACTTAAAGCAAGACAACAGTGGCACAAGTAGAGAGTGGACAGGAATATGACAACAAGCCAATGTTTACAAGGTTAACATACAAGAAAGTAAACTTTGCAGTAGATCTGACTAAAAGTAAGAATAATGTCAGTTGCCCAGTTGCCAAATGTCACCAAGGGATACAGAACATGACAAAGAAAAACTAAGGCAACTACATAAGGACCAAGAATACAGACATTCTGCAAAAGACCAGTTGACAGACATTATAAAACAGTTTTAAGGCGGCCACAGATGGTGTGATTTTGTTTCCTGCAACCATGGGATTTCTTTCCTGCAAACACGGCCAGTGTTTACAATCAGCCTGCCCATACATGGTTTGACTCTCAGTTGGTCCCTACTGAACCGACCGATTTTTGAATCATCTATGGCTGGCTTTAGTCTGGATGTAGGAGGAGATGGAGGAGGGCAACAGACAATAGAGGTAAAATCAGGTCTGGTGTGTGCAAGAGGGATACAGAGCAGATAAAAAAAGACATGGATATCCATGGTCAAATCTGGATATTGGTCAGATCTTTTCAGGGAGAGCATATAGATACCATGTGAGAATTTTTGAAGGATACTAGCTATGCATGTACTCTATGGGAAAAGGTATTATCCACACAAAATTAAAAAACATTAATGATCTGGAAGTAGACAAATCAGTATCAATCTCCAGAATCACATTAAACAATTAAAAAACAAATTAAAGCAATGAGTCATTGTCCAATGAGTCATTGAATAATGTTTTCTTGCTGCAACTACAACTACAGAATCTGCAACAAAGGCTAAAAGGCTATGATTAGAGATGAGCGAATTATTCAAAAATTCGATTCGGCTGATTCGCCGAATTCGCGGAATAAATTCGATTCGAGGCGAATATATTCGCTGCGAATTTAACGTGTAAAAAGGGTGTTTCTAGGCTTCAGAGAGCCTTTATATTAGTGCAGAACACTGTACCTTTAATTTAAATGCCCTTGGAGTCTGCTGGGGAAGAGAAATAATACTGTCAGTCAGTATGACATGCAGATGAGTGCCGTCGATCTTAGAATCACCGCACACTTCACTCATTTGGACAGTCACGGGGCCAAAACCAGAGTGTGGAGCCACAGTGTGGCGGTGGAGGCAGCAGCAATGGGAGGCCATACAGCACCCTATGACAAAATGGAACCCACCAGCAGTGTGAGGAGACCTGAAAGTGGCACATGGCAGAGTGTGGCGATGGAGACAGCAGCAATGGGAGGCCGTACAGGGACCCATGACACACTCTGAACCTGGCAGCAGCATGCGGAGGTGGTACAGGGGCCCATGACAGATTATGGGCCTGGCAGCAGCATGAGGAGTCGGTACAGGGCCCATGGCAGATTACGGGCCATGGCAGAGTGGCGGAGCAGAAGCAGCTTCAATTGAAGGCCATACACAGGCCTAGGTTTAAAAGTCCCTCACAGTTAATTCCAATAACAAACTCTACTCCTCCGTGCAATCTACTTACGAGACCCTGGGCAGGTCTGGGTCCAATTTGTGGTAGAGACTGGTTTTGTTCAGCCATGCTTGAGCGAGTAATAACAGGTCTGTGCTGCCCTTTGGTGTCTGGCTTAATGCGCACAACACTGAACGTCCCAGCGTTTGTCAACGATTTGCCGTTAAGTGATGCAAACCCGCTGAACCACGTTCATGAGGAGCCGGTACAGGGGGCCATGAATCAGTATGGACCTGGCAGCAGCGTGAGCAGACGACAGAGGCACATGGCGCAGGGTGGCGGTGTAGGCAGCATTATTCTGAAGCCATACACAGGCCTAGGTTAAAAAGCGGAAGCCGTCAGCAGCGTGAGCAGACGACAGAGACACATGGCGCAGGGTGGCGGTGGATGCAGCAGTATTCGGAAGCCAAACACAGGCCTCGGTTAAAAAGCGGAAGCCGTCAGCAGCGTGAGCAGACGACAGAGGCACATGGCGCAGGGTGGCGGTGGAGGCAGCAGCAATGGAAGGCCATACAGCACCCTATCACAAAATGGAACCCACCAACAGTGTAAGGAGACCTGAAAGTGGCACATGGCAGAGTCTGGCGATGAAGTCAGCAGCAATGGGAGGCCGTACAGGGACCCATGACACACTCTGGACCTGGCAGCAGCAAGAGGAGGCGGTACAGGGGCCCATGGCAGAGTGGCAAAGCGTAAGCAGCTTAAATTGAAGGCCATACAGAGGCCTATGTTAAAAATAATAACATGTTTGGGGCATGATTCATGGCGGATTTAGTCAGTTGTGTCAGGAACTGGTGGTTTGAAATCCAGACTAATCCACGCCTGATTCATTTTCACAAACGTGAGTCTCTCCACACTTTGGGTGGACAGTCGTGTCCTCCGCGGAGTTACAATACCTCCTGCCGCACTAAACACGCGCTCCGATGCCACGCTACTGGCCGGGCATGACAGCCTTTCAAGGGCAAATTCAGCTAGTTGGGGCCAAAGGTCAAGTTTCGTTGCCCAGTAGTCAAGGGGATTGTCTACCTCGGTTGGCAGGGTGCTGTCCAAGTAGGCCCGAGCCTGTTGTTTGAGGTCCTGTTCCAGGTCCACCTGATGCTGCTGCTGCTGCGGCTGGTTAGTAGTTTCCTCACTGCGCTGGTGAAGAAAGCTACTCATCATCGACTGCAGACTGAGGCAGCCGCTGCTGGTGGAGCTGCCACTGCTCCTACCACCCCACCCCTCCCCTGCTGCCATGGCAGCGGAACGCGAGCGCACAGGGCCCACAGTGTCTGAGGATGGACGTTGGCGCAGAAAGGCAGAGACCAACTGACTACATAGGTGGTTTTTATAGTACTTTATTTTGGCCTCCCTCTCAGCAGGTGTGAAAAAGGCCACCATTTTTGAACGGTAGCGAGGGTCCAACAAGGTGGACAGCCAAAAGTCATCCCTCTGTCTGATGGTTATTATTCGGCTGTCGCTACGCAAGCAACCGAGCATGCTATGGGCCATTTGTGCCAAGGAATGCGAGGGACTCCCTGCCTCCATCTCCACAGCATACTGCCACGGTGCGTCTGGGTCTTCTGTCTCCTCCTCCTCCTCCTCTACCAGATGCTCCTGCTCCTCCACTCCTGTCCGCTGAGTGGAAAAACCACCCATTTCACTCAATAATTCCTGAGCACCAATGTCCTCCTCTACCTCCTTCTCTTCTTCCTGTCCTGCCCCCACAGGGGTCATGTGGCGTTGAGATCTGTGCGCCACGTCTACCGCACCCTGACCAGCCATTGTTAGCAGCATTTGTTCCAGGACGTGCAACAGAGGAATGACGTCGTTCATCCCATAGTCCTGCCGACTCACGAATAGCGTGGCCTCCTCAAAGGGCCTGAGCAAGCGGCAGGTGTCACGCATGAGCTGCCAATGGCTGACATCTAAGTTACACAGGGGAGTACCTTTATCCGCTTGTAACATCAGAAAATCGGTGATGGCCTTTCGCTGTTCGTAAAGGCGGTCTAACATGTGTAGGGTTGAATTCCACCTTGTTGCAACGTCGCAGATCAGGCGATGCTGTGGAATTCCGTTCTGCCGCTGCAGCTCAAGGAGGGTGTGCTTTGCGGTGTAGGAATGGCTGAAATGCATGCAAAGTTTACGTGACATTTTAAGGATGTCTTGCAGTGGGATGGTGGATTTTAGGAACCGCTTGACAACCAGATTGAACACGTGAGCCATGCATGGCGCATGGCACAACCTTCCTTGACGCAGAGCAGACACCATGTTCTTTCCATTGTCGGTCAACATGGTTCCGATTTTCAGTTTGCACGGAGACAGCCATCTGTCGATTTCTCTGTTCATTACACTGAGAAGTTCCTCCCCTGTGTGACTACGTTCGCCAAGGCATACCAGGTGCAGCACAGCGTGACACTGTTGCGCCCTGCACATGTGATATGCCGGTCGGGTAATGGGACTTGGCACGGGGGTGGCGGCTGAGGACACGGCGGAAGAAGAGGTGGTAGAGGCGGACATCTTTGCTGGACCAAGGACGTGCAAACGTGGAGGCAAAAGCGGCGTGACCTGTCCAAGTTGCTGGTGCGGCTGTGCCGGCACCACGTTCACCCAGTGGGCCGTAAATGACATGTACTGTCCCTGACCGTAGTTACAGCTCCACACGTCGGCGCTGCCGTGCACTTTGGCAGAGACCGACATGCTCAAAGACTGGCCCACCATCTCTTCTACATGTGAATGCAGGGCTGGCTCTGCCTTTTTGGCGAAGAAATGCCGGCTTGGCACTCTCCACCGCGGCTCGGCACAAGCCATCATTTCTCGGAAAGGTGCTGAGTCCACCACTTGGAAAGGGAGGGACTGCAGCACCAGCAACTTGGACAGGAGGACGTTCAGCTTCTGCACCGTCGGGTGCGTGCTCGCAAACTGTTGTCTCTTGGAAACGGATTCCAAGAAAGACTGCTGACGGAATCCGTGAAGAGGAGTAGCAGGAGAAGGAGCATCTGAACGAGCGGAAGATGCCAACGAGCGACAACTCCCCTCAGCAGAGGTGTTGGAGCCTTGACTGGCTGATAGAGGGCGATTGACGTCGGGTGACAGAGCAAGTAATGGAGCGGGTGATGGAGCGGGGGCTGGGGCAGGCAGAACCGCCGTATCTTTATCACGGTTTTCCCAGGCCACCGAATGGCGACGCTGCATATGCTGACGCAACGCTGTAGTCCCAACATGGGCCCCCTGGCCACGCTTGACTTTCTGGCCACATAGTCGACATACGGCTACGTTTACTTCCTCGGGCGGCTTGACGAAAAATTGCCACACCGCCGAGTAGGAAACTTTGCCCCCGCTACTCCTCACTGGCTGACTGCTACTTCCTCCGTGCACACCGGCACCACTACTGGCCGTGGTGGTAGGCTGTAGTGGAGCTGGTGCTCTACTCCGTGGCCGTTTGCCTCCACTGACACTGCTGCGACCCTGCTGCCTCCTGGGCAAACCACCGACTGTTTTGCTCGCTGGCAAGCTGGCACCCTCTTCTCCTGATGATGCGGAAGCAATAGCCTGATGACGACGAGGCTGCCAAGTGCGATCAGCCTCATCATCATCAATTAGGGTCTCCGCGTCACTACTAGCCCCCTCGGCTGCGTGTGGGTCAGGAGACAGACCTGTCTCTAGACTGGCTACCGAGCCACTCTCCTCGCCAGTACTTCTTCGCCTGGCTGCTGAAGAGGCGGATGTCTCCCCCCTTTCCTGACCGCCCTCTGTTAGCTCTTCCTCACTGTACAGTGGGGCTGAGCCCACAGCATGCGATACTTCGCTTGGTGAGGGAACACCAAAGGACAGGGGCAGGTAGAGGACACGTGATTTCAGTGGGCTTGCTCCCGGGCCATGCCAACTAACGGTTGTGTCTGACGTACCCACCGACCGTTGGCTGTAGGTGTCAGAGGTGACCTGGGAAGAGGAAGACGACCGAGTCAACCAATCGATGACGGCAGGGTTGTCGGTGGAGACACGACCGCTGGATGACACCGGGAGCACTGGCCTCTGGCTGCGACTAGTGCTGCCTCGACCCCTTCCTCTGCTGCCACGTCTGCTCGCTCCTGAAACATTGCCTCCTCTGCCACTCCTCTGCGTGTTGTCTGACATACTCTTTAATTCAATAGTGGTTGTGAAGCAGAAAGTAACGATTCTGTGTCCCTGAGTAACAATTCTGTGTCCCTGAGTAACGATTCTGTGTCCCTGAGTAACAATTCGGTGTCCCTGAGTAACGATTCTGTGTCCCTGAGTAACGATTCTGTGTCCCTCAGTAACAATTCTGTGTCCCTGAGTAACGATTCTGTGTCCCTCAGTAACGATTCTGTGTCCCTGAGTAACAATTCTGTGTCCCTGAGTAACGATTCTGTGTCCCTGAGTAACGATTCTGTGTCCCTGAGTAACAATTCTGTGTCCCTGAGTAACAATCCTGTGTCCCTGAGTAACGATTCTGTGTCCCTGAGTAACAATTCTATGTCCCTGAGTAACGATCCTGTGTCCCTGAGTAACAATTCTGTGTCCCTCAGTAACAATTCTGTGTCCCTCAGTAACGATTCTGTGTCCCTGAGTAACAATTCTGTGTCCCTGAGTAACAATTCTGTGTCCCTGAGAAACGATTCTGTGTCCCTGAGTAACAATTCTGTGTCCCTGAGTAACGATTCTGTGTCCCTGAGTAACAATTCTGTGTCCCTGAGTAACGATTCTGTGTCCCTGAGTAACAACTCTGTGTCCCTGAGTAACAATTCTGTGTCCCTCAGTAACGATTCTGTGTCCCTCAGTAACAATTCTGTGTCCCTCAGTAACGATTCTGTGTCCCTGAGTAACAATTCTGTGTCCCTGAGTAACAATTCTGTGTCCCTGAGTAACGATTCTGTGTCCCTCAGTAACGATTCTGTGTCCCTGAGTAACGATTCTGTGTCCCTGAGTAACAATTCTGTGTCCCTGAGTAACGATTCTGTGTCCCTGAGTAACAATTCTGTGTCCCTGAGTAACGATTCTGTGTCCCTCAGTAACGATTCTGTGTCCCTGAGTAACGATTCTGTGTCCCTGAGTAACAATTCTGTGTCCCTGAGTAACAGTTCTGTGTCCCTGAGTAACAATTCTGTGTCCCTGAGTAACGATTCTGTGTCCCTCAGTAAGAATTCTGTGTCCCTGAGTAACAATTCTGTGTCCCTGAGTAACAATTCTGTGTCTGTCCCTGAGTAACGATTCTGTGTCCCTGAGTAACAATTCTATGTCCCTGAGTAACAATTCTGTGTCCCTGAGTAACGATTCTGTGTCCCTGAGTAACAATTCTGTGTCTGTCCCTGAGTAACGATTCTGTGTCCCTGAGTAACAATTCTGTGTCCCTGAGTAATAATTCTGTGTCCCTGAGTAACGATTCTGTGTCCCTGAGTAACAATTCTGTGTCCCTGAGTAACGATTCTGTGGCCCTAAAGTCTCTGTGGCCCTAACTCTGTCCCTAATACAGACAGGTCTGTCTCTCTTGAATGACCGGAGGCTAATGGAGAATTCTAAGATGGCCGCAATTTATAGCTCCACCATTACACAGTGCTGGCTGGCTGGCTGCTGATTGGCTAATGCGATCACATGTCATGAATGAATGCATTATGGGTCAGCGCGCCTTGTCTGCGCGCCTTCCCAGAGATCCCCGCTCCGTCGCCACACATGTCGCCGCCATTTTTGGGAAAATTCGATTCGTGCATCCGAAGTTTGCTAATTTTCGGATTCGGCGCGAATCGAATTTTTCCTGATCTTCGAAACGAATTCCACTTCGCCATGTTCGATTCGCTCATCTCTAGCTATGATGTTACAGACAGAACCAGTATCATTTAAAAAAAACACAAAAAACATAAAGATGCATACAAAACAGAGGAATTCAAAGATCCAAAGTAATGGTGAGAATAATGAAGTGCTGTACTGGTATGTCCATTAAACAAATTATGAAAAACCAAATAGTCTACTAAGAAAAGTGGCCTGAAAACCAAAGATTCTGTGCTGTGATATGAGATACCATTTCTACTGTGGAATACATTGAGCATACATGTTTTTTTTATTTTGAACACTCTGATTGTAGATTGTCATTTAAATGGTACTGAAGTCAACATTCATGATAACATTTCTTACACCATCTCCACCATGCTCAATCTATATTTGGCATGGTATTCCAATCTGACACGAGTGCTTATCTGTCTATGCATTATACCCATGGCCATTGCCATTTTTGTGTAGCTTGCTGGAATTGGCACAGGGATACATTATGCACCTTCAGCTGCCATTGTGCTGTTCTAGTGTATCCCTGCACCTTTAAGTAGGAATGGTTTGGCTCCAGGCATACCTGCCCTTAATCTATCCATGGATACACAGTATACTACACTATGCTCCAACATAGAGGTTCTCATAGACTTGAGTAAGAAATACGTTGTATACACAAGGACCTTGATGAGGCGATGTGGCTTCCACATATATTTGCAAATGTTGTGCAACTAAAACCTTTTTTTGCCACAAACTGTTAGACAGTGCATTTTTTGATAGCTAGATGGTAAGTGTGTTGAGAAAAATTTTGATTTGAATTTTATGGAAAATACCTATTTCAGGTAAAATTTCATGTCTTTTTAACTAATGATGGAAAGAATGTTAGCAAGTACTAAATTAATTGTGGGTTGGTTTCAGTACATGGTTTTAAAAAAAAAAAAAAAAAAAAACAGAAATATAGTGACAGCTGAGGAATAGTTTCAAGGTAAACATGGCTGAGTGTTGGGGAGAAGTATAAGGACAAGTAAGCAGTGGATTATGAAATTTTGGTAGGGATGGATGAATCTGCCCAGGTCCGATTTTCAAATCCCATTTCAAATTTGCAAAACCTTGACTTAGCAGAAAATTCCATTAAAGGAGAAGTGGGGCCAAAGCTCTTTTGGCCCTACTTTTCCTGGGGATCTCAGAAGTGCACTTCGTTCTTCACTCCAATGACCCTTATTCAGCAAAGCGGGCTAAAGTCCACTGTTGGCTGACATCACACCCTACTCTAATGTTGTGATTTACCCAGATGTCTGAACGGCAGCTGGCTCAGGTTTTCAGTGCACCGCTAAGAGCCTAAACGAGCCACCCCCCTCCACAGCTAAGTGCTCCAGTAAGCACTGGAGGGGCAGAGCAGAGAGCTGATGACTGACAGTCACTGGCTCTCTGCTCATTGAAGACGGAGAACTGAGAGGTCAGCGGTCTTCATCCACCTAGGTGAGTATTTGTGTTTGTTTATTCATATTTCATATTTCTCTTCTAAAGTCTATGAGGATGAATATTGGTACTAAATTCTGGCCATTTTCAAGGCTAATAGACAAGATAATTGTCTGGAAAAGGCACGAGGAGCATAAGAGAAAAAAAAAATTTAATTGTCTATTTACAGTCATTGTCCTTTGGTGATACTTAGAGTAGCTAGGGAGAAACCACACAGTGTTTGCAGGGAGAGCTAGTTTCTTCCATCCTATATAATGCAGCTGAAGTTGTTGGGGATGCTTGGGGGTTTACTCATAAAATATTTTCTTTGTGAACGGCTCATCTTTTCCTAAAAGAAAAAAACAAATAATACCAGTAATGTTTATAATATAACATACACTCACTGGCCATTTTATTAGGTACACCTGTTCAATTGCTTGGTAACACAAATTGCTAATCAACCAATCACATGGCATTAACTCAGTGCATTTAGGCATCTAGACATGGTGAAGATGACTTACTGAAGTTCAAACCGAGCATCAGAATTTGGAAGAAAGGAGATTTAAGTAACTTTGAACGTGGCATGGTTGTTGATGCCAGTCGGGCTGAGTATTTTGAAAACTGCTGGTCTACTGGGATTTTAACACACAACCATCTCTAGGGTTTACAGAGAATGGTCTGAAAAAGAGAAAATATCCAGTGAGCGGCAGTTGTGTGGATGAAAATGCCTTGCTGATGTCAGAGGTCAGAGGAGAATGGATAGACTGGTTGCTGTGACAATCAAATGATAGGGTCAGAATATGGAGAAAACAACATGAAATCATGGATCCATCCTGCCTTGTATCATTGGTTCAGGCTGGTGTAGTAGTGGTATGTGGGATATTTTCTTGGCACAAGCAAGGTGTACCTAATACAGTGGCCACTGAGTGTATGTGTGTAATTGTTTATTTGTTGTCTTTCTCCAGGTGAATGTAATATTCCTTAATATATGATAATAAGAGAAAAATAGCCATTAGAACCTTTGACCATGAGAGTTAACATTTGCCATTAGAGAACATAGCCTAATACAATAGGATAAGAACATTAAAATAGGCAGGGGAAATAATATGAGGGAGACCTTTGCCCTGTGTACATCGATGATTCCTGTGAGAATGGTCAAATAAATGGAGGTTTGGATCAGCGAATCTCTAGCTGCAGTGTGAAGTGAAACATTTTGCAGTGATTATTATCACTGCTAAATGTGATTGATTCCTCCTGTTTGTTAGGAGTGGGGTCTTCCCCAAGAACCCTTTAGGTCTGGTATGAATTTTTCTTCCATAACGTTTATTAGAAACAAGAAAACAATACAAGTCAAGAATACAGCATAAAGGAGATATCATAAGAACACAATGGTCAAGGCATGTAGAAAGGCACAAGCTTTTAGGCTATACAATTAGTCTGAAACACTCAATCAATATATAAGGTGGAGAGAGGATGTAGACTACAAGAAATTACATCCAGACTAGAGGAAGAGCAAAACCAAACAAAGATTTGGTTGTAGGGTTCTGCATAAGGGCATATATGTCTATCTGATCTGAAAGTCTATTAAAATATTCTGGAATCATATGAGGATCAATGGGGGATGAAGCTTGGCACAAAACCAGGGAAGTCTACATAGGAGGGGAATGCAGATCGGAATTTCTAGTAACTGTATGTCAAACAAAGGGGTACATATTGAAAAATGTCAGAAATTAAAAGTGTGCCTGGCAATATGAAAATGGTATGAATTTTAAGGGGGTATGCCCAAATAAAAAACTCAAAAAAAATGGGATCCCCTCAAAATTCATACTAGACCCTTTTCTGAGCATGTAGACTGTGTGGCCAGGAAAGGGGGGGACTAGCAGGGAGACCTCTTGGCAAAGCACCCTGTCCCCATGTTGATGCAGACAAAGTTCTCCCCACAACCCTGGCACAGTAGGACTTTGTATTCACCTATTGCCAACATTTTTGGAACTGGACTTTTACTTATAAGCAGATGGAGACTGCTAGTCAGGCACAGTGAGCTTACTGTATATAATTTAAGCCTAATACATTTGGCAGGTAGTAGAAACCCACTTCTGTTTAGATTTACTGCCAAAACTACCTATAAAAGGCTTTTTTTCAAGCTTAATTAAATCCCTTTGGGGTTATGCTGCTGTACCTTGGCCAGGTTAAATGTAAAATGAAAACAAAATGCAAATTACACCTGCAAAATATGTTACACCAAAAAAAGGTGTCACTGATGCGGTCTGTAAGAATTGTGCTGTTCTGTAACACCACATACAGCTTAAAGTCATCTCCCAAGAATGGAGTATAATAGAATGAAATTTCTCTTTTTGCCCTTGTATGATATTTTTAAAATACATTTTTTTAGGGGCTACCCCAGTAAATACAGTGCAAATATAGCTTACTTGCTCTAAGAACTATATCATCGGCCAGCAACTCCGCTTGTGTTCAAGATGATGTTGTGTGTTGAGATGTGTTGATGTGTTGAGAAGGCCAAGGCCTTTGTTAACTTTGGCTTTTATTTATAGGCCTTTATTTTGATGGATATTTTGTGCTCTCTCCCTCTCTCTTTGCCTCCCCCCTTTTGCCTAGTCTTTGTCTGCGGACCCCATACTTCATTTTTTTTTAATTGCAAGCTCTTTTTAAGTATTCATGAAGTTCATATATGTTATTATAGGTAAGATTTCTAGGTTTTTGATACCTCCTCAGAATTTTTCATTATTTTCAGTTACTTCCTTCTCTACGCCTCTCTCCTTTTCTTCCCTTTCTTATTCCTTCCTTCCTCTTCTCCTCCTTTCTTTTTTTTCCCCTGTCTTCTCCCTTTTTTTCTCTCCTTACTTCTTCCCCTTCTTCTTCCCCCCCCCCCTTTTCTATCACTTTCATTGTCTCTCCCTTTCCCCCTTTCTTCTTTTCCTTTATATATGAGTGATATACATTTACAGTTAGGTCCATACTGTATATATTTGGACACAGGCACAATTTTAGTTTTTTTCAGGTTTTTACAAAAACATATTAAAGGTATAGTTATATCATGGATATGGGCTGAAAGTGCACACTCTCAGGTTTAATTTTAGGGTATGTACATCCAAATTGGAGGAAGGATTTAGGAATTACAGCTCTTAAGAATAGCCATCCCCCCTTTTTCAAGGGACCAAAGTAATTGGACAATTGAATAAAAAGCTGCTTGATGGCCAGGTGTGGGCTACTCCTTCATTATTTCTTCATCAATTTAGCAGGTAAAAGGTCTAGAGTTGATTCTAAGTGTGGTATTTGCATTTGGAATCTATTGCTGTGAACCTACATCATGCGTTCAAAGGAGCTGTCCATGCAAGTGAAATAGGCCATTGTAAGGCTTCAAAAACAAAACAAATTCATCAGAGAGATAGCAGCAACATTTGGAGTGGCCAGATTAACAATTTGGTACATTCTGAGGAAAGGGGAACGCACTGGTGAGCTCAGCAACATAAAAAGGCATGGACATCCACAGAAGAAAACAGTGGTGGATGATCGCAGGATCCTCTCTATGATAAAGAAAAAACCCATTCACAACATCCAGACAAACAAAGGACACTCTCCAGGAGGTGGGCATATCATTGTCACAGTCTGCAATCAAGAGAAGAAGCCAGACCAATTCTGAAAAAGCATTCTTTGGACAGATGAAACTAAGATTAATCTGTACCAGAATGATGGGAAAAAAAAGTGTGGAGAAGGCTTGGAACAGCTCATGATCCAAAGCACACAACGTCATCTGTAAAACATAGTGGAGGCAGTGTGCAGGCATGGGCATTCATGGTTTCCAGTGGCACTGGGTCATTGGTGTTTATTGATGATGTCAACCTAGATTCAGCCAAATGCAGCAAAGTTGATTGGACGGCGCTTCACAGTACAGATGGACAATGACCCCAAACACACTTCAAAAGCAACCCAGGAGCTTTTGAAGGAAAAGAAGTGGAATATTCTGCAATGGCCAAGTCAATCACCTGATCTCAACCCAATTGAGCATGCATTTCACTTGCTGAAGGCAAAACTAAAGGCAGAAAGACCCACAAACAAATAACAACTGAAGACAGCTGCAGTTAAGAGCCTGGCAAATCATCAGAAAGGAGGAAACCCAGTCTTTGGTAATGTCCATGGATTCCACAGTTCAAGCAGTCATTGCCAGTAAAGGATTCTCAACAAATTATTAAAAATGAACATTTTATTTATGATTATATTAAATTTGTCCAGTTACGTTTGAGCCCCTGAAAATGGAGAGACTGTGTATAAAAATGGTTGCAGTTCCTAAAATTTGTACTTAATATTTTTCAACCCCTTGAATTGAAGCTGAAAGTCTGCACTCAGTATTCATTTAGATTGTTTTATTTTCATTTATTTTGGTGGCATACAGAGCCAAAAGTATGAACATTGTGTCTGTGTCCAAATAGATATGGACCTAACTGTATGTTCCATTTTGACCCTCACATGCACCAGGGTTATACAATTTTTTATACTGTATATGCCAGTTTATACTATATGTTCCATTAACAAATTAAAAAAAGGTCTAACACATTTTTATCTGTTAAAATGATAAACACTCCACAGCGCAAATAAATTATATGTGAAAATTAAAAATACTATAAATTAAAGTCCAAAGAAATATCTAAAGTCCACACAAAAAATGTATATAAATTGAGCTCAATCCCAAAAAGAAACGTGTTCCAAAAATTCTTCAAACAAATGTGCTCACACCATCCATGATTAATGCTCAATCCCCACTCACCAGATGGGGTGAACTCTTTGCTGATATGGCTTAAAGTTACTGGGCATGTCCTCCCAGATAATTCTGTACTCAATATCCTCCAGAAATGACTCCCAGGATTAGATGACAATGGAAAACAAAACAAAAAACAACAAATAGTGCAATACTGTAAAAAAGCTTTAATTTTAAAAAAAGGTTACCTTCTATGCACTCACATGTTTAAAATAGTATTCAGGCTTTCATAATAGGCACAAAGGCTCATATTATAAGGCTTGCATCATTTGTAGAAGTGGACTGGCAAAGATAAACCGAAATCTCTTTCCAAATAGCAGGAAATCACTCTGGAACGCCGCAAACCAGCATGCGTTCTACTAAAAGGAAGTGTCGTCACCACGCCCCCACTGGAACTGGAAATACGTCAACGCGTTTCGCCCTCCTCCAGGGCGTTATCCAAGACATCATTTTCCGGCTCCTAGCATCTATTTATTATTTATTTCAGGTACTTATATAGCGCCGTCAATTTACGCAGCACTTTACATATATATTATACATTCACATCAGTCCCTAACCACAGGGACTCAAGGGGTGTACAATCTAAGGTCCCTAACTTACATTCATACATACACATACATACTAGGGCCAATTTAGACAGGATCCAATTTACCTACCAGCATGTCTTTGGAATGTGGAAGGAAACCAGAGTACCCGGAGGAAACCCACGCAGGCACAGGGAGAACATGCAAACTCCAGGCAGGAGGTGCCGTGGCTGGGATTTGAACCAATGACCCTAGTACTGCCAGGTGGAAGTGCTAACCATTTAGCTACTGTGCTGCCCCACATACCTCTCAACTACTCCTCCCCCTTCTCCATTGAGCCAAATCCATCTCATTAATCCTCTAACGCCTCTTCCCACCAACCCGCTTACCAATTACAATCTCCAAGCCCACATACACATAACAATATCCATATTTAAAGCAACAATCACTTAAATTTTATTTATAGCATTTTTAATTTTCACATATAATTTATTTGCGCTGTGGACTGTTTATAATTTTATTGGATTGTTTTTTAGAACAGCAGCATTTAAATTTCTTTAAGTTTATATTTTTCTGTGGCGCAAGTTTATATATATTTATTTACATTTCTGTGTTTAAAAATTAAATTTACATTTTAATTTTCAGCTCTTGCAATTTCTAAAATGGCTTTTTTCCTTCATTGCAAATGGGATTCCCTGTTTACCATACTGCAAGTAACCCACATATATCTACTTTTTGAGCTTAAGCAAGGGATTGTTACTTTTCCCAGGTGTTTGCACAAAGTTGGTAGTCAAATTATATGCATTTCCTTGCAATAGAAGCATCACGTTTTGCAGAATTATAGCAGGTGGCAGAGAAGGTGGTGTTATATGATTATTAATCAGTCAAATGATAAGACAGAGTCATTATAACTTGAAGTTTACCAAACAGGTTCAACGTTAGAATTTTTCCAGCACAGTGTCTGAATGGCTATGAATATGTAGACACTGCAGAATAATGCAAAACAGATAATTAAAGCTGCAAAAACATGGACTTTTCACAGTGATGTCTCTCTGGTTCAATCATATATGGGTGCACAGTACAGTCTCTGTCACCCTAGGTTCACATCTGGTGCTGCTGTGGATCCGCACGAAAATCCGTTGGGCCACATAGAGAAATGCAGACCCGCTGGCGGGTGCTAGTTGTAATGGTATGCTGCCCGCACTGGGAAACGCAACCGTATTGGGAACCGAGGTTCCCGTGCGGGCTGCATTTTCCAAAGAAGTGCAGGGACTTCTTCCCTGCATGTCACGGGCATGGGAGTTTATTCAAATGAATGGGCTCTCGTGCCCGAGCAAAATGCTTCCCACACAGCCGCATATATGTAAACCGGGGGTAAGAGTGTTTAGCAACACGGAGTCTAGCTGAGAACCAATAATACAGTTCAGATCATAAACAGCTGTTTGAACTTATCCTGTGATTATTGGCTAATAAAAAGGGAGGTTTAAAGACTAATCTAAGGCCTGTGGGTTAGGCCTGTGCCAAAGAACCAGGTGTCAGCTTTGTTAGTACCAAATACCAAAAACATGCACAGCTAGGCAAAGCAGCACAATGAGTTTTTTGCGGAAGATTTATACATTTCTGCAAAAATCTGCCTCACGCACCTTGTTTCAATCTGTCACAGATGGCAATTCAGACATATGAATACTAATTACAACATATAAATATTTCATATTTACTCTGTTTTCAGGCAGCAAGTGTTGAAAGAGATGCTGACTTGTAAATGCAGACCTAATGGCAGAATTTGAGTTTAGGATAAGATAATCAGCAACTCCAAAACCATTTGGGCCCATTCACACTATCTTGATACATTGCACATTAGCATCTGTTGCCTTAAAGTGTCATTAAACTCAGACTATGAAAAAAAAACTCTCATTACACGCTATATAACAGAATGTGCATACTCACAAAATGACTACAGCAGGGGTGTCCAACCTTTTAACTTTCCTAGGCCACATTAGAAGAAGAATAATTTCTTGGACCATACATAAAATACACTGTATAAAAGTCAAAGAGAGCAACATAAAACTAGCGCAAAATATTTTATTTTGATAAACTAATGCATCAGTATCTGGTTCAATGAATATAGTAGCAATTCTCAATTAATTCTCAAAAAACATAATTTATTTTTGTTCAAAATATGCCCTCCGTGTGCTTCATCCTTGACAATAGTTACTCACAAATATAGGTTTTGCTGAAAACTGATGACATGAATGAGGTGTGATTGTGAAGAGTGAGATATTTTTCTTTGAGGAGATAAAACCTATAAAAGTCCAGTAAAGAGACACTGTCAAATTTTTCTTCAGCTGCATGTGTTTGCTAAGTGTGAAAACATTTTTACAAAGCATTTTAAAAAAAAATCAACATTTTTAAGTAAGTTTATGACTTTGTGTTGGGCCACATTCATAGCCGCCTTGGACCAAATGCGGTTTATGGGCCGAAGGTTGGACACCCCTGGACTACAGTATTCATTTATGTACAGATTGTAAACCACAAAAAAAAAAACCCACAAATAGTGCATCAATTACTCTAGACTTAAAATGAATAGGAGGGTTTATCACATGTACAAAAAGTAATAGTAAATCAGACAGTGACCCACGCTCCTGCTGCTATGTGAACCAACTTAGTAAATAAGTAAGACCAACCCTCCACCTCCACCCCCTTTAAAATACTGTTAAAGGCTCCAACAACAACAAAAATGTTAAAAAGATACAAATACTTTATTCATGCAAATCTTTTATATTAAAAAATGTGTTAAAAACTAGTGGTGGCCTTGATGTTTGAGTACACACAAGAGCTGTTCGCCTGCCGCACCCCACAATGCACTGCGCCCTGACTGTGCATTGTGATTTTTTAGAAATCACTTTGAAAAACAACCCCTAGCTTTTCTAGCCACATCCATCTTGAGTAAGGGCAGATGATTCATGTAGCATTTACTTCCTGGAATCCATCTGCCCTTAGCTTAGGATTGCATGCAGGAGGGTGTGCTTAGCTGAGAAAACCCCTCTTCACTTGCTGATGACTCCTATGATGTATCCCATAATTTGCCTAGGCCTGGAAATCAAGAAGTCACTGAAGAAATGTAAAAAAAAAAAAGTTTAAAACAAGTAAATATGATATACTTTGCTATCTATTTACTATTGCTACAAGCATAAGGGCTGCAAGGGCTGGGACAATGATAATAATGGAGGATTTTAACTATTCAAAAATTGACTGGAGTAATGGTACTGCAGGAACAGTTAAAGGGCAAACATTTTTAAACCTACTACAGGATAATTTTATTGTACAGTTTATAGATGCCCTACTAGGAATGATGGACCTGGTAATCTCAAACCATGCAGAGTTTATTATGAATGTGCATATAAAAGAACATCTGGGTAGCAGGGACCATAACATGATTTCATTTATTGTTAGCTGTAAACAGGAAGCACATACGGGAAAAATAAAAACGCTCAATTTTAAGAAAGCTAATTTTCCAAGAGCTGCTCTCCAAGACTTAGACTGGGAGGAAATATTGGCATCAATGAACACAACACAGAAATAGGTGTTCTTCAAAAAGACTGCATGTGAAAACACTGCAAAATATATTCCCATGGGCAACAAGTTTAAAAGGCTAAAAATCAAATCTATGTGGCTTACGGCCAAAGTTAAAAAAAGCTATAGATAATAAGAAAAGAGCTTTTATTAACTATAAAAATGAAGGAATGCTATCATCATTTAAACATTACAAAGAATGTAATAGAATATGCAAAAAGGAAATAAAGGCCCCAAAAACAAACAAAAGATTGCAAAAGATAGCAGGACCAACCCCAAAAAATTCTTCAAATATGTTAATGGTAAAAAGGTCCGGTCCAAGCATGTAGGCCCTTTAGAAAATAATCTACATAGGTGACTGGGGACAAAGAGAAGGCAAATGTTTTAAATACCTTCTTCAGCTCTGTGTATACAAAGGAGCATGGGGGAGCATTTGTCCATAATGGGCATGGTATTGACACAGCTCCAGATGATCCACATTTGCTCACAATTTATATGATCCAAAAATATTTAGACATAATAAAGGTGAATAAAGCACCTGGATCGGATGGAATACACCCACGAGTCCTTAAAGAATTGAGCTCTGTCATTTCAAAGCCATTGTTTCTAATTTTTAGGGACTACTTAATGACTGGCATAGTACCACTGGATTGGCGTAAGGCCAATGTGGTGCCAATATTTAAAAAGGGGTCAAAATCTTTACCAATTAATTACACTGTTCAACAAATTTTTATTTTTTGCCAGTTTTGGAAACAAAAGGATCCATTTCTTAATGAATTTCACATTCTGAGTTCAAATATAACAATGAAATTTGTCAATTGGCTCTAGTTTTTCTGTAAACGGAAAGTTTTCTACTATAGGCGTAATGACTACATAATGCACAATAATTATATAGATAGATGTCTTTCCACAAATATAAAGCAAGTGATATTGACTACATAACAAAGCCTAAATGGCATAATATATTGCATAGGATTACCAAGAAAAATTATAGCCATAAGCTAAGTTGAATCATTTTAATACTTAGGATTCTCACTAGTTTTGTCTTCAGTTTGTGTCGGTTTTGCTTCTCTTGGCTTTTCTCTTGTATTCGAGGAAAGGGCTATCTCTTACAACTGCACGTGACTACACGCTTCAGGTTCTTCCTCACTTGACTCAACCACGAAAGATTCTGGTGCTTTAGGAATTGGTAGCCCCTCTCCATGAGGAACTGGACGTATTGCCGATGGAATATTTGGATATTGCACAGATAACTTTTTCTTCTTATTTAGCCATTTTACAATTGGAGGCACCATACAAAAGTAACAATTACTAACATGATCTGTTGGCTCTCTCCAAATCATTGGCACAGCGAAAGGCATAGATGCCTTTTTTCCATTCAACCATTGCTCCAGTGCCGTCCCACAAGAATTGCAGCATATATGTGGTGCCCAGCTCTTGTCCTGGTCTCCTATCTTGCAGCCAAAATACAAGTTGTAGGCTTTCTTAATCATTCCTGTTATCCTCCTTTTTTGTGAGATAAAAGTTATTTCACCGCAGATATAGCAGAAATTATCTGCTTTATTCACACAAGTTCGAGGCATTACTGAGTAGCCTATATAAGCATAAAACGAAATGTAAAGACGCTGTCGAACTACAATCAGCTACAGATACTGCAGCTTTTATGCAGTGAAGTGATGCAATTAAAGGCTAATATTGCATCATCTCAGTATACATGCAATTTTCTATTGGTCACCAGTATCAATTGCGCAATATGCAGCTGAAGTTGCATCATAATTTTGAATGGCTTACGTCATTAGATGGGTGAATATATCATGGAAACTAGAGCCAATCAACATTTTTTAGGGTCATTTTCGTTTTCAGCACCCCAAAATTATGTAAGATTAGCTAATTTTATGCCCAAAACTTTTTACCTGTTGAACAGTGTTATAGACCTGTTAGTTTAGCTTCTATAGCTGGGAAGATACTGGAGAGTTTTATAAAAGACCACATAGATGAGTTCTTGCTGGAAAAAAATATTTTAAGCAACAGACAACATGGATTCATGGAAGACAGAAGTTGTTAAACAAATCTGATTTCTTTTTATGAAGAGGTGAGCAAAACCGTGGACAGAGGGGTGGCAGTGGACGTGGTATACTTGGATTTTGAAAAAAGCTTGAGACACAGTTCCCCACACACTGCTAATGTGTCAGGTAAAGTCTACAGGCTTGGAAAAATCGGTATGTAAATGGATAGAAAGCTGGCTACAAGATCGTTTTCACAGAGTAGTGGTTAATGATTCATACTCTGAATGGTCTAGGGTTGTCAGTGGTGTACCCCATGGTTTAGTGTTACTTTTTAATATATTTAGAAATGATATATGGTCTGGGATTAAAAATACCATTTCAGTCTTTGCAGATGA